>NC_092858.1:100345210-100410028 GCF_032062135.1 Pyxicephalus adspersus
AACCACCAATTTCATTATATAAGTAAGCACTGCTTTATTTATTTGTACTTTTTTCCACTGCTCTACTTAACTATTTGTTTAAAAACAGCAAATTATCATTTAAAAATAAGAATATTCTTTAAAATGGCTCTAATTATAAAAGTATTTTATTTGGGAATAAAGTTTGATGTCTCTTTTCCATTTGTTGTACAGTTCAAACACAGATAAGCAAGTTTTGAGGGATTAAGTGAAGGATTTTTTTTATTAAATAAGACCTCTTGTGTCACCCACATCAAGCACCTGTTTCATAACTGTCCATTCTCTCCTGTTCCTGGTATTTTTAGCCCATCATAAAAATGATTTATGTTGTACTAGTTGACAGAGCAGTTAATCCACTTACAGTCAGCTAGATATCAGCCAGCATGAGCAACACTTTTAGAAAGCGAACAGTGAATCATTTTGTGTTAATCAGAAAGCTGACAGATGCCTCCTCTGTTGGCACTACATATTACTGTCTGCGGTTAGCTTATCATATGTTACCAAAATGATTTTGAAGTTTATTGGTAGGGAATAGTTATATATGAACCCATCAAAGGAAATATAATGATTTTGTACATCTTCTAGAAAAATGAAAATGTAAATATATTGTACTGGCTATTTCCTTATATATTATAAAAAACAAATATTACTACAATTCAAATATTGTATATGAATAATCTGTAGTCTAATGTTTTATCATTTTTATACCCACAGCATAATAAATTATGGGGAATAAATCATACTAAGATTCACACACGCTGAAAAGTTTGTTTTGAAAGTTCAAGAAGTTCAGATGGGGCATTCTAAAGAGTGATCATCACTGATGTTTTATTTCTGTTGCTAAATCTGAACACTCTGGGATTCCTTTGTCCTGTAGTGAATGTTGATTTTAAACATTTTTTTTAAACTTTTATTTGGCTGGAACAATGCTTGAAATGTATTATAAATTAATACAATTCTTTGCATAGTTTGTATTTCTTGTTTTGTTAAGGGGCGACTGGGGGCAGGAAAAAGTGAAAGGTGCAGTTAAAAGTTTAGTTACACTATAAAAAGTTTCTATTTTACCTTGTATGGTATAGTTCCACTTGCAGACTTTTTGAGGCCATGTAAAGCATTTCTGAGTTTTGTAGGAAGCTGTACTATTTTGATTTCAGAGTCCACTTTTTGTATAATATTCATTTTCACAAATTTAAACTTCATTACACAGTCCTGTGATGAAAACATTTTTTTAAAGATAACTTTTACTTTTGAATTTTCATAGGAAACAAACAGTATTACAAACAATTAAACATAATAAGGACCAGGGAGGGAATAAAGGGAACAATTCACATATATGGTTTACACAGAAGGTAAAAAAAAAAAAAACTGCATCAATATCATTGAACCAATAATCAACACCAGAACAAAAAAACTTATTCTCTAATTGGTCGCACATTGACCGTACATTTAGAATGAGCAAGCCAAGATGACCAGAATGCATTAAATTTAGGAGCCTGATCCATGTTGTAAGCAAACATTTTTTCAAATTGTACTTGTACATTTTATTTCTGTATGATTTCTGTTGAAATTGTTGGTGTATCTGTACTTCTCCAATATCTTGCAATAGCCTGTCTAGTGGCACATAAACAATGGGTAACTACAGGCCTATATTCTACTGGGTATTGTTCAATACCTAAATTAAGCTGAGCCAAAGAACGATTGGGTTTATCAGTTATACCAGTCAGTTCAGCCAAAAGTTTAAAAATTTCAGACCAGACACTTTTAACACCACAATACAAGAAATGTGACCTAAAGAGCCAAAATGATCGCACAATCTCCAGCTTTTACTTTTGAATTTTCATAGGAAACAAACAGTATTACAAACAATTAAACATAATAAGGACCAGGGAGGGAATAAAGGGAACAATTCACATATATGGTTTACACAGAAGGTAAAAAAAAAAAAAACTGCATCAATATCATTGAACCAATAATCAACACCAGAACAAAAAAACTTATTCTCTAATTGGTCGCACATTGACCGTACATTTAGAATGAGCAAGCCAAGATGACCAGAATGCATTAAATTTAGGAGCCTGATCCATGTTGTAAGCAAACATTTTTTCAAATTGTACTTGTACATTTTATTTCTGTATGATTTCTGTTGAAATTGTTGGTGTATCTGTACTTCTCCAATATCTTGCAATAGCCTGTCTAGTGGCACATAAACAATGGGTAACTACAGGCCTATATTCTACTGGGTATTGTTCAATACCTAAATTAAGCTGAGCCAAAGAACGATTGGGTTTATCAGTTATACCAGTCAGTTCAGCCAAAAGTTTAAAAATTTCAGACCAGACACTTTTAACACCACAATACAAGAAATGTGACCTAAAGAGCCAAAATGATCGCACAATCTCCAGCGTAGCTGCGACACTGCAGAATTATACTTTGCCACAATATAGGGTGTCCTATACCATCTTAACAGCATTTTAACATATGATTCCCAATGAGTGGCACACTTTGTATATTTATATGCAGATCTTTCAGCTCTTATCCACTTTCTCCCAAATAAGATTCATCCAGCTTTATTTCCTGTAAGGCTTGGTATATTATCAGGATACCGCGATTACCTTGAATTGTCCCAGTAAAAAAAACTGCCATTTGTGGCAGAATATAAACCTCTATGGAGGGATGACTTTTAAGATAATAAAGAACTCTACACAAATTAAAGGCCTCATTTAATTGCAATCCTAAGTAACTTAACTTTTGCTGTAAGGTCAATTTGGGTGGGAGTTAATGTATATCCAACACAGCTGAAATGTTTATTTGTCTCCACTGTAAAATCTTAAGGCTGCCTTCATCTAGACAGGAGATACCACTTCTGTCCAAATCGAGTAAGCTGCCTGTATCGTAGTATCTAGTAGCTCCAGGGAAGCATCCAGGAATTAAGCCACAAATAAAGATGCTAAATTTTTCTTTAAACATAGTGATCGTTCAATATTATTCCAGAGATTATCAGGAGAAGGTCTAAATGCATACTGCAAAGCATTTAAAATAGATGCTTTATAGTAGTCTCTGATATCAGGAACCCCTAGTTCCCCTGATGTTTTATGTTTAATCATGAGTGAAGCACTTAGTCTAGGTTTTCCCTGACTCCAAATATAATTCCTTAAAATGTTCTGAAGTGAAATAAAAAATGTTTAGGTAATGGAATGGGTGCAGCTCTAAAATAGTCCAAATATTGGGAAGTTGTATCATTTTAAAAGCTGCCAGTCTATCTACCCAGGATAGCTCCTGGGCTGACATCGCTGCAAGTTCAGTCTTCACAGTGGAAAGCAATGCTGTGAAATTGAGCTGAAAAAGTAGTTTAGTTGGGTATGTAATTTAGGGTATTGTGCTGTTGGTCCACTGAAAACTCAACTTTGCATGTAGCAAAGTAGTTTCCATTGTCTGTAATAATCCCATAGTTAAATTTGAAATTTGATATCATTCACTTTATAATAAGAAAGTCTTCCAAACATTTGCAGAACTTTGTACACTGTAGAAAGGTAAAGATTAGGACTCGCCAATGTCAGGATAACATAATTGACGCACAGGCCGATTTTATGTTGATCGGAGGAAATTGGAATGTCCATTATCCCCGGGTGACATCTAATCAACTCTGCCAGTAGTTCCATAGCCAGAACAAAAATAATCACAGACATTGGACACCCCTACCTGGTTCTGTTTGAAAAAACAGAACTGATGAGATAGGGTACCTGATGTCAGCACCCTAGCGAGGGTGTGGAGTATAGTGCAGCAATAGCCTGAAATATAGGAGCCCTAAAACCAAATTTCGTTAAGACTTGATAAAGGTACCTCCAATGGATCCTATCAAACGCCTTTTCGGCATCCAAGGCTAGAACTAATGAGGGAATCTTGTGTAATTTTTACATATCTCAATATGTTCACCATATGTCTGGTCCTATCTGGAGCCCTGACGACCTCTTACGAAACCCACTTGTTCTGGTTTCACTGAGGAAGGTAATATTACGTTTACTCAATTTGCAAACAATTTGGCATAGATTTCCAGATTTGTGTTCAGAAGTGAGATGGGACGAAATTTTTAAAGAGAGACTGTATCTTTCCCAGGTTTTGAAATGGTAACAATAATAACCGCTTCATAATAAATCAACACTAAGTGCGATGTTAGTATGTCTTGGAAATGCTTATAACATTCGTTAGGCAAACCATCTGCCCTGGGTGTTTTATTATTTGGAAGAGTAGTAATCACTTTCCTAATTTCACTAACTGAGAACACTGAATTTAGTTGTTTTAGTGCAGGTTTGGGAAGACTCTGTAAATTTATGCTTTCCAGAAAATCAGCAATCTCATCTGCCAATGGTTGGTGTGTCATTATATCATCTTTAAGATTATATACATTTTTATAGTATTCACAGAGCTCTTGAGCAATAGAATGTGGGTAAAAAATATTTCTGTAGATCTAGATTTAAATAGAAGTGTTTTTATCAGCGTTGGCCATAAATATATGAGGGAACAATTTATGTGTACATTTAGGCTGTTTTGTTATAGCAAAACCATAGAGTCTAGCTGTTACCCATAAGGCGCAATGCTTGTGGGGACTATTCAGTCCCTTAGCATTAATAGTAAGTAACTTAACTATTGGAACATAATAAAATAGTGCCAATGGATTCCATTTCCATACATCATAAAGACCATAGTATACTGCTGACTATAATGCCTATACCTAGCACAAAAGGAGCCTTGTGAATTTCTATCAACTTGTCTCAACTTGTAAAGATGAAAAAAAATGTTGACTTGTAGAATTATAGAAAAAAAAAGGAAAACTGGACAAAGTAACTTACAAGGGATAAAAAACACTAATCTTCAAAACATTTCCCAATATGAGAAAAGCACTACACAACCATATGTTGTAGGTACTCATACCTGGGGTTAACAAGCAGCTAACCAAAGGCCGCTCTATAACTTAGCAACTTTTCATGCTATTAAATGATATCTTCTTATAAGAAAATTACATAGCCTAAATTCTCGGAGCTATAACAAAGAGACCAAAACAGAAAAAGAAAACCACAAACCCAATGGCAAAAACATATAAATAAAGGAAAGTTCACTTTGGGAAATTATGTCCAACTGTCTGTCATTCTTCCTGTACTTTTGTGGATCTTGAAGTAGTGGTCGGTATATCTTCCATTGCCAGTCCCCATTTGTTTAGAAGCGAAAGACTCTCTTCTACAGTGGGGATAACATAGCGGGTATTGGACTTGGGGCTTCCCAGTGAAGCGAGGATCTTCACTGGGAAGCCCCAACGATAAGGGATACCATGGAAGCGAAGAATTTGCTGATCGAAGATCATTTTCTCCTTGCCATGATTGTTGCTTGAGAAAGATCAGCATAAATGATGTCATGTGAGTAAGGATCAGGTAACACTTCCATATTCCGTGTCGCTTGTAGTAGTTGATCTTTAACATGATAGAAATGGATCTTAGCAATCACATATCTGGGGGCTTTTGTTGGAAGGTGAATAAGTTTTGGTATTCTCTGCACCCGATCAATTACCAAGTCAGTGGAAGATAGTTCCACTGTCAGTGGAAGAAGTTCAGCTGTAGGGATGGATTCCAATATCCATATAACAATTTTAAATTGTTTCTTCTCTCCCTGTCTTCCATATCCACCATGAGACATATAATCTTCTAACGGGTTATGTGAATCAACCAGCTCATTGTGTGCAATTGCAAAGTCTCCCATCTTCCCTTCGATGTGATCCACTCTATCCCCTAATGAGTGAACATAGAGGAAAAATCGGATTGAAATGATTGCCTGACAGACACTAACATGTCTTTCAGAACAGTGTTCACCACAGGAGCGTTGGTAGTGGGAAAGACAGGTATGTGCTGAATCTCAGTTGTAACCTAAAAACAGTCCTCATGTAAAACCGGGTCTAACTCTGGATTAGAAACCAGAACGGAGGATACAGCCAGATCCCTGGAAGACTGTGTGGAAGCCTTACTGTCCCTATTCAGACATTCCTCTGAAATCAGTGAGCGTTGTTAGATTTTAACCATTAGGGACTTCTGTGGAGTAGTTTAGTGGGTTCTCCTTTCCTACAACAAGAGCTAAATTGCTATTCTCTTGCCAGTATGGCTACTTGAGGTTGTCATACTTTAAATGAAAGTTTTTGTTACATATGTGTGAATTATCACTTTCTTCTTTAAGAAAGTTTATTTCACATATATTGAAGTGGAACTTGGTGATCAGGACAAGTTGTCGGCCCCACATAAAGTCTGCTGTATTTGCATGGAAGAGCTTCCAGAGGTCCAAGGTAAAAAAAAATGTCATTTGGGGTGCCTGTAGTCTGGAGGGAGCACCGCAATCACAGAGATGACTGCTATTTTTGCAAGAAGGAAAAAGCAATTCCTTGGTAACCATATAAACACAAACTTTGAGGTCATCGCTAAAAATATGTTGAGAAAATCAGAAGAACTGGATATTTCAATGAGCCTCAAGCTGGATTTCCTCCACTCTTATTTGGACTACTTCCCAGAGAACATGGGTGAGGTGAGGGAAGAGCAAGGCAAGTGGCTTCATCAAAGAAGTAGAGAAAGGTACCAGGGTTAAAGAAATATTAGCATGATTGCAGACTATTGCTGGGGGCTGCAGTAAGAAAATGTGGACACTGGGCCACCATTTCACAGTACTGTCGACAGTGCAGGTAGAATAAAATATTTCCCTATGTACCCAAAAAATATTAGTTTTAAGTTGACTGACCCTTAGTGTTTGTAATTCCACAACCAGATATAGACCTCAGTATTCTAAGCATGTTAGGTATAGATGGAAAAGTTTTAGCTAAACTTCTGGCAATGTTTCATTAGGGTAATTGCCAGATTGGTCTCCAGACTAGTCGTATCTTGTAGCTCTAAAAATCCTGGATGTTAATATGTGTTTATTTTTAAAATCTCAGCCTCACATGACATTCTGAGAACCATGAATTTTAAGTGTTTGATAAACATGGAAAGTACAAATGACCTCCCCTTTATACATGCAGGGTTTATATATGTTAATGACAGCTCTTCTGAAGGATTAATAACATGATTTCTGTTTACAGTTGGGGGTTAGATAGGGATGTTTCCTCACTCAGGACTCTTCTTATATAAGGCATCCTTTTTTTGTCAATGAAATTGTTTAACTTAGGTACTGGAACATTGTTGTAGTAATGGGATAATATCACTGCTACACTTGGCAATGTGGTTAATATATACTAGTATTTATTTGCAGAGGTAAAATGTTCACTTTCTCTTCTAACCAGACTGACTGACTCAGTGAAGGGTACAGAGGCAATTTATATATTGTGTTGCTGTAGTATATATTGATAGCTTTATTTCATGTAGTAGAATGTGGCTTTACTATTTTGTTAAAAATATTTGTTGCTTGTAATACACTAGGTTGATTTTTTGAAAGCAAATTATTGCTTTTCACCAAATTTGAATAAGCTTTTATTTGTTTTGAAATTGAAGCCATTAACATGTTATTTCCTTTTATATATAGAAAATGTAATGATCATTTTACTGCACACGTGCCAGAGTTCGATCAGGGTTCTGTTAGAAAGCTGTGATGGGTGTGGTAGTGTAGCAATCCTAATTATAACTGGCAAATCTCTCATTTTGCATCATTAATGATGACATTTTCCTGGAATGGTACTTCTGTAATGCTTTTTTAACCCTATTTTATGAGCTAGTTTTTGTTTTTAGGTTACTAGTCCTTGAAGGCATCCTAGTAGTCATTGTATTGTAAAGGGGTGCCAGCATTGCCAGTGCTCCCCAGGTACCAATCTTTTCCCTCAACCAACCTACAATGCCCTGCTCTGCACTGTGATTCAGTGGAAGCAGCCATCATGGTAGAAGCAGTTTTGCTTTCCTAGGACAGATCATCCAGCAAGGAGAACAGTAAGCAACAAAGCATTGACACACTACAAATTATATGAGGAGTTCATTTTCCAGGAGAAATTCTGGACAAAAGGTAGATTTTGCAGGGTATTGCTTACACCCTGAAGTTTCCATATAGCCTAGTAAATCTCCACTTTTTGTGTTCAGTTTCACTTTTAGCTATATGGGTAATACAAGAGGAAGATGGAGAAGAGGAAGTGTGAGCTATTCGACACTAAACACTGAGGCATTAAACACACGTTTAATGTGTATGTCATAGACTGTTAGGATGCCTACTTTTTGCAATGATCACTGCACAAATCATCAATATATTATTATGGTTGTACTGTTTATGGCACAATGTAGTTATAGTGACATAGCTGGTGTTGTGTCTACTGTGTTATCTATACTCCAGTCAGCCACCATACACCACTTCAGTGAAAGAAGGTTTTCAATGCCCACCCTCCTGAGCTCTCTTTTAGAGACACCAAGGCCACCTCACCAATAGAAGGAGATGCACTACATGTGATATCTTTATTTTTATGAAAAAATAGATAAATAGATAAAAGTTTGGTCACAGTTAAAAGCATTTTACACAAAAATTCACATAGTAAGAGTTCACAATAATAATATTAATGAGTATTCATATAATGCCAACATATTACACAGTGCTGTATATTAAATAGGGGTTGCAAATGACAGACAGTGACACAGGAGGAGGAGAGGACCCTGCCCCCAAGAGCTTACAATAGGATAAGGGTGGGAAGTAGTGAGGGTTTTAGGAGACATAAGAAGATGAGTGGGCAAGTTTGAAAAGATGGGTTTTAAGGGCTTGTTTAAAGGAGCAGAAAGTAGGAGCAAGACAATTGGGGCAGCTCAAGAAAAGTCATTCTTTGGAAGTACTTTAAAAGCTGAACTCGTCACAGACTAGTGAACATTTATTCTGCTCAACATTTATATGATTTAGTGATTAAAAGCATTTTTTGGTAGTTGTTAAATAATTAAATTTTACTAGCTATGAGATCAGGGTCCTTCACAACTATCACAGCCACTACCGAAGGTTCCAACCCGTTACAGATTCTAATTTTTATGCATTATAAAGAATGCAACATAAAGAGCAGAACTGGAATAAAGTATCATGGAACGTGCATTGGATACAAACAAGTGCAATATTGTAGTCATCAATAAAACTTTGGACATACAATATTTATTTAACGTATACATTTTTTCTTAGAAGTACCTCCTGTTGTTTAAAACTACTAATCGGATAAAAACAGTAGAGCTTTAAAAAACTGCTATTGTGTATTTTTACAATATTTTGCAATCACTGATATGTTTTAGATAACGGCCTAGCCTGAACTGTGCTCTGAGTCAATATCATACCACAACATATCAACCTAATATGATTTTTTTTTGTGGGATGATACAATACATTTTTAGCGGGATGATACAATACATGATGACACATGTAAACATTTTCTAACATCCATTTTTGTTTCCATAAAAATGTATAATGAATATTTTTTTTTCACCTTTTTGATGCAATTGTTGTCATAACATCAGTGACAAGTTCTTCTTAAATGATCACAAAAGATTGTTTTCAGTGATGTCCATCACACTTTCCCATGAAGTTTACAACTGAATGAGAACATGCAAGGATTGAAAATGTTAGTGTCTGTGAAATGAACGATTATTACTTTTTTTATTTTTACAAACCACCTGACACTACTATGTATGGGCAAAGGTAACCCATTCAATGTAGAGATGTACATAAAAAAAAGACATCCATCCTGCTATTAAAATGTTAAGATGTTAAAAAGGTGAATTCTAACTGTCATTGAATGACATTTAATTTGCTAAAGAACCATAGGCTGTTTATAAAAACAAAGGCCACATATTTACTGCAATATGCTTTATAGATGTGGGCTTCACTACATCAGTTTCAGGACGCTGAAGCTTGCACATACAAACAGAACATAATGCGAGTTCTATGAAAAAAGGCGGCAGTTCCAATGTTAGCTCTATTCAACAAAGAAAGCACCATATTGCTGTGCTCAGAAAACTTTCTGTAAATGAGGTTTGCAACACAACAAACAGTGAATATAGTTATACATTGTTCTTTATAAACATTCCCCTCTGTGTTATAAAACATGGCAAGTTATTTAGGCTGAATTCACACAAAATTTTGTTACCTCGTGTAACATTATTTTGCATAGCACCCCCCAATGCACTTAGGCAATGGCCCCTGAAACTACCGGTAGTACAATTGTTCTGATATGTACAGCTGTCAACCAATATACTGTACCACAAAGCATTGGTTGTTTTACAAAAAAATGTCACAATTAGTGAATGGCATTAGTGTGCTGTCAATGCACATAAATGGGCCCTTTTAAAATCCAGCGTTTTTCATCCTTTGTTACAGCTCAGTGCTGTTGATCTCCTGCAGGGACTTTTTGTCTATATCAGCCTTTCTCAACCTTTTCACCCCTAAAAAAAACTTCTAAATAGTTTTGAAGCCTCAGGGAACTCCTGCCTTAATCAATTATTGGGGGGCAGTTAGGGAAAAAAACCCTTAAATTGGTGGTCAGTGGCAAAAATGTCCCCCCTGGTTTCATGCAGCTAGCTCTACCAAATGGTGTTGGTCAATCAGCCACAGTTCCAGGAACCCCTAGCAACTTCTGGAGAAATTTCTTAGGGATTTACAGAACCCTGGTGGAGGATAACTGGTCTATATGGACTGCAGTGTTGGATGTATGGTATTTCTCAGAGCTTGTAGTCCCTATTAGGAGAGTGTGTAACTGAGTGGCAAACTAAAGGAACAATTGGAAGACCGGGACATAGAGTATTTGCCCAACATCAGGAAGTGCCTGAATATTAGAAAATTGCAAATTGAGAAATATTGGATATTTCATTTGTTACAGTTACATCTTAAAGATTACAATATATGAAATTGTAGTTACTAGGTTTACATATGGTCTTAGAGTAACTATGTATATTTACATAAACAATATGTATTCTAATATTAATAAAGGTAACCCTTATCAGGAACAATTTGACCATTAACAACATTTCCTTTGTTACTGTGTCATAATATGATGATTTATACTTGAACTATGTTTCCTTCAACCATTGAAACAGTAGTTTCCATCATATGACATACACGTCATATGACATTACACTGTATGTTTGTGAAGTCGATAAAGACATTCCTACAATGGCTGCTCACTACAATTAGTTCATCTACCTTGGAACTGGTTAAACTGGTTTGCAGGTAACTCACCCAGGTCAGTTAACACACCCAAAAGAAAAAACAGTATGACACTTCTCTCAAAGAACCAATTAATAAATGTTATTACTGTAATCCAACACGGAAACGTGATCTAAAATCTCATTTACCTATTGTTGTCAGTGGATAAAATTTAAATTTGATTGCAAGCAATATATGTTAATCTGGATTGGATAATAAGAAAAGGACAATGTAGAACATACACTACAAGGCATGGAGCTGGCCTAATTAAACCATGATTTTCAGTTTTTACAGAGTTTTCCAGATTATATGAATAATTACATCAACTACATTTCAGATGTTCATACAGTGATACTAAACTATGTTTCTAGTTTTTTTGAAAAAACTTTGTTTTAGGGACACATGAGCAAAAATGAGTTAAAAGGACAGCTACTAGCACAAAGTATGTAGGCAATAGACACACCCCTGCCATACCCCCAATTACGCAAAATAAAAAAACTTCGTATGCAAAAAGAAACATTTTTTCATTACTACTTTTCCCTTATACTGGCTTCTCAAATGATCTCAGACCACAAATAGGGATAACAAAAAAGTTTTATAATGCAAGCTTTCAGGGAGTTAATCTCCTTCTGACATATTTTCAGATGTTGGATTGACATCTGGAAATATGCTTAAAGAAAAGAACTAGTTCCCTGAAAGCTTGCATTGTAATTTTAGTTAAGTTAGCCATTAAAAGGTATCATCTTTCTTACAACACCATGTTTTTTTACCTACATTTTCTCTTGGCAAACATGGTACAGAAACAATTTATTTTGGTGCGTTGCCCAAATTGTAAAGCAGAGCTGCTGCTAATATATTCCCTGGATATGTCCTGGATCATGTTTGACTCTATAAAAAATTAGAAAAAGGCTTCATATTGAAACCTGCCTTTGAAGATGGAGCTAGCTTCTGCTTTGATGTCCATCTTTACTCTTTGCATTTATTACCAAGGGATGAGTTGATAAAACAAACCCAGATAACCCTATTACCTTGTCACAACAGTTGTATTGTTTGCTGGATGGGGCTTCTGTTTTTTTTCAAATAATATATCAAGAAGAACTGTACGAGCAACATATTTGGTGAATTGACTTTCTTTTCCCCTTCTCGAGTCAAAGATTCCCTCATTTTCCATTCTGAATTCTGTTGGGCAAAAGAATATTAAGCTAATTGGAAGGCAGATTGGCAGATATGTATACCTATACCATTAATGTGCATCTAGAGCCAAAAATGTATTTTTCAGTTTTGGATGGAAAAATAAAAAGTTGAAGTGATTGTATCTTGCTTTCCTATGTAGAATCAAAAAGAAGTGATTAAAAATTTTAAAAAAATAAGGGGAATCCCCTCTTAAATAGTTGTTACCTGTACTAGTGGCAGCTTACTTGTAGTTCCTGTAAGAAAGGTCATCCGGCCAAACAGAAAAAGTACATTTCAAAACAGGGACACAGATGGCAATAAATCCTAATAGGGGTTCTAACCCCTACCCACTTTATCTATAACAGAGACTAAAAGCTTTGTCCTTTGACACTTCAAAGAGACAGTGTCTGTATAAACCATCCCACTAACAATCATCTTTCTAGGAGCACTGGCATCTCCTTCCTCTGATGGCACTAAAAAATATGTAATCTTGAATCAGAGTCTAAGGGAAGCAGTGCATCATTTGCAACCTCTCTATCATTTGTCAATTCTTGGGCCTTGTGTTTTGCCACTAAACCAAAGCACACATGTCTGCCATGTGAAAGGAAGAAACTTGATCTCCCATACCCAGAAGTATTTTGTATTTTACACTGGCTGGCGCAGAAGAAGAACTAGGGGGTTGCTGCTATGTAAGTGTTAGTGGGTAAGCACCTTTTTACATATACTATCACCATGTTTTGAATAGCTGAAATGACAGTGTCTCCAGTGTCTACAGTGTCGTCAGGCAGGGTATTTATTGTAGAAAGGGGATGTACTTTAAGTGCAGTAAGCATTCTTACTTGCCTGATCGCCATTTCTCAATGGCAAAATTTGCACATGCATTGGTTGCTGGTATACCAGCACATCATAGCTTCCCCTGTGGCTGCTGGGACTGAATGAACTCCTGTGCACATGTGTGAGAGATACACGGCCAATAAAGATGGCTGAAGATTAAACCAATGAAGAGAAGAAGAAAGAAGATGGCAGGACCTGCAATTAAATTGGAACAGGTGAGTATAAAATGAGTTTGGTTCTGCTTTAAGCATGTTTAAATACATTTGTAACTGTTTTAAAAACATGTATTTTTACCCACCTAAATTATCAGTAAACATTTTATCAGGTCATGACAACCCTGTGTTTTATGAATATGAATTACATTTCCCTCAATTATTTACAATGTAGAGCAATAAATTGTTTTGCACATGCAGATGAGTAGAATAAGTTACAATATAACTGTTCTTTGTGCACACAACAAGCAATTATTTTGCCAATTCTAATATTGTACTGGTTGGTTTCAAAACGAAACAAATATATTTTCTCCAAAAGCGGTAGAAGCACAAAAGTGTACCGATTTGTACCGAGAAACAAATGAACCAGATAAGTACAGTACAGGTACTAAAAATAAAAAATATAGACAGTTTTTTTTTCATTACTGATGGTAATTAAACTTTTTCTAGCCAGAACAGATATCTGATATGTTGCACAGAACAGGACATTATCAACTAACAGGATTTGATCAACTTATTTTGTTGCACTTAATACATAGGTATAACAAAACTATTTGAATGGTATAATTAACAGACAAAAGGGAGCCAGTAAGAGAAGATTCATTTTAGGTAATAAATTGGTTTTAAGAGGAGAAAGATTACACTGAAAATTAGTTCAGTTCAGACACATGCCATGACAGGCACTTCAAAGTCAGACTGGCACATTGCCAGATGCTAGCTGCCAGTACTGCTGTGCATTTCAACATTTTACAAGGGGTGGCTGCTGGCGGTACTGAACCATTCACTGCCATTCCCTATTAATTCTCTTTAGGCTGCTGAGGGTAGCATCTCATACCAGGAAGCTGTTTAATGGCATGAGGAAGCACTAACTGCACCTCAATCTCCATGCTAGGCTTAAAAACTCAAGGGTGGCTTTATTGCCTTCCATCTGAAAATGTAAATTGTCTGGCTGTCATTATCCAATGGCTTGACCTGGAAAATGTGTAATGATTAGGTGACTCTGCATGCATGTTTTGATCACTGATTCAGAAAGCATTGCTGGAATAATGAGGCTGAGAGGACAGTGCTGGAGATTGGGCAAGTGTAGCAGCCAGAGCAACATTTTTATTTTAAAGAAATGCTGTGGACTGAAGTTTAGATTAGTTAGGGCTAAATTTAAGCTCAGAAATTAATTTGTTTTACATTTACTATACAAAATGAGGTGTCATCCTCTTAGAAGGGAAAGACTTAATATCTTCAGAACACAGATAAATATGAATAGCAAAATCAAATGAAAGATTTTCACATTTGCAACATTTTTTTTCTAATCAAACGAGAAGAGCGATTAACAAGAAGAAAATTTTGTTAGGGTACTTTTACCTAATAAAACATAAAGGGATCTATGTATACCACATGTTCACAAAGGATTTATTTAGAATATGTATGATTAATCAGTAAATGTTCACTCACATTTTTAAGTGAATCCAGGGTGGAAAATATGTCCATTTTTTTGTGAATCTTGGGTAAAAATATTCTTAATAATAGATACCATAAAGTTAGAATATGTTTGTGTAAATGAATCACTAGTAAAATGTGGCTTTAAAAAAAACAGGAACCAATAAATAGATAAGATAGAATGTCAGTGGGGTTAGTTTGTTACCCAATGGATAAAAACATTAAAGCTTTACCAACAATTCTATTTTTCTAAACACTCATTCCAGGATACATAATGGGGGTTTGACTTCTAGAAATAAAAATTAGGAGAAAACAAGTATCCTACAAATATATATTTATATATATATATAAAAAAAAAAAATATATATATATATATATATAATGCATTTTACACACCAACTTTAAGCTGCCTTTATACACAGAGACTTCAACTATGTAGGTGTAATCTAATTGGCCTGCAAGTAATATGAATGCTCAATTCATTTGAAAGTTCGTTCCCTGACAAATGGTTTCCTGACATGGAAATGAGATTCACCATGGCTGCTATTGCTGACTTCTCTTTCTATCAAAATTGGCCCCTTGGTTGCCGATGCCAAGCCTCGTATTCAGTATGTCAGGTCACACTCCCAGAACAAGAATGCAGATAAGGATTTTTGACTTTACTTTGACTTTCCCTTTATGACTAGCTTGTGAAATCAGTGAATCATAGCCACATGGTCAGTATAGTCGGCAGACGACTAGCATGTCCGGGAGACTGACCTACCCTTTAGCCTCCTGAGATGGCAAAGTGGAACATATCTTAGCCCAAAGTGCAGGCACTGTAGCTCACATGGACCACATGAAGATCTCAGGCATAATTGTTAAACCCACACTACTATTTCCTTACAAGCTTTTTTAAAAATGCCAAATGCAATGATTTAGACGCTGGTTGAAAGGTCTAGTATACTTAAATACTGTCGGTGGTTAAAGTATATATGAATGCTAACAATAAACATCTTTGATCTGATAAGCGTACGATCGAAATGATTGTGTTATATCTGTTTAATATCTGCAGAAAATGTGACCCTACCACAAATCTTGTAAGCTCATAACTTTGTGTGCTTAGGTGGATTACAAAATACTTTTCCCAGTATTTGGGAGAATAGAGTCTTTTATAGTTTTGTCCCAAGGTGGCACCATGGCTTCTCCATAGACATAGGAATGGTGTTGGCAAAAATGGGGCCCTGAGTGAATATTAAGTGAAGGCCCCAAATGTACGTCATTCCTGCCCTGGAACTCCCTTCCTCCATCACTGTGAGCCTGGAGAAGATATGGGTACTGTGTATATGTCCCTTCCCAAAACTGGCATGGTCTATGGAAATAATACTGTGTATATTATTATTAGTGTGTAAGCCTTGTCACCTCAAGACAGGAAGTTTGTTAATAGAAAAAGGACAGCAGCTGCTACATTTCTGGACTGGTAAACTGCAACATAATATATTTAGTTTCTATAATACTATACTATAATAATATGTATAAAATTATACATATATTATATATTGGCTACCTATAAACCAGACCTAAAAAGACACAACTGAGAAGTGCGCCACACTTATAAATTGGGGACAGTCCCTTCACATGAGGGACATTAAGGCAGTGGCAGCCACCCAGCTTTTCTTAATTTTCTTCACAGGAGTATTAGGTAGAGCTGTGCCACTGAACTCTTCTGTAGTGCAGTATTATTGTTAGAAGTGGGTGTTTTAGTGACTTTTTCAGCCATGTTAGCAGACTTTGTGACTATTTTATTGTCATGTACATCAGACACTCATCACAGAGCTGCCACTGATGGGAGAGTCAGGCTCACAGTGACCGGAAGCTGCCTCAGAGCGGAGCAGGCAGCCAGTGTAAGGTGAGCCTGGGGAGTGGGCGGGGCCAAGCGCTCGGTGCTCACAAAGCTGCCAGGATCGGCGAGTGTGAGCTGCTTCTCCTTCCTAACATGGGCGCCTGCCTGGGAGTGTGCTCCCTGCTCAGCTGTGTGAGTACCGAGCGATATTACTTACCTCATGTGTATACCGACCGATATCACTTACCTCATGTGTATACCTACCGGTATCACTTACCTCTTCATAGCACTTTTCTACGTCTCCGATACTTCTGACAAGTTGTTGTGTTGTATGTGACGTGTTGTGTCATCACTTAGTTTTATATCACACAGTATGCATTGTCTATAACTGAGACATAATTAATCGCCAATTATTAGTCTAGTTCTTGTTTTGTTTTATTGAAGTGTTTTTGTACCATAGTTGTGTGTGTGTGTGTAAATATATAAGGTTGTGTATATGTATATTATTATTACACAGTATTTAAAAAGCGCCATCATATTATGCAGCGCTGTACAAAGTCATGTCACTAGCTGTCCCTCAAAGGGCCTCACAATCTAATGTCCCTATCATAGTCATGTGTCATTTATACAGTCTAAGGCCACTAACCTCACTGCATGCTTTTGGGATGTTGGAGGAAACCGACGCAGACATGGGGAGAACCTGCAAACTCCATGCAGATAGTGTCTTGGCTGAGATTTGAACTGGGGACCTAGTGCTGCAAAGGCAAGAGTGCTACCCTTAAGCCACGTGCTGCCCATAAATATATGTATGTATGTATGTATGTATATATGACCCCCCCCCAATGGTCACCTTGTATCCTTGGTGTAACCATCACCCGCTTCTCTCCATACAATGTGGGCGATCACCTTTCCATGTTATACACTGATTGCAGTGTGATTGGAAAAAAAATGATGGGGATAGAAATGAAATCTCATTAGTGGCTTCAGGACATGACCTCCATTTTTTTTTCCATGAAGTAGAAGAATTGCTGAGGTTCATACGTTGCATACACAGAGCGGGGATGTGATGATGGGACTGGCGCTGTATTGTGTGCAGAATGATGTGTGGGTACCTCTTGGGTCTGTCCTAGGGTGAGGGTGGCACGATCTAATATTAGGATAGATGAGGGGTTCCTTTTTTTTTTAAATTGTGGTCTCTTAGTGGACAAAGCTTCATGCTTTGAGCTCCAATCAATGCTCTATTGGAGGAAGTGTTTTGTTTCTATGTCCCCATAATCATTTTATTTATTTCCTGTTGTGTCAGGGAATGTTTCCAAGTAAACTGGCTGCAATAAAAACCTGGCAGAGCTTCATAAACTTTAGATTACTTTTAAAGCAGAACTATTGCCCTTCCTTCAAACATTTGCAGTCTGGGGGGTATTTTATTACAAAAGATATGTACTGTGTCTCTTCTACAACAAAGGCTTCTGTCTTCCCCCTTGCTATCCTTTACACATATGTGCAGCTCCATGTTCTGGCATCTGCCTGGTGCTGGTATTTATTAAATTCAGAACAGAACTTTCATTATGCTTTGCCAGGCTATGAAGATGAAGCCAGGAGGATGCTGGCAACCGAGCTTGTGGATATATTTGCAGACTTAGTTCAGCTTGTGTAGGGGACGTTGTTTGGATTGGTGCTGTTAGTGTCACAAAAGGAATTGCAGCTCTTTTTATGTCAGTGAGGAGAAGATCAATTAGGGAATACTAAAAAAAAAGAAAAAATAGGTTGACACCATAAATGCCTGGAGCATTTGTTACTGATCAGCCAAAACAATAAAACTACTTGTGAACAAAGTGAATAACATTCATTACCTTACATAGTTAGGTTGAAAAAGTAAGTAGGGCTGGGTACACACGTGCAATAGTTAACGTCCAATCTTCGTCTCAGAGCCGATATCAGACAAAAATCTTGCGTGTGTACAGCGCTTATCGTCCATCGTCCGAATGACCGTCCTGGCGGATCCACAGATGATGGACGACAACGATCGTAATGAAAATAAAGGGGCGAGAGCGCAGCGAGCTGCTGCTTTGTTGTTCTCCCCCATCCCTTCCCCATAGAACTGAACTGTGCTGTATGTACAGCAGTCGTTCATGCATCGTGCAGTCGTTAGTCGTTGGAAAGGATTATGAAAGATCCTTTCCAACGACAAGGAGTGCATGTATGTACATAGCCTTAGTCCATCAAGGTCAACCACTAGGGAAGTAAACATTTCTCAAATATAAACCCTATGTACATAGTTGGTTCAGAGGAAGGCAAAAAAAAAAAACTCATACAATTTGCTTCAACAGGGAAAAAATAATTCCTTCCTGATCCCGTGAGGCAATCGAGTATTCCCTGGATCCACAGTCTCAGTTATCTTACAATATTAGCTGTCAATATAGGAGACAATGTCAACGTAGGATATAATGGGGGTAGGGGGGTTCGTTTGTCTGATGTCATATGTCAAAGCCAGACATATTGCCGGTTGCAATGGCTGACACCGCTCGGAGTTCTTGCCAACTCCTGTCCTCTGCTGGGAATACCTACAATGGGCACATACATTTCAGGACTGGATCATAGAGCAATGAAAAATGATTTAATCCCTGCCAGGTTATTTACTGTCCGTACTCCATTCAGAAAAATTTCCCCCCTTATCCTAGACATGCAACAAAAAGAAAGATAAAACCTATGAATTTTTCCTCCTAGATTGCTGTCCTCATTTGACTTATTTCTCCGTACCTATTATTCTGAGGACAACTCTTAAATCCTGGATCCCATCTTTTATTCTTTCCTGTTGACTACTCCCAAATGGAGGTACAGATGGCAATAAAAACTGAACAGATTATATAATACTTCCCCACTCTATCCAAAACTTTAAAAAAGAGTTTTGACCTTTTTTTTAGTCATTTTAAACTGTTAGTACAAATCACAGGTATGAGAACAGAAGAAGGTATGAACAAGGTAAGTATTATGTGCTGTGGAACACGAGCAGAGATCTGGGAAATAAAACCTAAATGAAGCTGTTCATTGATCGATCGGATTGATTCGATATATCCAAGAACATTTGCCCTGTTCACCTCCCTTACATATATCAAAGGACAATAAGAAGTTCTTCAATATTTTTCAAGAACAGGATGGGCTCACTGGTAATAAGCAGCAGATATACTTGTGTGTATGCTTCTGGAGGACCAATACCACCAGTCGGGAGGACTGGTGGTATTGAATCCAAGAGGGATCAGGGCACAGCACTGAAGCACGGAAGAAGAAACAAGACCTATCCCCGTTCCATTATAGTGTGCCACCATATTCCTTCTTTTCTTCTTCCTCAAGACAATCTTGATTGGCCATGCCAGGATGGCGTAACTCCCACACAGGCACGCTGTATAGCGGGATTGCCAGATGGCCTCCATGCACAGCTCCACTTTTTTGGGTGTTTGGTTATGTTTTAAGCCTGGTATAATTTGTGTATGTGTTTATAGGTTTACTGCATATAAAAGTATGTTTTTCCTGTCTTTCTCCTATGACCGACTTGGTACGTCAAAGTTGCCATGATCAAAACAGCTAAAAATCAATTTAATTGGTGTTATTTATAAGTCATTTAGATACATGTATTTTGTTTAGTGTTGAAGTACACAGAGCAGGTTGTTATTTTAGATTTAGGGTCAGAGGCTGCTTTGAAAAGGCTGTGCAATCAAGTAATATTTAATCATAACTTTGGTTAATAAAAAACAGATTCTTGGGTAAGAGAATGACGCTGGATAAATACGTATGTGCGTGTTTCTGCAAGAGTTGATGAATACTAATGTATTTCATGGTTTGTAAAATTGCTTTGTCTTGGAGGCAGACATCTATTTTAAACCTATCAGCCTTATGTATCAGCTGACAACTGTAACTTATTATGTGAACATTACAGGATTTAATCTGTAGGTGTCCATTGACATTTATTGACAGCTTTCCAGGACAGCCTTTGGACACTGCTAGCTGGGGATTGTAGAGATGTAAATTCTCCTCTTATAAGCAAGGTTCTGAGTTATCTGCAGTGCCCCTAACTTTTGGTGCTGCTGCCCCCTTTGGTGAAACTTTTTGGCAGCCATTGGGTTGCAGTGTTCTCCTCAGCCCCTTTTAGCCAGACGCACCACTTTTTCAGTAACCAATACGAAGCTGTTTTTGGGTGGTTACAGAAAAGTTGTCACAATACAAGGCCCACCACCCGCCTACAGCTTAGAAAAACTTCTGGGGGAAAATACTGGGCTGTGTCCGTGTCGCCAAGATGCAATAAGGATGCTGAAAGTAGTACCAGGAAGAACTGTAATGCAGCTGTCCGAGCAGTACTTCAGGTTTTTTTTTAAATAGATATGTTAATAAGTTACTTGCCTCAAGAATGTAATAGATTGTTCTTATACTTCACTTTATAATCATAAAGCTCCACTTTCATGAAGCAAGCCCCAGAGACGATACCTAGGTCAACCAACACTTTTATTTAAAATGTCCCCAAGAGGCACTTAATCACTGCTTTTGTGATCAATGGTTATGGTGGCCACTGTTGAAATAAATAAGCTATAAATGCCACCTTCAAATATGGCGATCAGTTACTCTAATCAAGTGGTATGGTGATCAAAGCACTAATTATTGAACAAACTCTGACCAGCCTTTTACAAATCTGATGTTCTAGAAGTAGTGATCAGATTGAAAACAAGAAAGTGTCCACAGTCTGTTATCTGATCTTCTTCCCCATAAATCTGCCCCTTTGATATGAGCTGCATTGTAATTTTATGAATATATGTTCAATATGTCATCCAAATGACTGGATGGTTCATTGCATGTGTAGCTGTGTATCCAAATATCCAGTTCAGTCCTATAAAAGTAATAAAAAGTACGCATGGATATCTGACGCACACCTACACATGTTTTGTCTGGGATTCCTGATACTGAATTAATATAAAGCAGTATTGTCTATGAAAGCACAGATTATATCCTCCAATTGTGACTGGAAATGCAGCTAGCGGCAATAAGCATGAAAAGTAAAATGAATCTTTCACTGCTGAATGCCAAAATCAAAGTTTGTCTTCCTTTCTTTGGGGTAGGGGGGTTATAATTCTTGAGAGATTTTCCTTTTAACAGCCCGTATTTAGAACTGATTATTTGCATTGAGTGAGCACAGAAATACTGATAAATGAGAAGGGTTGGGAAATGAGGTGTGTATTTTCAGTCCACCTTAGTAAATACAGCTTTAAAAGCAAGTACTTGCTGTAAGTCATTATTAAACCAATTAGCTGTCCGAGGTGCAATAGACATATAAATTAATAATCAAGTTGACTTTTCTGTCCATGTATTATTACAGTGCAACTCCACCCAAAATAAAAAGCTTTGCACAGATAACATCTTTCTTTCATTATTCCAGAATTTGTAACGAAATGTAAAAGTACTAACTTTTGATCCTGCCACAGTGTGCATGGCATCCTCACTTCCTGTGGTCTAAATTTGCAGACCCCATTGCTGTCGTTCCCAATAATTTTTCTGTTAACCTTGTTTGCTGAAATCATCAGATTTGTGTCCCCAGCCCAAAAGGCATTGATGTTGAGGAGAGTGTGTGTAACATTATAGAATTGATACCAGCTCCATGATTAAGAAAGATAGACAATGCACTGCACCCATCAACTGGACAGAAGGGTGCCTGATGGCTTTAAACCGTTTTTGTAGGCATGTGTAATATATGTTTTGTAAGTAGTGAGGAAGGGCAGGATCTTCTGCTGTACATAGTTACCTTTTTAGGATTGGAATTATTTTTGTCAAATATTATCAACCTTTTATTTATACAATTTAACTAAAGTCACAAAAATCATTTGGGAATAATGATTGATGTTCAGTGCAGGAGGGGATAACCTCATGTACATATTACCCTTCTATCCATAGCTCCACAATACAATTGTAATGGGGAAAAAAATAGGCTGACCATTAACATTACAAAGAGAGGGACTGTTGGCTGCGGATCTTAATAGATCAGGACTAGTAGTAGAAGTGACACTATGTTATTTTTATTGAGGTCTGATTTAAAACCAACCTGTAGGTTATCCTTTTCCTGTTCTCTAGCTAAACACAGGTAAAGTTCCTCCTAACCATTAGTACAGGAGTACCAATCTTCTCTTGTCCTACACCTCTCTCTGGGAAGAAGTATTTTTAGACTAAAGTCAGAGCAGATAATACATTGTCAGCATTGCACACTCCACCCAGATTCAGTAATAATTAACACTGCCAAGTGATTCATATTTCTAAGTGATGCAATCAATTTGGTAAAGAAACTGCATCATGTGACAGAAAACCAATTAAAGTTAGGAAATTCTGTATCAACCCGTAAAAAGTGCATAGAAATTAACTCCTATGGCTTTAAGTAAATGATTCACATTAAAATGTTGGTGTATGTCAAGCCAACCTTGCTGCAACCTGGGGCTCCATGACCAAGGTTTCACTTACGGAAAGGCTGGAAAAACGTGGCACCTGTATGCCTACTCCTAGCTAGGCGTGCAGGATCATTTTCAGGCAAAGAAAACTTTGCCTGAAAAAAGTGCCTTGTATATGTGCCCAAAAGTGTTTGTATATGTGTTTGCAAGTCTTTGGAGGCAGTTGGACATTTAAACGGCACTAGAAGCTACGTGCATCTTTAAAAAAAACGCCTGTAAAAGCCTGCACAAAAACAGGCCCATTTGAAAGCATATTTTTTGCAAACTAACCTGTAACCTCATGGCTGCCACTACTTTCTTCTCTGCCCCTTTTTTCATATTTGATGCCATCTTCTATAGTCCTAGGATGGCCAATGATAATGTAACTAGAATTACAGTATTCTGGCATTGTACATGCACCTTTAAGTGGAAGTAAACTGAAAAAAAATCTCACTCACCTTTACATTTACAGATCCGTCGATCCCTCCAGAAGTTTTCTGGATCTGTTCCCACGTTGTCCTGAAAGCCTCCTTCTTCCTGGCACAGAGGAAGTGCCGGCGGAATCATCTTTCCCCCTTCCTCCGCCTTTTTTATATGTTGAAGAATCTCATTTTGTGCATGCCTGAGTTCGGTTTTACTTGTTCTGTTGAAGTAAAAGAGATAAGGGACACATGAAAAGGAGGAAAAGATGGGTCATATTGCACAAAAATGTATCTGTGGGGGATGTTAGCTTCTGATAACTAGAAGCAGTAGAATATTGTGAATCCCAACATCAGATGCTGGAAGTTTTGGTTTCTTCAGCCTCTGTGTATCATTTTTCACAAATAACCTGTAAAAACAAGATCAAATCTTTCTGCCAATATTGTGGTGGGAAATTGAGGCGGCATCCTTTCTAGACCTGACATTTGTTAAATGGTTTTGGATCATCATGGCCAATGACCAACTCGGATTACCAGGCAAAACAAAACTTGGAAACCATGGACCATGTATTGTTCTAAAGGACGTTATGCTCAATATGCATAGAGTACTTTTTGTCAATGCAGCTAATTCAATACATCAGAAAAATTGGACATAAAACATTTTTGGCAATTTGGTGCCCTATAATGCATAGTTGTAGCGTACAGGTGTGCATTGGAGCTGCATTAGTGCTTGGGGAGGGGGATGTTATTTAAAATATTCTGCAACATGCATTGGCATGTGACAGATGGAAATATGGCCTCCTGAGAAAAAGTTTCAAGGTAAAATCAATTGTGATGTGATTTGTTTTGTCCCAGTGTCACTTTTCAATAAAATTAATGTATTTTGCATTGGAAGGATGTGTGTTGGGTCCCAACCTTCTCCAATTTAAGTAAATAGTAGATTGTGGTGCTGTTATTTACTGAGGGTGCACAGGGGCCGTGTATGGCCATAGGTTACTTTTTTTTCTCATTCTTCATTGTTTTTTAAGACAAACTGTTACCAGATGCCGGACGTGTTACCAAATACGTCCAAAAAAAAAATTGGGTCACACCAATCAAGACTGAATGGGAGCACACATCCTCCTGGAATACCTATGTCATGCATCCCAGGAGGATGCACAACATTTGAACAAGCCAGTGAAATTCTGGCAGAATATAGTCTGACCAGAATTCTTTGGATATCATCAGGAGAAATGGCACAGCACATCACCCAATAAACACCATACCAACAGTAAATTCCGGTGGTGGGAACGTCATGGTGTGGGGCTGTTTTTCAGCATATGGTACTGGCAGACTTCATATAATTGAAGTAAAATGTATGGAGAAATGTACCAGAACATTCTTGATAAGAATCTGTTGCAATCTACCAGGATGCTGAAGATGAAATGAGGACATTTCAGCAAAACACTGATCCCAAACACATAGCCAAGGAAACTCAATTGGTTTCTGTGAAAGAAAATAAAGCTGACCCGACCTTAATTCAATTAAAAATCTATGGAAAGAATTTAGGATCAGAGTTCATGGAAGGAGCACCCCAGAACCTTCAAGATTGAAGACAGTGTGGAATAATTTGCCAAAATCACATCTGTGCAATGTGTGTGACTAGTTTCTTCATACAGGAGGCTGTCATTGCCAACAAAGTCCTTTCCACTATGTACCTAAATTATTTAGGAAAATGTGTTCAGTACTTATTCCCCGTGCCATTCAACTTTATTGTTACTAACATCTGGTGTATATTTCATGTCTATAGCCCCATTTGAAATATCTTTACTGAGAAAATGTTTATGCAGTATATATTTCCCCCGCTGTTCCCAATTATTTCCCAGTGTTATCCATAGATCTGTATTTTTAGTTCAGCCTCTTGTGTTGCTGTAATGTTTTGTAAATGCTGACTATCTGTCAGTCTTTAACTTATCCTTTCTACAATTTGGCAGGCTTCCTGTCTGTGTGGCACAGCACCATGTCTCCTTTGCGGATGTTGTCCATCTACGAAGAATTCGACTATAACCCGGTTAACATTCTCCATATTTCTACTTCTTGGAACTTTAGTAGCTTGCATCATGATCATACCTGGGGTGGAAGATGGACTGAAGAAGGTATGTGTCTTTGTATTTACTACTGTGTTTGGAAACATACCTAAACTTAGCCACCAATTTAAAAAATCCAATATGATCTTAGAAGTGTGGGTTGTTCAATATAGGTATCCTAGATGATTGTGTGTCTGCCAAGCCTGAGATTAAATTTAGATTATGTGAAGGAGAAAGGGAAAGCAGGCTTTTTATAGCATATGTTTTTTTTTTTTTTAATCTAACTAAATTATTCATATGTTTAAAGGTAACATCTACTGATAAGAAAAGGCTAAATTCTAACAGAGATCAACTATGATGGTTGATACTCTAGACATAGTGCTCCTATTACAAACATATATTTAATATGTTTGTAATAGGAGCAACATATAAGGTATCATCACATGTACAACATAATTATTTGTATATTCCTGACGCTTTTGGCCTATAGAGGCTTCCTCAGGGGATAGAAAACATAAACAAATGTGGTGTTTGATTATGTGGTTTGTACCAAGATGTTAAAGGAGCTGAATATATGTGGAGAACATCCGGGTAAATGCTTCAAGGATGTATATGTAGGTTGTTTTTATTCAAACTTCTGTCCCTATTCCGAGTTGGTAATAGTATAATTTATGAAGGATTACATTTACATCCGCAATGGTATCTAAAAGTTTTTAAACCTGAAGGTACCTTAATCAGTGACAGATTCAAAGTTACAAACTTCCAGAGCGGGTGATAGTTGGTAAAAAAAAAAGGCTTAAGGGATAGGAACTTTATCCTATCCTAGAGACAAATAGTTATGCAAATAGTTATGTTGTACATGTGATGATACTTTATATGTTCTTAAAAATATGGAAATAGAATATATGTTTGTAATAGGAGCACTATGTCTAGAGTGTCAGCTAGCATGGTAGATCTGTTAGAATTTAGCCTTTTCTTATTGGCATATGTTAAACATATAAATAAATTAGTTATAGATTTTTAACTAAAAAAACATACTGCCAAAAAAAGCCTGCTTTCTCTTTCTCCTTCACATATTTCCAATATGATATAACTTAATGTGAGATAACTGGCCAAATTCAGTTACAATATTTAGATGGCAATTGGGATGAACCTAATTTATGCTAAAAATGCCAAGGTGTAGATTGTTTTTCTATAAAAGGAGCTTTTTCAAGAGCAAATTATTGACTTATTAAAATTGATCATAAATGAACTAATATTAATGAAGAAATAATCCATATTGGGTGTAGAATTAAAAGCATCTTGGTTGGTCGAGTTAAAAAAAAAAAATAAAACATTTCCATAGGTGTCTAAAGGATATCTTGTATCTCTTAATTGTTTTTTGTTCAATTTTAAGTGTATGACTGTACAAACTATGCTTTATCATCTTTGATTAGGAGACATATTGACAAAACGAGTAATTTATTACTAGAATAACTATAAAATGATATCTATTAAAATGGAGCAATACATTAAAAATGAATAATTAAGAGTGAGCAGGTTGTTTATTGCAGAAGACAGGTGTCCCTCCTTCTATAAAACATACTTACCTGCCTGTTCACAGACTTTCCTGAAACGTTTATTGAGCTGCAGTTGCATAGTTCAGTGTACAGTGCATATGGGTATCCTGACACACCCCTGGCTTCTGGGTGACTCTGCTCTTATGAGGGAAAGTTACATCTTTCCCGTCTGGCCAATCAAGATGGTTGAACACCCGAACTTGGAAGAAGACGGCGAGTGAGGAGTGCACTTAAAACATTGCAATAGGCTGCTTCAACCTGCCTGCTCACAATATGCTGTCTAATAATTGTGCAGATGGATCAGTTTTTAGTTGACTGAAATAATTTTCAATGTGATCAATATAAATGTCAACAAAGTCAATTCATTCATTGCTAGCTTTAGCCCACACAGTTAAGTCTATTGCATGGGACTAGGCAATGATTGTGAGATATGGAGGGGAAGGGCAAGACACAAATGTATCTATGTAAGGGCACTTATTTATTTTTTTTGTCTTTTTATTTCTCTCTCCCACCCTCAGTTACCTTGGTTCTGCACCTCATCAACCACCATTACAGGCAGTGTAAATTGTGATATCGTCGTTGGTCATCAAGCTGTCTACCGCATGTGTTTTGCTATGGCTGCTTTTTTCTTTCTGTTTGTCATAATAATGATATGTGTACGGAGTAGTCGGGACCCAAGAGCATATATACAGAATGGGTGAGTGAGGACTGGTAAAATCACAGTGCTAAATGTATACAAGTTAAAGGCCTAGCTAACCTGTAGAGTAGAGTTATTCACTCTATTCCCGCTATATGTTGCAGAAGAATCCTGGCAACCTTCACCCTTCTTTGCCACAATACACATCAGGGTTCCTTAGGTGTTAGAAACAGACTGAAACCAGTCCTTGTAAAATCTTTCATTACCAAAGTCTGTACTGCTATTTCTTTACTTTTGGGGGCTTGGGTTGTGTTATTGATTAATCTGTACTTCTGTTACAAAGTTTACTGTTTACAGAGTCCATAGTCATATTATTAAGTGTTTCTCTGAGGAGCTCACAGTGTAATTTCCCTAATATTTGTCATACGAATCCAAGTAGTGAATCTAATATTCAGACAAAATTCTGAAAAGTCCTTCCAAGTAAATCTCTACCACAGATTTTTTGGTTATAGCACAAAAGCAAAGATATCTAATAGTTCTAACCTAACTGAAGGCTAATATTTGAGCAGAAGCCAATTGACTTACCAGTTTTGGGATGTGGTAGAGTGCTTGGAGGAACCCTACACAAACTCTGATAGCACACTTTGCAAATCGGCCCAAATTTGAAAGTGAGATTACTATCCATTGAGCCTCTGAGCCATGTAACCATTATGGTGCTATGTATATGAACAAGAATAAATTTAACAACATAAATAATTTAATTCTTATATATGTATTTAACTGTATTTACCTTTTGCCTGGAGTTCATCTTTAAAGAGGACCTATCACCATGTTTTTTACTATATATATAAATATATATATTTTTTTTTTTTTTTTTTTTTTTACTTGCACATGTCAGGCATGTGCAGAAAAGGCTGTCCTGGAATGTAAACAAAAAAAAATGCTGATCTCGCGCATGGGTGTCAGGAAGGCATGTAACCCAATTTTGTGCTTGCTTAAAAGGGAAATTTATTACATTTTATGAAAGCGAGATCAACTCCCTTGTATTTTTTGCTTTCTTTGTGGTTTCATGTCATTGCTGTTAACAGATATTGTAAATTTCTTGCTTTTTTTCTTTTGTTTAGGTTTTGGTTTATCAAATTCCTGATTTTAGTAGGGATAACTGTGGGAGCATTCTTTATCCCTAATGGAGTCTTTACAACTGGTAAGGAATAGTCTCCATTTTTTCCTGCTGCTTGTGTGTGTGTGTGTGTGTATGAATATGTATGTGTGTGTGTGTGTGTGTGTGTATGTATGTATGTGTATATACATATATATATGTATATAAGTGCTCAACCCAGAAGTTATTTCAAGACGGGTGGGAAGAAATTGGTGGGTGGCAGCCCCTGTATTGTGACCAAAGTCTTTAGTAACCACTCAAAAACAGCCGGGTGGGTGCTGAAAAGTGCCGGGTGGTTCGCCCTGCTAAAAGGGCCTGGGGAGAACCCTGTGTGTATGTCACACAGTTAGGTCCATAAATGTTTGGACAGGGACAACTTTTTTCTTATTTTGGTTCTGTACATTACCACAATTTATTTTAAGTGAAATAACTCTCAGCTTTAATTCAGTGGGTTGAACAAAAAGATTGCATAAAAATGTGGGGAACTAAAGCCTTTTTGTTACACAATCACTTCATTTCAGGGGCTCAGAAGTAATTGGACAATTGACTCAAAGGCTATTTCATGGGCTGGTGTGGGCAATTTCTTAGTTATGTCATTATCAAATAGGCAGATAAAAGGCCTGGAGTTGATTTTGGAGGGGGTGTGCTTGTATGTGGAAGATTGTGCTGTGAACAGACAACATGCGGTCAAAGGGGCTCTCCATGCAGGTGAAACAAGTCATCCTTAAGCTGCAAAAACAATATGAGACATGAGAAAACAAAGACATGAAAACATGAGAAAGAAACAAAGCATCGGCGAACTCCGCTACGCCAAAAGACCTTGACGTCTACAGAAGACAACAGTGGTGGATGATCGCAGAATCATTTCCATGGTGAAGAGAAACCCCTTCACAACAGCCAACCAAGTGAACAACACTCTCCAGGAAGTAGGCGTATCGATATCCAAGTCTACCATAGAGAGAAGACTGCATGAAAGTAAATACAGAGGGTGCACTGCAAGGTGCAAGCCACTCATAAGCCTCAAGAATAGAAAGGCTAGATTGGACTTTGCTCAAAAACATCTAAAAAAGCCAGCACAGCTCTGGAAAAACATTCTTTGGACAGATGAAACCAAGATCAACCTTTCCCTGAATGATGGCAAGAAAAAAGTATGAAGAAGGCGTGGAGCAGCTCATGATCCAAAGCATCATCTGTAAAACATGGCGGAGGCAGAGTGATGGCTTGGGCGTGCATGGCTGCCAGTGGCACTGGGACACTAGTGTTTATCCATGATGTGACACAGGACAGAAGCAGCCAAATGAATTCTGAGGTGTTCAGAGACATACTGTCTGTTCAAATCCAGCTAAATGCAGTCACATTGATTGGGAGGTGTTTCATAATACAGATGGACAATGACCCAAAACATACAGCCAAAGCAACCCAGGAGTTTATTAAAGCAAAGAAGTGGAAAATTCTTGAATGGCCAAGTCAGTCACCTGATCTGAACCCAACTGAGTATGCATTTCATTTGTTGAAGACAAAACTTCGGACAGAAAGGCCCACAAACAAACAGCAACTGAAAGCCGCTGCAGTAAAGGCCTGGCAGAGCATTAAAAAGAAGGAAACCCAGCATCTGGTGATGTCCATGAGTTCAAGATACAGGCTGTCATTGCCAGCAAAGGATTTTCAACCAAGTATTAGAAATGAACATTTTTTGTTTTCAGCTTCTTAATTTGTCCAATTACTTTTGAGCCCCTGAAATGAAGGGATTGTGTAGTAAAAAAAAAGTCTTTAGTTCCTCACATGTTCCTCAATCTTTTAAAAGTCTGCAGTTCAATTGCATCTGAGTTGTTTCATTTAAAATTAATTGTGGTAATGTACAGAACCAAAATTAGAAAAAAGTTGTCTGTCTAAATATTTATGGACCTAACTGTGTGTATGTATGTATGTATGTGTGTGTGTGTATATATATATTTATTTTCTATTTGTTGACTCGTGTGTGTTTTTTCTGGTGGTGCTACTGGTATTTATAATTATTAGATTTCTGTGGAATTAGGAAAAAGGGACTGTATGAGTCTCCAAATGGGATGTCTCTGTGCTACCACAAGGATAGTTGTCAACCTTAGTGAAATAAACTAAGTTTATTGTATATAGTATATTTGTTTCGCCCTCATTCTTCATGTTCTCATTTTTATTTTATTTATTTTTTTTAATTATGCTCATCTTTTCCATACAGTGTGGTATTATTTCGGCATGGTTGGTGGTTTTCTCTTCTTCTTGATCCAACTTGTACTCATTATTGATCTTGCCCACTCCTGGAGTCAGTCTTGGCTTCAAAGGGCTGAAGATGGCAATACAAAGTGTTGGTATGCAGGTAAGCACAGTTGGTGTTAATTGGTACTATAATTACCCCTCTTGTCACTTTTTTAGTAAATGTTAGTTTGGCATTGGATTGACACTCTTTTCTGTTTCTCTAGCTCTTCTCATATGTACTGTGCTGATCTACGCTGGTGCAATTGTGGCTATTGTGTTTCTTTATATTTATTACACCGGATCAGGCGATTGTGTTCACAACAAAGTGTTCATCAGTCTCAACCTTATATTCTGTGTCATTGTTTCTGTAGTGTCTATTCTTCCCAAAGTACAGGTAAGAAGCCAAAAAAAAATTTGCAGTGTTGTCTATTGGAATTCATATTGTCTCGTTTATGATACAATGCCTACCTAGACTTCAAACCTTGAGGTTATATTAAAGAAAATTAAAAGCAGAGCTCTAACAACTAAATTGATCAAAGTGGTTGAAGATTAAGTAGTTTTACCTGGTACCATTTAATAATAATAATAATAATAATAATAATAATAATAATAATAAAAAGGTCTATTTCAAAAAGAACTTTATCTGGCATTCCCATTTTGTTCATGCACACCATTCCATTCTATTCATTTTACTTAAAATTAAAAAAATACCCCCCCCCAAACAATTTTCTAATAAAAGACACCATGCCTACGATCTGGTATGCCTATTTGACAAGGATTGGAAGTATGTGTCTCTTAATCCATAAACACAATAAAATATGCTTCAAGAAGATGGGGCACCCAAAGAAGATTGGCCCTTTCTGATAAAGCAGCTTGATTTTCTTCATACAAGGATATTCTCAGCATTTGGTGCTCTCCTTAGTTTCTTTTTTTTGCTGCCCTGTGCAGTTGCTGTATCTGTCAGGGCTCCAGGGTTACATGTTTACCTAGCTTAGAGTAGTTGTAGTGGCTTTGTCAATGCTGAGGTCCCTTACTACTTACTATCTGGCAGCAGCAGGATGTATTTCTATGCATTGTGTATATTTTGTAGCATTTTGTTTAAACTTTAACTCATATCTACAATTATGAATGTTCTTACAGAAGTAATTGTTGCTCAACTATATATGTAATACATTTTTTTTTCTTTTTTAGGAGGCTCAGCCCCATTCAGGGTTACTACAAGCGTCTGTTATTACATTGTATACTATTTTTATCACCTGGTCTGCTATGGCAAATGTACCAGGTTAGTAACCAACTGAAGCTCACAGGGACTAGAAAACTGCACTAGTTTTGGTGTAAATGAGACCATGTTGTAATATAGATGGAACCAGCCCGTTTAATTTGTGGGCTCGCTATATAAAATTTTGTCTCCTGTTTTTTTTTTTTTGTTTTTTTTTTCCATGATTGGATTTCTAAACATACATAACATAGCCAATACAATTTGTTTTTTTTTGTATTTCCACAGACAAGATTTGCAATCCTACGTTGCTTGCTTTCGTCCATACTGGAACTAATTCTTCCAACTCTGTGGCAGCTCAGTGGTGGGATGCTCCTAGCATTGTTGGACTTGTGATCTTTATTTTATGCACTCTCTTTATTAGGTGGGTTAACATATGATATGATTGGTTCTGACTAAACTGAAGTCCAGAAGTTGCTGGACATGGCCCCCTATTATGCAGTGAGGTCCATTTTTGGGGCGTTTACATATTAAATGTTTGTAACTTGTTAGGGAATGAAAAGTTGTCCAGATAGCAAAAAATCTTTACTACAGATCTTTTCTACTACAGCTGATCTTTGTGATCAGCTGTAGTATATAATGTGCCATCCTCTTGCTTTACTATTTTATCTAATCAAAAAATTCATTGTAAGAAAAAGTGGTTTGCAAATTAGATTGAAATATGGTTAAAATTTGTAAATGATCGTGTTGATGATGTTTTCATCTACTCAATTTACAACCATTACACAAATGTGTAAAAAAATAGTGAATGATAGTTGTATAGTTTGTTGTTTTTGCACTCTTTTGTATTGTTAATGGCAAGTTAAAATACTTCTCTACATGTATACTTGATTTAACTGGGGATGCTACTAGGAAGAGGAGAAAGAGGGAGGCCGAAGAGCTTTTTTAGTCTTGCAGCAATGGGCCTATGTGGGTATTGGTTGGCATCTAAATGTTGGGAGTTTTCGTTGTAGTAGTTGATAGGGTTTGGATGCATAAGGGAAGGCATCCCTATGAGAGACCCTTAGACAGCCTATATATATATATATATATATATATATATATTAGTTTCAAAAGGGAAAACATTATAAATTGAGTAGTTAGAATGTTTTGAACGTGAAAATGCAAAAATCGGCATTGAATGTATTTTTTTTAAATTTGAAAATGATTAATGATGCACAGTAATACAACTGATTTAAACAAAGACAGATCTAAACATGAAAACTAATGGAGCTATATTTTCATTCATAGAGCTTTGAATTTATTAGGTGTATTTGTTTAAGCACTGTAAGTACCTGAATTTGACTATAGTTATTTTGAAGTTTTTATCAGATTTGCCAGGTGACTGCTTATAAGGTGTAGTGACTATGATATGTTTCTGTTATAAATCATTTTTCCTAATTCCAGTTACAGTAGTGTTACTACACAATTGTTCCACTCTAATTATGTTATGTCTCCTATGTTTATAGCCTTCGTAACTCTAGCAACCAGCAAGTGAACAAGCTGATGCTAACAGAAGAGAGTTCCGGGGATGGGGGTGTTCAGAGCACAGAAGATGGAGTGTATAGAGCATATGATAATGAAGAGGATGGTGTCTGCTATAGCTACAGCTTCTTCCACTTCTGTCTTTTCCTCGCCTCGCTGTATATCATGATGACACTCACGAACTGGTATCTGTAAGTGCAGTCCTTACCTGTCTGTTTACGGATGTCCCCCTACATTTAAATGGATTAAAAGTGTCCTTTAATTTTATTGACCAAAGTCAGGGCGTTTTTATGTGGGGTTTTTTTTTATTAAATCCTTAGTATTCAAAGTTTATTTTTAACAAACATTGGAACATTGATCAGTTAGCACCATCAACACTGACCACTATTTTTAATCTACACTACACACATTACATTCAACCTACTTTTAGATTTGCCTTTAAGTGATGACCATTTCTCGCTCTAACTTTGTGAAGGCTTTTTCTTCTGCAAATGTCTTCCTAATCTGTCCATAGGTTAGACAGAGCTTTGCACAGGTACAGCAGGCAACTTTAGGTTTTTCAAAAAACAAACCTTGCCTACTAGTGATGGTATCATTCTGTTTTAATAGAAAATATAAATTTAGGTGTGTGTGTGTCTGTACAACTTAACATGCATAATGTACACTCTTATTATAATACTAAATACAATGCTGCACAAGCAATAATTGCAGGTTATTTAGGGATATTAGGATTCTGAAATAACATACATCGAATCAGTTGGGGCTAAAATTTTAAAGTTTGGGTGTTGACATATATCGTCATGTCCTCAGAATTATTTATTCCAGTTGTGGTATCTACAAATGCCGTTTCCACTTTATAGCTTCAAAGGGTTGTCCCCTGTACAAATATTCAATTCTGCCTCCCTCTACCCACCAATTGATCTGCATCAGTAACATACCTGGAAGTTGGGTATTTCAGAAAAATATATTGGGCTTAAGTTTTATTTCTGGCAAGCGATTTAGACTGTAAAATGATATGATAGGAAAGGGTGCAACATAGGGCCATATTTTTTGCAAGATACTCTTTTACAACTGTTTCTTTAGGCAAGTGGCATAGTTGCCTTTTTATGTTGGAGGTCACAGATAAACTTAGACATATAAAGACCTACTTACAGGAAAATGCTGTTAGTGATAGAAGTGTTAACACAGACTGCACTAGGACTTGTAAATTGTTTTTAAAATTTGGTAAACCATTGAATGGCAAACACCTCGTGCAAAGTATTGTGGGTTTTTCTATAGTCCATATTTCACTTAAACAATAACCTTTACAATAATGTTTATTATCCTTCTCAACAGGCCAGGATCCTCTAATAATTCAATGACCAGCCCCTGGTCTGCAGTTTGGGTGAAGATTTCCTCCAGCTGGGTCGGACTACTCCTTTACTTGTGGACATTAATTGCCCCTGTGATTTTCAGTGACAGAGACTTCAGCTAATTTGGCAAAATAGCCAATTCCTTACGTATAACTTTTTTTTGTTTTTGTTCTATGTATTATGTTCGCTAAACACCACCATTTTTAAACTTTTAACTCTATTCCATCCTCCAAAGAACTGCTGCCTATTTGTGGTGTCACACAGACTTGGCTATGCAGGATTTATGTTGCATACTGCAACTAAGGTTTAAAGGGAGGCAGTCATACTTTGTCTTCAGATCATACTTTGTATTCAAATTTGCTAATTTAAATAAGTATAAAATTATGTGTACTTGCTTGTAAGCAAATCCTTGCCCCTATATGTAATCTCTGTGACTCAGGTGGGCACTTTGTGACTCGGTGTAGGAGTCAAGGGTCTAATTTAGTAAGAGTTGCTGCTCTGTCGAGTTTCAGAACTTTAACATTTTTATTAGTTTTTGAGAATGCACATATGAATCCAATATCGGAGCCCCATAGCTGTTTACATAATTTCCTAATGGACTTTTTTTTCTTTGCTTTCATACACCAGTGCTCTTTGGACAAATCTTTCCATAATGAGCATTTTTTATATCTCCTACATATATAATGTACTTTTTGTTTGGGCTTGCAGTCTATAGGATACAAATTTTCTTACTACAATATAGAAACAGATTATGTATTTATAGTAAGTGGGCCCATCCGCAAACAGTCATATTTGCTTTTACTTGAATAAAATAAAATACATATCACAACTAATGGGTTAAGTATCTAGGCAAAAAAATACACTACATTTATGATTAATGATGTAAAAGTGATTGGCTTATACTCTGCATGTAAATCTGTAGCAGAAAAATTAGTCTAACTAACATTAGTCATTAATACCTGAAAGGACGATTACTTCTGATACTAATAACCATACAGCTTCTTCCTTACATAAACTGCTAGTCTGAAAGAGACCAGAGTTGTTTGAGGAATAGATGAAATCGCACAAAAAAAAAGATTGCCTATAAAGCAGTAGAAGAGCCAAGCCGTTTGTTTTAAAAAAAAATTTGTACAATTTTTTTTTTGTCTTGTAACTCCTAAACTTCCCCTCATCCCACACGCAATGCTTGCACTAAAAAAAATTAAAAGGAATCACCTTCAAAGCCTTACAGGATTACTTGGGTATTTTCTCAAGTGTCTGTCTAATCTTGTATTTGTTGTACTACCATAGGAAATCAACTGTTCTTTGCCTTCTTTTTTACAATGTATTTTTATATTAATGTATATTTTTTTCGATGTCTGTTACAATATAATAAAACTGTTCTAGTTGGCAATGTTTGCCTCTACTACGCAGTCTGCTTTTTTGTCTAAATAATGAAGCCCTTGTATTTGTGAATGCATCTCCCATGGGATATATGAGATTCAACTGTGTATGAGTTTACCTTGACATTAGTAATATTTTCTAGTGGGTTCAGTCATTAGCAGGATTTTGTTGTTGTCTAGAAGCATTAAAAGTACTGTACCTTGTTTGAAATGAACAGAGAAAATGATTACCAACTCTGCAAATCCTTAGAAGCACCACCTTATGCACATTTCCTGATATAAATACTGAATTTGCTATGTCACAGCTACAGTTCATCACTGCTTCATTATATGATTTACAAAACAAAATGATTCATAGCCAGTTTAAAAATTACAGAAACACACTAGTAAAGAGCACCAATTCAAACTTGACTTATGCATGAAAATGATAAAAAAAAATGGCTTCAGTTAAGGAATTGGGTCATGATTATCTAGCTAATTTTGAGTGACTCTAGCCATGTTGTTACCTTAGGTGATGTTCCAAATGATACTCCACAATTACAACAACAATTACCTGTCTGCATTCTTTTCCATCACATCTTGTGTTTAAGATTTAAACATGGAACTAAAGGTGTTTTTTTTTTTTTTTTTTTTAATATCTGTAACCAGTTTGTCTGTTTTTTTTTCTAACTAAAGGGGAAAAAAAGTTATTGCTTTGTCCTGACCCTGTACTGCTCCACTATTGGTCAGTAAGGCTTTTCATAATATTTAGAGACCAATAATTAGGAGGCAGGACTGTCAATGCTTTTCCTACTTGCTCATCGATTGTCAAACTGAAATCGCATCAACATTGATTTGTGGTTGTGCATAGGAAAAGTAACACAGAGCTATTTGTAAGAGACATATATGTTCTATTTTAAAATAGTTAAAAAAAAAAAGACATTTTTGACATTTCTTGTTCTTTTTAATTATCCCCATGTGTTGCTCCTTCCACTTATGACCACTAGGTGGTAGCACAGTGCAAATGAACAGCTTTAAAATTGTGGATGGAAAAATAGAGAACTGGTGACCTCAATGACTCCAAAGGGCACTAGATTAACATTGACTCTCTAGGTCAGCACTTTGAGGTCAGAAAAATGATTAACATTATAGATTTACCAGTTTTTCAAAATGTCCACATATTTGCTTCATGTACATTATTCATAACCTGGTATACCACACAGTTCTTTTATTTATATAGATTTATACTGTCTGTCTGATGGCAACCATAGGATTCTAAATTGTGTCAACCCTAGTGACAGTGGTCACTGGGACAAACATAGGGTTTATCTTCCAAGCAGGCCCAAAAATTGCTGGTTGTGGATAAACATGGCCTGAATAACCTGCAAAAAAGTTGGGTATTGCTGACCTCTCTGAAAATCTTTATTGCCTGTCATTTTGGTTTGCTTAATTACTTCAAGTCATTGATCTGGAGCTGTGTTTCTCAACCAGGATTCCATAAAACCCTAGGGTCCACCCAGAGGTTGCTAGGGGGTTCATTGAGCAATTTGTACCTCCCGGGTTAGTTTAAGGGATACCAATGATCTTTTTGGCTGTAAGGGTTGGGTGCTTAAAGCTGGCCAGCCATGTAAGAAACATTCTTACTACTGATATACTTACCTACTGACTGCCAAACTAATGTACTGTGAGCTGTGGATATAGTAATTACAGTAGGCGTTCTCTAAAGACCTTGAAGTAATTTCTAGGGTTCCCCCATGTTATTAAACTGAGAAACACTGATCTAGAAGATTGTAGGTGATGACCTTGGACCAAATTGTTTGAACTCTTCACTAAATTTCCTGCTCTACTTGTTTATAGTTAGACTAAAATTATTGAAAACAACATGACAAACATTATTATTTTCAGAATACTGTTAATACCATATTTCACTAAATGTAAAGAGTATGACAGGTTCACTTTAAGCCTGGCATAGCTGCAAATGCAGTTCTTGGATTGTACAAATATGCCTAAAGTAGCCAGATGTTAATTAGAAAATGAATATCTCTAGAAAACAAATTCTCACAATTGTGCCTGTGCTAATAAATGTAGTGAGCTGTAGATGTAGTGACTCATTCTGTTCACTTGGCAGACTGTTCTGGCTAATTGATCTAGTGGGCCTGTTCAACATAAAACCTGAAATAGATATACATTACCCATGTCTAGACACTTAAGAGGGAAGTAAGCATACTGGGAGAAAAAAAAAACAATGCTCAAATCTAATTTTGGTTCAATCTTACATTTCTCCAAATTTAAATTCCAATGATTCTAAAAGAGAGCTATCATGCAGAACACATTAAACCCATAAGTACTAATGAATTTACAAAGCTAGATTTAGATAAATTCAAGCTTCACCTCCAAAGGTTCAGTCAAAAATGACTTTGGGGGCTGATTCATCTCTTTTAGGATGTATTATCCATCACCCTTAAGAAAACCTCAGGGCCAGTTTTGGCTAAACAATATGGTGTAAAATATTTTAAATGGAAAATGTGATATTCCTGGAAACATTTCGGCACTTTTAACTACAAATTTCTTGATTTGATCTTGCGGAATTAAAGTTAAATATTCTATCTTTGCTCCTATAGATTGACCATAACATCATTACAACTAGAACAGAATCCTGTTACAAAGAAAGTAAGAGTCTACAATCACTGTATATGTGATACAATTGCTTATAAATGCTAAGACCAGGAAGACTTGCAGGTGAACTGACATTAAGACTGCATACACATACTCAATTATTGTCAGTGGAAATTTTCTTCCATGAGTGTTTTCAGCGATGAATGACAGATTAATAAACAAGTGTTGTATACACATCCCTATTCTGTTCTATAGAGAGAAGAGGGGGTAGAATAGAATTTCGGAATAAAGGCAGGAAGGAAATATATATAGAAAATGCAAGGCTCTCACTTTAAAGTGTATGTCAAGCCAAAACTTATTTTTCTAGTCTCCTAGAGTGTTCTTCGAAGGGTAAGAACCCTAACTTTATTAAGGAAAGTTTGTTTTTTGTTTGGGAGTTGCCCCCACTTCCTGTCTAGCAAACTAAGGTCATGTCAGCAAGCAAGTGTCTCTGATTAACAGAGCCCTGTATAGCAGTAAAAAAAGGGTCCTAACCCTCCCACACTTAATCCAAAACTAGGAAAACATATTTGGCTGGATTCATTTCGGATCCAATGAAATGGTTTGATTTGAAGTCAAGTTTAGTTTGAATTAATTGTTAACAACTGATTTTCCACATCTGGACTGGTTCTGAAGCCATTTAATGGGTTAGTAAATGTGTAAGGGAAAGTGCAGAATTATGCACTTTTGTATTTTGTTACAGTGGTACCTTGAATAAGTCCTTAATTTGTTCCAGATCCTTTAGTTTATCCCAAACAGGACTTATACCAAACAAATTTTTTCCAAAAGAAATACAAGGAAAATGATTAATCCGTTCCCATGAAAAAAAAATCCTATTGTTATTGGCATAATATACATTGATGAGGCTGTATAAAATAATTTTAAACACTGCTTAATATTAAATTACATAAATACAAAAGCAATTAGATGAGATAAATGAAAATGTAACCTCCCTTTACCTTGCTGAGAAGAGTTGAGTGCCTACTAGGATGGTGCTGAGAAGGGAGGAGGAGGAGGAGATGTTATGTCATTCACAGAGAGTTATTGTGCGGGTTGTTCACTGAATGGTAGCAACTGGCTCGTGGCCAGTCCTGTCCGGTGTTGTGACTCATTTTGACTCATACAAGTTCTAGCACAAAGGTTGTATACCAAGCAAAGGTTGTATGCCAAGCAAAATTTTTGTCCAAACAGGACTTATTCCAAAGCGAACTTATACTGAGGTACCACTGTACTTTGTACTGCAACAAAAGACAAAGCTGGTTTATGAAGGGATTTTGCCGTGCTTACAGTACTCACAAAGGTCAATATTATTATTAATAACCAGTGTACATATCAGATGGTTGCTATGTCCTATTGGCAGGTACACTAGAAGTACAACACATATAGGAATATTGCACATGTGTGAGCAGTGTTTTGAGTGTTCCAACTAATCAGTTACTGAAAATACAATGGATCGGTTTGTGGAGAGCAAAATTGGCAATGGATACGCTTGTGTACCAGCCCTTAGTATATTTCTCAAAAGAAGAGATTAGCTCAAAGGTCTGAACTCTAATCTGAGTGAGTGTGAGCACAACACATTACCTGCAAGAGAATAAAGAAACCACTTTTTGTTTTTTTGAGTTATGAGGATGTTCACAAATTATAAATGTATTAGAAATATTATATTTGAATATATTGCCTATTGGTCTGTAGTTGTGGTGGGTAAATTAGTTTTTCAGCAAGCACAGAAAACATCTATTGAGTTTGCTACAAATGTGTCCTTGTCACTGTTCATTTAGAATATTCTAACAGGACCAGACATAGTGAGGTGCAATGTGCAGCTACACTAGGACTCACTTAGTTCGAGCACCCAGGATTTTGTGTTTGGAAGGGGGGGGGGGGGAACTACTGATCCCCCAAACCCCCTTTTCCTCTCTTGCTTTTCATTTAAATGGTGGCCCCCATGTAGCCACTTCTTGCTTGGCAGCCCCTTTAAAATTCAGGAACATTTCAGCTTGAGCATAAATGCAGCAAGATTGGATTGTCCGGAATGAACAGTCAACCAGATGTTGGATGAGCTGCATTGCCAGGGAGATCAGTTATCCAGGGAAACGATGTTCAAGACTTAAGAGATAGGTCTGGTAAAAGTTGAAGATGATAATGATATCAAATGGGATATTGGAAGATTATCAGGCTTTAGCAAGGGCTATCTGAGCAGCTAAGGATATACCAAGCTAAGCATTTCAGGGGCTTTGGTAGGGGTATATCCAATTTGCTAAATAGGGCAAGCTCTGGAGACATGATCAGTAATGTTGGAGGATTGATGAGAGAAGCTGGGAGACCTTATTCCAAAAAATGCTGTGCAATCGGGCAGGACCACCAGATATGCCCCACCGTTCCCTTTTGTCTGTAGTCACGGAAGCACAATGGGGAAAATGCCAAGAGGTATCTGGCTATCCTGTCCGGAAACAAATACCAGCTTAGGTATTACATAGTTTTATAGTTAGACTGAACTGGACCCATGTTAAGGGAGATTTTGGAAAGTTGTTTTGGTCTATTCCTCCAAATCCCAAGAAAAATTCTAGATCTTTTTCCCACACTTGCATATAGAAGAACAAAAGATATTTTTACTTTCATTGCCTTTGTTTGGGTTGTGTAACATTCTGCAATTCACTCTGTATTTTTTGCTATTCCACATCACATCATTTTGCAAGCTTCACTGTGTTCCCTATTCTATACCACACTATTTGCCATGGCATAGTATGCACACCACATGTTTTCTCTCTTAGCATTCCTAATGTTTTCTCCTTATCCATACATACTTTAGCCCATAGTCTAAACCTCTTTAGTAAATCCACTTTCATGAGTTACCACACTGGGTGTCTAGTAATGACACTGATCAGGGACATTGATGCAGTATCTGTTTACAACAATAGAATGGTATAAGGGAGAATGGGCTGAAAAAATTATACCAGAGATAAATTATTGGGAAAAAAAGTATGTGGGGGTTCCCAATTCATTCTACACATGTGTCCACCACTGAGAAACATTATCTTTGCATAAACTAATTGTCTTAAACATTTCACCATGTAATATAAACAAATGCAACCTGTAAGACAACCATGGCTTTCCCATAGATATTGTGGGAAAAAAGCAAAGCTACAAAGTCACAGGAAGTGTGTTATTTTTAGAAATTACCAGTTCATGGTTTAAAAGGAAAAAGGGGAAATGGGACATAAAAAACAACCTCCATATCAAAAGACTTGTAAGTTACTATATATTATGTTTTTTCTTTTTGGTTTTGATAAGCGTTAAACATCCAGGGCCAATTTTTTAACTTCTAGAACCTGTTACATTAGCTATCCATTGAGTTCCCTGGACTCAAACACATTCTAGATTTCAAAATGTTGTACAAAAATGAACTGCGGATGCCTAGACCAAATAATATAAATATCTAAAAAGTAAAATCAATTTTTTACAGAATTATGAAAGAAGCCATCTCTAGGAAAAGGAATTTACTTGGTAACATGGCCTTATTTTCCCTGAGATTTCTGTTCAGAAGCACTATAGGCAGTCTGCAAAGGTTATTTTTACCTTTATACAAATTACAAAGCTGTGTTTTATCACATCTTAAAGCAAGAAAGTTCAAAAGCCCCTTTCGGTAACCTTTTAAAAATGATTTTTGCAGTCCAAAGGAACTGCTTTTTCCTGAGCAGCAGGGCTGTGGATATAACAAAAGATGGTCCTTGTCATTGGGCTACAGTGCAAGACATCAGAAAGAGATTTATTTGCATCCACAGTCATCTTCAAGGAGCCCTTTATTTATTAACTATAGTTTATTTAAAGTCTAAATCACAGGCGCTTTACTAGAATTTTGACCTGGTATATCAAGGTTCTGTTCTCTATCTATAAGGTACTTTATCTCTGTGTCTGAATGCTCAAAATATTAAAATAATCTTACACATTACTCGTTTGCCAAGAAATGTTACTCTATAGCAGCAGTCGCCAATGGTAGTCCGAAAGAAAATTTTGGTGGTCCACAGAAAAATTTGGACATTATTTTCAATTTTTATGTTTTATTAAAAATAAAACAAAAATAATATTCTAATAAATTCTTATATTCTAAATGACAATTTTCGCCTTTATATTCCACTAAATTCAGGAACTGTACTAGAGACGGAAAAACAAGGGAGGCGCAGCATGATGATTGTTACACCTCAAGATTGTTTATAGATATTTATTTATGTTTTACCTTGTTTTCTTAATTACCTCCTGGACGTTTCTCTGTTGTCTGGATTTCTGTACCAAAAGCGGTACACTGTTTTTCATGAAATTTTTTTTTAAATTGTAGACCTGTAACTTACAGAAATATGTCCGAACAGGGTTCTAGTGGATATCATGAATATAAAAAAAGTTTGAAACACACAATCATGTAAAAAAAAAAAAAAATTACTTTTAATAAAATTAAATAAAAAACACAAACATCAGCTTAAACAAGAATACATAAATAAATCAAAAATACTGAAAATGCAATAATTCGGTATACTGTATAGTAATATTTTTTTCTAAACCACCTCCCTAGTGTGGTAAATTTTAAAACAGAGTCCAACTTCACATACCTATAGACAAAACCACATAAATATATTTTGTATTATTTTTTATTGGATTGGATACAGGACTGTATTGAATCCAATACAAAATATTTGAATTTCCCACTACGACCCCCATCGACGGGCGCACGCACGGACATGATCAGGAATCGTCGAGGGACGCGTACGCGAACGCCGGGTATTCTAATTCTTTCCGAACTTCCGTACTTCCATGCAAAAAGTGTTAATTTTTTTTCATGGAAATTTATTTTAGATTGTAGGCTATAATTCACTGAATTACTCAATAATTACTTATAATTCACCGAATTACAACGAATTACCGCATTACTCACCGAAATATGTCCAAAGTTTTAAAAATTTAATAATAATTTTTTTTTTTTATAAAACATAAAAAAAAAAATCTTTAAAAAAAATCTTTAAAAAAAATAGTGTATAATGTAATGTATATGTACAGTAGCTTATATAATATATATATAATACAATTATATATATATATTATATAAAGATTTCTTTGTATTGGACTCAATACAGCTTTTTTGTATTGAGCTCAATACAAATTTATTTGAATTTCCCGCCCCGCCTCCCGCACCGACTCATGCAGCGACGTCACCGGGAAACCCCGGAGATCGTCACTGCACTCGCCGGGAGAAGAAGGAAGAGAGAAGACGTGTCCGGAGGAGCTGCGGGGACCGGGTAAGTATATTCTTACAGTTGTAATCCGATTGTCATACAATGTATGACAATCGGATTGCAATATAATGTTTGTTTACCAAGTGTTTTTTCCCCAAACCAAGGTCGGGTTTAATGGCCGGGGTGGTTAAACTGTTAAACTGAGTGACTAGCTATCATTTGTGCATGAACCTTTTTTTATTGATTATCTATATGCATTGATAGGGGATATAACATCCATATTTATGCTGATAAATATTCCAAATGATAACTATCATTTCTTGTTTGCTCTTAGATTCTAAAGAAATAAACCCATAATGAGTGAGAAAAAACAAACAAATATTTTGTATTTCTTTAGTAATGCCAAAGATAATGCAACTAATAGTAACAATAGTAATACTTCACTTAACTGTGAGCTGATCAATGAATGACAGCCTCCACAGTCCTTGTCAGGCACCATTATGAACATCATTATTTTACAAATGTATTTATCTTTTTAAAAAAAATCATAATATTGGTCTGCAGGGATTTAAAATGATGAATTTAGTGGTCCATGAGGCTCGGTGACTGGTGTTTTATAGTGTATAGTTAAAGGTATGTGAAATGTAATCTTTTTGATGTATCTCCAAATAGTTAAAACTGGACAATGCTGATTAAAGAGTGTGGTAGATCACTGGGGGTTGCTCATGGTAACGGGATGTTTACAGGGCAGATAATAGGCAGCAGACTCCAAAAGTTCAAAATAACAGCCGTTTTTATTTGTTTAGGCAAGTGTTACAGCACACTCTCCAGCACTTCACAACAAAACAATAAACAGTAGCCTGGCTGGGCCTCTGGCTACCTCACTTAGGTGCCCTTTCTTCCTAATACACTATATCAGTACTGTTAACTTGCAACTTTGTAGTACTGTTTGGCTGCTGGCTTTCCTGGAACCCTTTGGCTCTCTCTTCAGCCTGGAACCCTCTGGCTCTCTTTCAGCCTGGAATCCACTTTGGCTCTCTCCCAGCCTGGAATACTCTGGCTCTCTCTCAGCCTGGAACCCTCTCGGGCTCCCTTCTCAGCCTCTTGCTGATCAATTCCCTTCAGCCTCCTTCTGATCAATTCTCTCAGCCTCTTGCTGATCAATTCTTCCAGGCTCTTCCTGTTTAGATCAATTCCCTCTCTCTCGCACCTGAGTGCAGGTGGATATAACCCAAATCAGGATTGGGTTGGGCCAAGGAGCCCACCCTTCACTTTCCTTGGCTGGCTCTAGGGCCCTAAAATCCCTGGTTTCTTCCTAAAAACCTATCCAAACATATTAACATACTCTTTCCCCAGAGCCTTTAACACTTTCCTGACACTTTTTAGGGACACCCTGTCACAGGAGACTAAAATGTACTAACTCTTTTCATAAGCAAACCTTAACAAGTATATAGTCAGTTTAAAGCTGAACTCCAGCCTGACTTTTCCTTTTGAACACATAGAGAAGGTTTTCTCCTATGTTGAAAGCGATCAATCCCATTTCCCTTCACAATGTGACCACTATTTCCCATCTGTGTTGCCATGCCTTGTACCCCTTTCAGTTATTTGGTTTGTGGCCTGTCAGTTATTTTGTCTTAGCTTCATGTGTGGGCATTTTATAGCATAGTCCTTATGCAAAAAAAAAAATGACAAAAAATCTGTCCAGCAAGAGAGCCATACATCAATGTGCAAGACAAATCCATATTGCATTAAAGTACTTAGAAGTTTTAAATAAATGTCCATACTTTTGCAGGTGATGAGAATGATTGCAGATAGTGTAAAGCTATGGGGCAGCTCCCAATGCAATATTTGACAGTATCCAATCTTATTTCAATTGTCAAAAAAGTTCCACAGTTTTTATATCATGGCTCATGACAATTTACTCCTATTAGAGTATACATTTTAGTACATATATATCTGTACTTATTCCAGAGAAACACCTTACTTGCCACTATCTGATCGCACATACAGCTATAAATATGTATTGCTGCAATTCTGAATGACTTTTATAGCTTTAGTAATGGCTCATATGGATGCATAGCAAGGGCTAGATTGCTGATAACATTACAAGTAGAAGTAATTTATCTTTTATCTCCTACAGCTTAATCTGAGTAACAACATGTAATGCAATATTACCAAATGTTGCAAATCATAGTTTGCTATTTTTGCATTATTTAAAAACTACAGCACAAGACATGATAGATATGTCAGTAATTGTTAAACATCAGATATAGGAAGTACGGATGAGCGAGATTTGAATTTCGATCACGCAGCGAATCAGGTCGCTTACCGGACATGTAAGTAAGAACGGCCTTGTGATTCACCATGAAGTTGTGTTCTTCACCAGTCAGCACATTTAGTGTAAGTTATATTGTGTGTATTACACTCTTAGTTACTGTTCACTGACTGCACAGGTACAATTGTAGTTGCTGCTCCTTGTAGTGCCACATTTAGTGTATTCTATACTGTGTATTAGTAAAGACACTGTTAGTCATCTTTTTTTCACACTGTACATTCACTAAAGCTAAATAAAATCAATTGCATTTCCTATTTACCAAAGAAGGCTGTTTGGTACAGTTAAATTTCTGGCCCACCGCCTCCTGCTGCTGCCGCCTGTCAGTACTCCATTCAGTAAAATTGTATTACACACTTTTGTGTGGCATTGACGATGCACTACACCCAGCTCTGAATGCCAGTTACTAATGTGGTCCCCACTCCTTCTCAGGGACCATTGCCTCTTCCTGCTGCTGCCTGCCCAGTACTCCATTTACTAAAATTGTATTACACACTTCTGGGTGGCATTGACGATGCACTACACCCAGCTCTTCATGACACCTACCAATGCGGTCTCCCTGGCAATAGCTGACCAGAGGCCACACACTGCTACTGCTCTCGCTGTCCCACGCTCCGTCTCTGGTCCTCCATCCTTTTGCCTAATGTCACCGCGCTACTTGTCCACAACTTTATGGGTGTCATTCCTAATACATGTCATCCAGGTCATGATGCCAGCTAGAAATGTGGTCACCTGCTGTTTTGATGGCAGAGACTGTTGCTAGTGGGTTGAGTTCAACCTTTCTGTCCTAATGTTTGTCCTAATGTGTCCTAATGTCCTAATGTTTATGCTGCCTTCTGTACGCTGTCCATCACGCAAAAATCCTATTTGCCTGCTGTCACTTTACCTGCCATTTTCTGGAAAACCACAAGGGCTTTTGAACTTTTGTATTTTTCCCTTGTTGCCACTGTTCTCCTACACGTATCTAGCAAATTTGGTGGTTCTAACATGTATAGGGGCTTTACTATTAATGTTTAAAGTCAGCCCATTGACTTTAATAGAATTCACGAAATCGGACGGTTTCAAGGCGATGCCAGACATTTTTGTTGGACGCAGTGTAAACACCAATAAACACACATCATATGTTGAAAAACACAACACAACATTTTTCTAGCGTTCAGTTTGGGGGCTCAATTGAGGTACATGTAGGAAGAAGAGGAAAGATATTGGCGCAATATATATATGAAATTACTGATTTTTCGGTTGGCAAAATTAGCTTTACATTAGCTTCAACCATATGTTCTGATAATACATACATACAATTGTGTTCAGAATAATAGAAGTGTGTTAAAAAGGTGAAATAGGCTCAAAATCCTTATAATAGCTTTCATTTCCATACATGCAAATGCATTGGGAAGACTGCACATTCTATTCCAATTCAAAACAGGAAGAAAAAGGTATTAGGCTGTTCAAAATAATAGCAGTATGGAGTTCAATTAGTGAGGTAATTCATTCTGTGAAAACGAAGGTCAATTGTTTAAGGGTGCCCTTATTTAAGGGTGTTGTACATGCTGGTTATAGTGCATTTCTCTCTAAAAATGGGTATAATGAGTAAAATGTTTCTTTCTAGACATTGCTCAGAGAAACAGCGTACTTTGATTAAAAAGTTGATTGGAGAGGGGAAAACACATTACGAAGTGCAGAAAATGATAAGCTGCTCAGCTAAAATGCTCTCAAAAGTTTTAAAGTAACAACCAAAACCTAAAAGACGTGGAACAAGCCGGACAGAAGATTTGAAGAATGTTCAAAATGATAAGTGAGTATTGTTACAAATAGAAGATGCCTATATGAAGCCCCTGCAAGGTCCCAATTTTAAAAAGACGTGCTGAGGAGGTTACAGTTTGCTAACGAACACACTGACTGGTCTGAAGAGAACTGGAGCTACATTTTGTGGACTGATGAAAGCAAGGTTGTTCTTTTTGAAAATAGGGGCCACAGTTTGTCAGACAACTCCCAAACACATTACACTGTGAAGCCAGTGAAGCATGGTGGCACAAGTATTATGATATGGGGATGTTTCTCATACTATGGTGTTGGACCTATTTATGACATACCAGGGAACGTGGATCAGTTTGAATACATCAAAATAACAGAAGGGGACATGTTGCCTTATAATGGAGGGGAAATGCCCTTGAAGTGGGTGTTTGAACAAGACAGCAAACCCAAACACACCAGTAAAGGAGCAAGGTCTTGGTTCCAGACCAGCTAGATTGACAGTGCAGAGTGGCCAGCCCAATCCCCCGGCCTTAATTTAGTAGAAAACTTCTGGGGGGATGTAAGAATGCTGTTTATGAGGCAAAACCAAAAGATGCAGAAGAATTGTGAAAATCAATAGTCCAATCATCCTGGGCTGGAATACATGTTCAGAGGTGCCAGAAGTTGGTCGACTCCATGCAACACAAATGTGCAGCAGTTCTCAGAAATTAGTTATACAACTAAATATTAGTTTAGTGATTTAAAGTAAATTGAGTTCTGTAAAGCAGAATGCAGACACTGAATTTTTTTGGACAGCCTAATCCCCTTTCTTCCCTTTCTGTAAAGGAATAACACAAATTTAATATGTTTTTCTCATGTTTTGATTTGGAATAGAATGTGCAGTATTCTCAATTCAATCGTCTATATGAAAATAAAAGGTATTATAAAGGATTTGAGCTATTCACTCTTTTTTTTTTCACTGATATTAGTCTGAACACAACTACATAGGATCCTTGCAAATAGGAGTGTGAATGAATACCTCTCGCTTTTGTATGCAGCAACTAGCAGATTATTTTTAATGTTAACCTGTGCTTTGTCCAACTGGTTTTCTGGATAGCAGGTTGTCCCTACTACTGGTTCATGTTGTTCTTCTGCCCAAGATACCCAACTAAAATCAAGGTCGATGTTCCAAATATTAAAAATAAAATATTAAAATTTATGGCCAAAATCAATGAGGTTGAATATTACCCCAGAAAACTCTGTGCCTTCAATGTTCTTTCTATACCTTATCATTACACTGCACAACAACGACTGGGTAAAACACATGTGATTTACATGATATCGAGTGTGTTGATTCCAAATCTGAACTTAGAATTTGCCTATCACATACAGATTTTAAGTTATAGGCGTGCTATAGCTGCTCAAATAGTCGGTAATTGGGTAATGTACTTTTACATTAGAACATTACAACAGTTGCAGCTACTACTATGCCTGCTGCCGCCTCAGCTGAATCACGCCCCCTGGTGGCATGAATGTTCCAGCAGTGGGTTGGCATGTCTGGGCAAGTCAGTGAGCTGACGTCAGAAATAAGTATATAAGGCGAAATGGACCAAGGGCTTGTCTCTAGTGCGAAACCATCTTATTGGATAATACAGCTAGGCCATTGTGAGTCTGTTTTGAGCTAAAGATGAGTAGGCATAGCTGTGGTAATAAACCGGACAATTATTGCTACATTTGTGGCAAACATACCCGTGTGATCAATGCAAGAACCTAACAAGAGGGTGAGATTTGCTTACAAGTATTACTTTGGATGTGAAATTGGAGATCAGGTAAAAAGCTGGGTGCCTCATATCTGCTGTCAGGTGTGTTACGTTGGCCTAACACAATGGTTGAATGTGAAAAGGAATTAAATGCCTCTTGCTGTGCCTATGGTTTGGCGTGGGCCAAAAGACCATCACTCGGACTGCTACTTCATTATGAGTAAAATTGCTGGGTTTTCAAAGAAGACTAAGTCAAAAATCATCTATTCTGATTGTGAATCTGTTCTGAAGCCAGTGCCACATGATGCAGAGAATCCAGTCCCAGTCCATCCTACATCTGTTGTTACTGACAGTGACATGTCAGATGAGTAACAGGAGGAAGATGTCCATGTTAATGAATGTTATGAACCCCAATTTGATGAGGGTAAGCCACATTTTATAAGCCAATCAGATATAGATGATCTAGTAAAAGACCTGTCTTTGTCAAAAGAGAAGTCTGAATTGTTAGTCTCCAGATTAAAGGAGAAGGAGTGGAGAGTTTGCTACAAAAAGGACTGACAACTTCACCTTTCGTGATCGTCACACAAAGTTGGCAGGTTATTACTAGCTGGAAAACGACATTTGCTTCTGTACCCACGTGAGTGGTCTGATGATGGAGTTAGGTTGCTAATACTTACCAGAGCAGTGGAGATTGTTCATAGACTCGAGCAAAGCAAGTTTGAAAGCTGTATTGCTGCATAAAGGTAACAAAAAACCTTCTGTTCCTCTTGTTCACGCTGAGGGAATGAAAGAGACATATGAATCCATGGAGGTGATTTAGAAATTGATTAACTATTCGTTTGTGGTGACCTGAAGGTGGTGGCACTCCTTCTTGGCCTGCAATTGGGATATACAAAATATATGTGTTTTCTGTGTCTGTGGGACAGTCATGATGACAGCAACCATTACAAAGTAAAAGAATGGCCACTGTGGCCAACATGAAGCAAAAATCACTTATTGATCCACAGAAAGTTTACCTTCCACCACTTCATATTGCAATGAATCGTGATGGTATGGGTTTTCAGTATCAGAAGGACAAGTTTGGAAAAGGTATAACAGATGCTAAACTGAAAGGAGGCATTTTTGTTGGTCCCCAAATCAGCAATTTGATGCTTTATGCCACATTCAGAGACAAACTCAACCCACTTAAACTTGCTGCTTGGGATTCATTTGTGCTAGTTGCACAAATCTTTCTGGGCAACAAGCGAGCTGAAAACCATGCTGAACTTGTGAACAACATGCTAACAGCACACCATCAACTTGGCTGCCAAATGTCACTTAAACTTAATTTCCTACATTCCCATTTCTTCCCACAAAATTCAGGTGATGTGAGTGATGAACAAGGGGAGAGGTTCCACCAGGACATTTCTGTTATGGAAACAAGATATCAAGGCCGGTGCAACCCCAACATGATGGGTGACTACTGCTGGTTTCTGCAACGGGAGACAGCGGAGAGCCACAAATGCAAAAGCAAGTGCCTGAAACACTTCTGAAGTGTACATGTGTGTTGAACAAGGTGAATTATGTGTGATTGTATATGTTGTTGCAACATTAAACTTCTTTTTTGTAATGTCGTGGAGCTATGAGGCAAAAGTTAGTTATGTATAGAGATTACATAATAACTGCAGAACGGGAGAATGTGGCTAGTCATGTATATACACCTAATTAATTTAGGATCCTGATGTCTAAGGCAGAATCGGACTTCAGATTTGGATTCAGTCCACTTGATTTAGTATAGGACACATGGATTAGACCAAGTAGCAGACAATATTTATTTTTTTGTGATGCAGTGAATATTTAATTAGTATATTGGTATTGCATATTTACTGCTTCTTCTGGGCTGTGATAAAGATGCATGCTTTATAATCGGACAGCTCACTCTCTGTTTTCCTAGTTTGAATTTCACAGTTATTAATAACACATCCTTCTACTTCAAGAACATTTCTCAGGAAATCTTTATCGTATTCAGAAAGATGGAATTTTTCTCCATTTAGTCATTTTTGTATTTACTGATCACATCCAAGGCTAATAAGCAGGCAGTTAGCTGGTGGTAACTGGATGGGTTCTATGATGTTTTCTTTATGAACGTAACATTTCAAAACGTGTTTAATTGCTGTCTTTAGCTGCTGATCCTTCTCTTTACATTGGCAGCTATAATTTAAAGCAGAGTAAAATGAAATGCTATGACAAGTACGATAATCTAAGGCTTAGTCTACACAGGCGTTTTCCCCAGCGTTTAACCTGAGGCTTTAAAAGCCATGTTTGAAATCTCCATGCATTCCAATTGGCTAATCTACACCATGAGGTGTTTTCTGGAGGCACGTTTATGAGCATTATCTATAACGTTGCTTGCAATGTTTAAAAAATTAAAACACGGGGTTAACGCTGGAAAATGCCCCAAAACGTGGGAAAACAACAGGTAAACGCTTCCATTGATTTCAATAGGGCTTTTCCCGTATTTAAAAAGCACTTAAAACGTAAACGCCGTAAAAACGCAGAAAAACGTGGCATAGACCTTTTCCAGCATTTTAAAGGCAAGCTTTAAAACGCTAAAAAAGTGCATAAAAACACATTTAAACACAGTAGGATTGTTTACATGCGTTTTAAAAAACATCTGTGTAGACCCAGCCTAAAGGATCACGTTGTGTAGTATTTAGTATATATCTAGTTGTGTCTAGCATGACATCAAAGGCCTTTAATGAAACATGGGTGATATTTTATTAATCTATGTTAGATTTTTTAATAAATTTACTACATTTTAAGTTTCTTAATTCTCTGTTTTGCTTCCAATACTCTAGGAACCTCATGAATCACAAGATTTGTTTTTACAATAGAACATATTGGTTTATAAAAATAATTGGATGTAAAGAATTATGAGACCCACTAAGGCTGATAACCCTTAGGTTTATACCTCCTTTCTGTAATGGGAAGGTGAGATGGGAGATGAGGTTCTGTCTAAACTATGCACATACTGTACGCTAATGTGCAGAACACTGATGTGGTAAAGAAAGAAGTTTATAACTTGAATATTAATATTATTTATATTGTGAGCTTCATATATTGCTTCAAATAATGCCTTTTTGGTCATTATGACACTTTACTAGGACTGCAAATAACCACAGTTGGCTAAATCAACTACACGTCTGGATTTGAACTTGAGATACTGGGCCTGATTTATTAAAGCTCACCAAGGCTGAACAGGATAAAATTTCATCAGTGAAACTGGGTGATCCAGCAAACCTGGAATAGATCAGGATTGAAAACATTTGTTAACAAACAACAAATGACTTTTTAAGAAATCCATTTCAGGTTTGCTGGATCACCCAGTTTCACTGATGAAAGTGTATCTTCATCAGTGTATTCTCTCCAGCCTTATTGAGCTTTGACAAATCAGGCCTAAATGTGCTCTGTAGCTGGGTGTCATTATCAAAGCAGATAAAAGTGGATCAAAGCTTGGTAAAAGTGGAAAGGAGCCTACAGGCCCACCTGATGCACCAAAAGGTACATTTAACATTTTATTATATTATAGTTACCTGACTTTTTTTAGACAAATCAATCTACAGGTACACTCTACATTCCCAGTGAATTAAACATTTTCACAGCAATAGGAAGATTTGACAGATACTCAACCTCTTTCCTTCCTTCTCTACAACAAATAATGAGACATGTTTCCAATCACAAGCTCCAGCACAATCATGCAACCATTTTTTTCAGCTCTATAATGCAGTGCTCATTGAATCTCAGAAGAATGATATCTCTGAAATATTCACAGGCTGGATAAAGGTGGTAAATGAGGGGACCAATAGTTATGTCAATCATAGTGTTTCCTTTGACATTAGCTAAAACAAAAAACAGGATGGAATTATATTAAATAATATTTATTTAGGGGTCAGTTTATCAAAGGTCTCCCCCAAAATTATAATATTATAAATGATTGTTATACATACATCACACAATCTTTTGTTTTCAATACATTTTTATTACAATGATGTACAATAACAAACAGCATAATCAATCAAATAAAAAAAAAGAAAGTCCAACGTTACCCAAGCATAAAAAGTACAACAGACATGTGTAATGTGTCCATACAGGTACTTAAACAGAGGCTGTCAGAAAGCACCCAACAATGTCCCTACTGTGACTATACCAAATAGAGCTCATGGGGCAGTAAAGGAACTAAAAAAGAAAGCAAGGGGGTTAAAACCCTGCAAAAGCAAAGGTTACATAAACAGCCTTAAAATGAACATCACACAAGTGATCAGAGAAAAGCTTTTGGACTTGGAATTGTAGATATACTTACATCTGGGTTCAAATAACCATAGCGGTTGTTAGGTGCAAGGCCAGTTTTTAAACAGGGTGGCACAATGTTCAGTTATTATCTTTATTGTTTCCCAAAGTGTTACATCCCTACTCCCAACTGAACTTAAATTTGCCTGCTAAAGCTTTACTTAAAAAGTGTTAGACATACATACCAAACTTTTCAGTGAGTATTTTTATTCCTTCCTCCTCAAAGGCCATTCCAGGTTTGGAACAGTATGTGTTTAAAAATGTTCTGGAGTGGAATCCATTTATCTGATAGATCTTGTGCTGGATAGGATTCATCCTTTATCACCTGTAGAAGGGTCCTTGGCTATCTGTGGTCTTCCAATACGTCTACCCAGTGCTTAGAATCACATTTTTAAATGTATGTATTACTACATGCAGATTAATGTCATCACAATGTGACTCACCACGAGTTGATTTTATGCACTCAGCTGATAGTACTGTAAATTAACAATAAGAACAATAAATTTGTTTTATCTCATGATGTACATTAAACATACTTTTAAAAATGTAAATCTTGGTAAAAACATGTTTAATATATCTCTTCAGCACAATCGCATGTACCCATGTTTTATCTCCCTAAAATAACTCTCTATTTTAAATTTCTAGTCTACAGATATTTTTCCATATTTCGAGATTATTTTGAACAGAGAAGAAAACTGGTTTATAGTAAAATATGCTTGTCACGCTTGGGGAGACAGGGCCATTAGGGGGCGCTACGGCTTGGACGGAAGTGGTGTGAGCCCTGAGAAGAGCCAATGCACAGAGTCTAAGCAAGAACCAGGTCTTCTCCAGAGCCTCTGATGGTGAGGATGTAGCGCTGCCGGTTACCGCCAGGTTGCGGCCCTTGGGCACACCAGGGTGGGCAGAATGATACACGGTACCAAATCACTAAGCAGAGGAAGGCCAGGGTCAGGGCAGGCAGCAAGCAAGAGAGATCAGGTCACAAGCCAGGCATCAAATACTAGGGATCCAGGAAATAGACACCAGTAACACAGGGGCCACTGCACAGACACAAGGAACATAGCAGACACTGGAAGCAGCAGAAGACACAGGTAACAGGAATATCCAAAGACAGAGAGAAACACTGAAACAGCACAAGGGAATGGGCTGGAAACACAGACTGGGCAACAGGGGGGTAACACAGGAGCTGGACAGGGGAAACACTGTATTAGGCAACAGGTGTACCGAAACAGGAGTTAGCTCAGCAAGCTGGGGGGCTCAGCACTAATGGAGACACATTGCACAAACGCTGAGTGCTGTGTCTGAGCTAGCTAAATAGTCAGGGATGATTAACAGGCTATTTTCTGATTGGCCAGCGAAACTGATAAAGCTTTCTAGCACAGGCACGCCCAGAGTTAGAACTACTCACATTTCTCTCCCTGCGTCTAGAATGCCTGTGTTAGGCTGGCCTCAAATGATTCAGCACCCCCATGCTAACACCAGTATGTATGCTCTACAATATCATAGTAGTTTGTGTTTTAAGAGATTTTCGCAAAAATATTGGCACTTTTCAAAAAGTATCTGTACATAAATCAGGGCAAGGGAACAGGAACACACAATCAGGGTGTAAAACTACATTAACCTCCCTAGCGGTAACCCCGAGGGGTAGAAAAAAGTTGCTGAGAGCGGTAACCCCCGAGTCACACTCGGGGTAGGTAAACCTATGGGAAAGATAGTAAATACAGCGCTTGATCCGCTGGCTTTCCGCATTTTCCATCACACACACGATGTCCAGCACATGATGAGTCACCGGGGGAGTTCCCGGTGACATTTTTGCGTGTGTACGTTGCCGGCAGGTCGGGAAATTCAAAATCTATTTGTATTGCATTCAATACAAAATAACTGTATTGAATGCAATACATTGCATTTATATGTGTAAAAGCAGTACATTGTTTTCAAGAACATTTATTTTACAGTATATATATATGTATATATATATATATATTTTTTTTTTACATGATTTTGTGTTTCAAACTTTAATATACTCATATTATTATATTTTACTGTAAAATACATTTTCATGAAAAACAATGTACCGCTTTTAGACATAAATAAGACAAATAAACGTACTGACAGCAATGTGGGTAGGGAATGATAACCCTTTGAGAAAGGTTGTCCTTCATTTGCTTGGTGAAGGCTAAGGTCATGTTGGCCAAATGTTTTGAATGTTTTTTTAAATTTGGTAATAGGAGGTGGTAGAATGTTAGTCAATACTCTTTGGGGGTAATGGGAGAACACCCATTTTTCAGATTGTTGATAAGTTGGATCCAGAGGCTTTGCCACATTAATACCATTGCAGCAGCGTTCTAGAGATTGTATGCGAAGCTTTATAATAAACAGCACAGTTATCCTGACTTGATGCAATAAGGGCCTACTTACTTTGTCCACAAATCCATCAACTCTCTTCCCAAGAAGAGAATGCTTATTGTGAGTACTTATTGTAATATGTGGTTAGTATACTGTGATCTATGCACTATACCTTTGGTTCTACTATTTAAGTTCTTTGGTTTTTATTTATTCCAATGTTACTGCCATTTCCCCTTCTTAAAATAATGACATATTTAAAACAATGGTTGTCAGTTTCAAGTCACGTATGTTATCTCAACCATTAATAGCCTCAAATTTTAACATATGACAAGTAAATGTGTAGGTCTACTAAACTTCATTGATTACAAGTTGAAACTATCTGCCCCCTATCCCTTTGTACTTCCACCTTTTCATATTACTTAATACATCTGTGGTCCTGGGATAGGTTGGGTTCAGATTTCCTTAATTTTTCCACTGAAGTTTATGAAACCACCCTTATTGGATGTTGATGCCTGGATAACTGCGGAGTGATGAGAGGTGACCATATTGGCGTAGGCAGAGACTGCTGGCTGTATCACTAGATGTCACTCTCAGAAGTGGCTGAACTTCAAGCATTAGCCTCTGCCCACCCTTTCCTATTTTCAACTCATTTCTAAATAACTTAAAAAACAAAAGCCTTTTATCTTTTACCTAGATCCTTGGTCGTGTGATAGGCTGGGTCTCGTATCTTTTATATTTTGTTCCTTGGAAATTAGGTGGCCCCTTCCTTTGGGGGTCTATGTACCTGCCTGGGTGAAATGGTCATTTGCTATTGGCTATGAAGTGACATCATTTTAAGATTCAGAAGACAGCACTGTGATGACATCCTGAAGAGGCAACTAATTAGATTGCTGGATCACCAGGCTAGTGAAACACCAGCAGTGGTGCCATTGAAGAACATAGAACATGGATATTAGTAAAAAAAAAGGAGCTTTTGAAAGGTATTTTTTTTAAAAGTTGATAACTGGGTTGAATGATCTCTACCTATGTAAACAAAGCTAAAATCCAATTAGCTCTAAAATAGACAAGGCACTGCCCCCCATTGTTTGTTTGAAGGCATCCATGGGGGACAGATCTATACCAGTGGAGCACTGCTATAATTATTATGTTACATCTGCAGCTTTCCTTCTGTCCATGAGGGATCAGGCACTTCATGCATTCTCCTACCATTGGCTTCTAAATTATTATCTATTGTATTACACAGCCATCAGAAATTCCTTCTACAAATACCAATTGGTTTGTGTTGTTTGTAGAATCAGATCAGCAGCAAAGGAAAAGTTCTTTATATGATTGGTGCTGAGTTCCATATAGATTCGCCCTTCCATCCCATGGCACAACAATTCACTCATTGTACCATAACCAGTGTGTGCCTGTATTCTTGTAGCATTACTCATAGAACACAGCAAGGTCAGGCTTCCTCAGAATATAGTGCCCACAACCCCCTGTAGTAATAGCATTAGATGAATCATCCCCCACTAATCACCAGGGACTACACACGATAGCTTCCCCTTCATTCAGAATGAGCGCGCCCCAATGTCCACAGGACTAGCCCGCAGCTGAGCGATACCATTTCTATAGTGGGAGGTTCCTGTTGATGACAGCGGCCAGCAGCTATCCAGCTACATACTACGTTCTATACAAGCGCCTTTTCTTCCAGCCTTCCCCTATTTTTCGCCGCCTCTTTAGTGGGCGCGGCCAGGCTCTGGCTGACAGCGGCTATAGGCGGGCTGTACCACTTCCCCTTCACAGGGGTTATTTGTGTCGGTTGTGGTGGTCGGGACCAAAGTGTGAATCGGGGATGTGAAAAAACGACATGACAGCCCCGGCTCCCCCAGCACCTGCCACCGGGGCTGCCTGGGATACGACGGCTGCAGAGCTATGACGTCACTGAGCTGCAGCTGGGAGGTATGACAGCATTGGCGGTGAGTGGAGCCTGACAGGGCCTCTTTTTTCTGTGTACATGATAGCGAGCCACGCTCTGTAGTGTCCTGTGTGTGTCTGTGTGTATGAGGCACAACACAACCCATACCACAATGTGTAACACAACGTATAACAAGTGTGACCCCAGGACATGCTTTATGGTATTATGTATACATGCAGGGGGTGTTAGAAGTCCTTTTTTGTTGTTGTGACAGTTCAGGCTGTAAATATCTACCACATGGTTATTATTTCTCCACTACACCAAACTTAACAATGGATTGTGTTTGTGGTTTTTATACAATTTATATTGTGTACAGATAATCAATATAGTGTTGTGTGTTTATATTTTATTATATATATTATATAATCATACAATTGTTTAATTCACATTCCTATATTTTTTAATCTATTTTATGACATTTCATATGGAGAAATCACTCACAACCTCCCAGATGGCTGTAATGAACAAGAATAGTGTGATGGAGTGTATACATAAAGATGCTGATGTTACAGACTCCACGCAGGATCATGTAGTTACAATGCATCCAGGATCATGTAGTTACAATGCATTTGACTCCATGCAGGATCATCTAGTTACAATGCATCCTATATTGATCATCAATTTGTGTTCATTATTTTTTTACACTTTTATTTTACACTTTCTGTATTTTGGCAAATAAATAAACGATACATTCAGAAGAAATGTCAGGGTATAAATGATTGATGATTGATTGATTACTCTGATTACCCCCTCTGCACCCAGTTCTAGCTTTGATCCCTGTTTTCTCCATGTTCTGCTGCTTTTTTCAGAGTTTGTTTTTGTGTGTTAGGTTTTTTTTATCAGTATGCAGTGCTCAACCCAGAAATTTTTTTAACCCGGGTGGGAAGAAATTGTAGGTGGGTGGCAGCCCCTGTATTGTGACCAAAAACCTTTAGTAACCACCCAAAAACAGCTGGGTGGGTGCTGAAAAGTGCTGGGTGGTGCACCCAGCTAAAAGGGCCTGGGGAGAACCCTGAGTATCTATAGTTATTGTTCTGACAATGAGGGGACAATTTTGTGACCCCATTCAACTACTATCCATGATGGATATCTAGGCAGACTCTAAAGTAAATATAGATGAAAAGTTTTAGGTTACTAAAAGTTTTAGCAGCAATATTTTTCAGGTACTGTGTGTGATTTCTGCTACTGTACTGTGATGAAGAGCAAGAAACTCAGTAAAATTGTGCATAGTATTAATAATGAGTATATCCTATGTTCTTTAGAAGCAGTATCCAGCCTTTTTCAACCTTTTTTAACATGGAGGAACCCTTGAAATAACTTTCAGGTCTTTTTGGAAACCCTGTTGTAAGTACTATATCCACAGCTCACAGTACATTAGTGTGGTGGTCAGTAAGAAGAATGCTTATTACATTGATGGTAAGTGGGAAGAATGTCACCAAAAAGACCATTGGTGTCATTAAAGTGACCTGAGAGTCACAAACTGTAATAAATATATAGTAATAGTAATGGGGGTTGCCTAGGACCTGAAAGTTATTTTAAGGGGTTCCCCCATATAAAAAGGTCAGGAAAGGGTGGTCTAGGGGATCCAATGTTATAACTCATAACCATTTCCACTCTGATACCTTCAGCCAATGTGTTTCAGACCATCTTTGGAAAGGTGTATGAATGTAAGTACAATTTGGACCCGTGTCTAACCAAGAAACATAGGAAAGCTAAAGTGTTGGTAAAAGTTTCATCTGGATGGCAAAAAATTATTTTGTGAGACAATTAAAGATTTAAGACCGACACAAAATGTGACAATGTGATTATAAAGTATAGGGAAATGATAACGCCGCTTTTGTGTGCAGATATTTACAACCAATTCTGTTGGATCAAGTTGCAATTGGCAATTCCCAAGTGTTCTTGAGAAACTTCTTGGCAGGTGCTTTGACTTAACAGTATTAAGGGTTTACTTCCCTGAAGAAAAAAAATACAGGACTTGATTAAATTAAACATCTACTGAATAGAGTCTTTTTCCAAGTAGCTTTTCATCTACACTTTAAAGACAAAATCTTTTCATGTCCAATATTGTTTTTTTAACTGCAGTGTTTCTAATTTTACAATTTATTTTGGTATTGATTATTCTCCACAGGTCCAGGACAGGCTGTCTGGTTCGCACAGGGCTGAACTCTTAGAAATCTTTAAAATTATATCCTTGCTGCCATATGAAGGGAATATAATGGTAATGTAAGTAGCTTTCCTGTGCTTTATTCCTCCCACTTTCGCTATACACAATTGGTGTTATATCAAAATATAAACACGATTTACCAAATCCATCATACTCCTGCCATATTCTAAACTTGTTTTATTTTTTTACTACATTCCAATTTTAGTCTTCTGTAGATGAACACAAAAACTAAAGCTCACTCTAAATGAGTCTGATAATTAAAAAGAATTGCTACTAAAGGTGTTTTCATCCAGGAAGCCTCCAAAAAATAAGTCTGACGCCTAAAACATTTGAAATTGAATTACAGGTAGTCCCCGAGTTAAGGACACCTGACATTTGGACGCCTATATACGAATAGGGCTTTCCTACTGCTAGTGAGGACAAAGGCTTGATAGGGGGGTAGTTTGCATGACTTGCAGAAAAAAATCCTTTGTTAAACGCAGCTAATGTTGTGTTTATAAATACATATAATAATGTAATTGATTCCCTCACCATACCAGAATGCTACACTAATTTGTTTCAATGCATAAATCTGACACTTTTATGCTAATTTGCTATATGCATACATTCATATACATATGCAAGAGATTTTGTAATTTGGCAATATTTTGTCTAAAATGTTATTAAAAATACAACATTGGACCTACTAATTTTTACCAGAAATGGTTCACATCTCCACAAGATGCTACTCCCATTGATACGTTTCTGTAAAATCTATAAAAGATAAGTTTCTGTAAAACCATGGTGCAGTCAGGATAATGGAACTATTTAAACTATAACTTGGTTACTCTGTGAATTTATAAAATGTTCCAGCATTTTCATATTCCTTTTGGCAGTTACATTGCAGCCACAATAATTTCTCCTTGCACCTATGACATTTGTGTCAAAACTTAATAAGCATCCTTTATCTCAAAAAAAGCTACATTTTATTTCCTTTTTTTTTTCTCTACACCTGACTATTTCTGGACAGGTGTTAAAATGAAATTTTGAATGCCTTGAATCACACAGTTGTCAGACCCTGGACAGGATCCTATGCCTTAAGCTTTATTTACTAAAGGGTTCAGCCTTTCACTTGTGTGCAGAAAAATATTTTAGGCCTCCAGTTGATCAACGAAAGACACTTTTCAAGCCTTTTCATAGGCATTCTACTTTTAAATGATAGAAATGCTTTTTATGCAGATAAATAACCCGTCTCTACCTGGGTTTTGTAACAAAGTTAGATTGATTTAATATTCAGTAAATGCCTCAATTCACTTTTTGATACTCCCATGAAAATAAAATAATTTACATTTTGGCATCTAGGTAATTAGGTATGATGCCATATGTACTGATGACAGAAAGCAATAGATCATTCAGAATGAAGATAATGGGAACTGCGCATGCGCCGCCGTCTATGGAGGTAGCAGCCTAAATGGCTCGGCGCCCTCTGGTCCCTTTACTGGCTCTTGCAGCGGGTCCCAGCAGCCACGCCACAATCGAGCACTGGAAACATCTGACTCCTGGATAGCAAGCTGAGCATGCTCCAAGGGTGGTGGGAAAATCGGAAACTAAAACAAAAGACCGTTTTCCACGGTTCCAATCCATGCGGCCGGCATCCAAGATGGCCGCCACTAGAGAGGAGCACGCTGCTGCACACTCTGCTTCCCAATATAAATGGGCCTTCACACAAGTTAGGAGCTTTGTGGATAGAGGGTGCGAGGAAGCTTCCCCTCAATCATCCCCAGCCAGCATTTAAGTGAGGCATTTCCCCCCCAGACCACAGGCCTTCTCAGGCTTCCCCCATAGCTTCCCCAGCACTATTAGAATCAAGCTCTCCAGCCAGCCCCAGTGGGGATGCTGAGACCTTTAGTCCCACAGTATTACCTCAGGTCTCGGGCTCCAGATTCAGCATCCTATCTCAGGGGACTCCCCTGCACCTAGACTGGATGGCCCCCCCAGGGATGTGATAGTTAAGCCTTATCATTATGCAACCAAAGAAGCGATGATGAAAGTAACAAGAGTCCTGGAGAATATTGAGATGGAAGGTCTGACTTAATGCCATTTATGATCCAACGTAGGAGGGCGCTAAAACCCTTACTGCAGGTTCTCATTCATCACAAGATTAAATACAGATGGGCGTTCCCACGCAGATTATTTTTTCAACTGCAGGGAAAAGGTTTTTCTTTCTCCTCTCTCTCCAATGACGAACAACTCCTTAAAGATCTGGTTCTTCTTCCGAAGGAGGACACTCCGTCCACCTCAGATGCAGAGCACCAACCATACTTTACCCACTTTGGCATAGAGTGAAAGTGGGTGGGAAGCAAGCGCAGAAGACACCCAGAAGTATCATTCTGGCTGTTTTTTTTTTTTTTTTTTTTTTTTTTTTTTTTTTTTTTTTTTTGATTAAGATTCACCACCTGCCGATGGCGTTTTGATGTCCTAGTTCAGCAATTGTTTTGCAATCCTGCCCCTATCTACTTTGCGGATAACCCTTCAATCAAGCAAGTTTTTTTTTTTTTTTTTTCCTTTTGCACCCTCATAAACGCTCCATTTGCTTCATGTTGCAAAGTGTTAACCCCAAACCAGGCAAAGACTCCTCCAGAGATTGCTAACTATAGGCCAATCTGGTCCTATCATCTATGGGTTTTGGCCCTTAGTTTACTAATTGTTTGCTATCTCTCTAGGACTCCCCTCAGGCTAGGATCTAGGGGGTTTCCTCTCGGCTGCTATTCTTGTCCTTCCCTTTTTACACTCCGTCCAGATTTGGAGCAAATACTGTAACCACCCAAAACTTTCCTCTGCTCATGCTTCTCTAACACCTCTCTGGCATAATCTGGAATTTCCACGGGGACTCAATCCAGAGCTATTTGACTGGAGGGTTTCTCAGGGTTTTATGAGGTTGAAAGAACTGACGGATATTCGGTCAATGCTTTCCTGGGAATATCTCTCCAAATAGGAAATACCTACTAATGAGCATTTTCGCTACAGACAATTGAACTCCTTTATTAGCTCTATTATGGAACAGGCCTTGAAACCTATGATGTCCAGCCCGTTTGAGAGCACGTGCTCATCCATAGCAGCTACAAAAGGGCAAATCTCAGTAATCAATGCTGCCCCCCCCAACGAGTTAGTGACCCCAACGAGTAAACTTAAATATATGATGGATTGGGAATCGGACTTAAGTATAGGACTTAGAAAAATGGTGCGACCGTCTGCATCTTGGTTGTGTTTTCGAGGTTGTGATGCTAGAGACCCTTTATGTTACACATCTGGTGGTTTTTCCTGATTGCCGTGCGTTTTTAGAAAGAGGTGTTTAAGTTCATTTCTTGATACAGGGCTCTCTCCGGAAGCAGCCTTATTTGGTAAATTGAATATGGCTTTTTCCAAACCAAAATTGATAAAACTGATTCTCCTGGCTGGTAGAATTTCATTAGCCAAGGCATGGAAGTCAAGCTCGATACCTCTTCATCCCATCTTCAGCAAATTGAACTGGGTGGTGATCAATGACAGGCTTACTCATTCTTTAAAGAACTCTCTGGGTAAATCTGATGATATCTGGGAGCCCTGGATTTCCTTTAATAGTGCCTGCAGGTGACCTCTTGATACCTTATACACGTAACACATGAAGTCTTCCCTCTCCTTTCTGTCATTCTTTCTTT
>NC_092858.1:100410353-100411738 GCF_032062135.1 Pyxicephalus adspersus
TTTTTTTTTATTTTGTAGGTACACATAGTTATTAAACTACAACCTACTTATTGTCAGGACTGGGATGTGATCTTTTATTAGTAGTGGTCAGCTTTACTGAAGCCCCTGACACTTCTTTTGAGCTGGGCAATCAGTGCATTTTGTATCTGTAATGCACCATTTTGCAGGGTATGCAATACACACTAAAGAAAAAGCATCTGTAATAATAAGCCCATTCATTGGTGGTAGTAATGGTAATGCTCAGCATTTTCTCAGTGGGCATTAGCAGAACCTGCGGATTTGGGGTTGCTGGATACAATACCAATCTCCCCAGCATTGGTGTCCGTGGCCCCTATATAAACCCCCAGCATGTGCCACTAGTGACAGCGGTCACCGTATTAACCTCAAAACTGAGTGGGTGACCGCAGTAATACCCGCACACTAGTTTTAGTGATCACAATAATAGACCTAAGTTGGTGGTCAGTGGCAATAAAATGTAACCTCACAGCACTGGTGGCCATTAGTTACTTATCTGATAACATGCTGTGGGTAGAGAGGGCAATGCCAGCCTGAAGTAAATGTTAGGGACATTACGGGGGCCTTCATAAGAACCCCTAAGTTATCATGCCTGCATGTCTAGCCACTTTCCGAGGTCTATGGTGTCCTGACAAAATTGGTTAGAGGTAGGAATGTTGAATTTTCTCCTTTTAAGTGGAGGGCCCAAGTGCCCCTAACATAGATTATTTCAGTATCTTGCTAAAATGTCCGTGTGCTGTCCTTTATATTGCTACAGATTTGTTAGGTGTTGAATGACAGGTATGTTTGACAATGATGTATGTCAAAGATAATAAAGGTCATTAATAGTACATTGTACACCTGCAAAGTTTAACTCTAAAATCTGTATATTTGTAACCCTGAAACTATTTTCCTGTTTCTAGTCTACACTCCTAGTAACTTCTCTATAGATTTCTACAATGATCCCCCTGCATTGACAATTAGAGAGACAAAATGCCCTGAGCGGTTTTTTTTTTGAATAACACTGATGGTCTGCAAAAAAACAAAACTATGCATTAACCCCACTAGCGGTATTCCCGAGTGTGGGTGGATTTACCATGCAAAAAAACGGTAATCCTAAGTTACACTTGGGGTCGCTGTAAACTAAAAAAAAATAAACACCTTGCTCTGTTGGGGTCCCCTGCTGGTCCTTGCAGGTCCTGGGGACACTTCCTTTCTCATTTATCTTCAGCTGCGAACTGCAGAGATATTCTCCGGGGTTTCCCGGTGTCGTTGGTGCATGCGTCGGTGCGGGTGGGAGGAGCGGCAGGAAATTCAAATAATTTTGTATTTGATTCAATACAAAATAATTGTATTGAGTGCAATACACAGAAATCTTCATATAATAAAAA
>NC_092858.1:100411976-100573072 GCF_032062135.1 Pyxicephalus adspersus
ACTAGGGGGGTTAAAATGAAGACAGTATTCAGATAAGACAACATCTCCAATGGTTAGGCTGTGTCCAGCAATGCAGGTAATTATTAATCAACAGTATTTATATATTGCCAATATATTACGCAGCGCTGTACATTAAATGGAGTTGCAAATGACACAGATACAGACAGTGACACAGGAGGAGGAGGAGAGGACCCTGCCCCGAAGAGCTTACAATCTAGGACGCGGGGGAAGTCTCACACAATAGGAAGAGAGATGGTAAAGCCAAGCAGTCATGTTTGTGGCATTTAGCAACACCAATGATACCAGGATCCTGAGAATGGCCATGCATATAAATCTGATTGCCATTAAAGGTCCATGAGTTTTCTTTGGCACTTAATTGTTTATGTTCTGTTTTTCCCTGGTAAGAGCCAGAATATTTTTTTCCTGATAAATGTTGTGGCTAAATCTGGAAATATGCAGTTTTCTGACCTGTGTGTCTTGTCTATGGGATTGGGATTCATGGTTAATACATATCAAGTTCTGAACTTAACTTTGTGTTCATCCCTTCCACTCAGGTGAACCCTTTTTAGCAGCAGTGTATCCTTCTAAATAATATTTTAATCGACATAATGCACGTGTTCCAAGACAAAGTTTATCTCCAGAAGTTGATCCTTGAAACATGATGACACATACAGTGTTTTTGTTTTGGACAGAGGATTGGTTGGGGCTACCCTTGGTTCTGGAAATGTAAATACCAAGGCTAAATGCAGACAAATGTTTTAGTGTCGTGGAAATACAATACCTTTGTTTAGTATTAAATTATACCCATCACCTGTTTGTATTTGTATTTAGTGTAAGCCTTTACCTTACTTACACTACGATACTGCATGCTCTATATTTTATCATCATGTCTGGCCTTGTAAAATCCCTAATGGATTTGCTTGCTTATTAGCACCAAAGTAGATTAACTGAGAGTGGACTGTTTACAAGTAAGGAAACCGAGATCGTACCTTCATGGAGCTTAAACTCTAGTGTGCTTTCAGTGAAATTGAGCAGACGTTATCTCTTTGGGTGTGATCTAATTCACTTAATGGAAGGTTGGACCATTTTATTCTGTTTGCTTTAAAATAACATGATAACATTTTGTGTTTTTGCTTCTGCTGCTTGTGTAAAGGATTTATAATAGTAAGTTCTTCTTGACAAGATACCTAAAGGTGGCTATAAATTGGTAGAAATTTCCAAGTTGACTTCTTCTCTGGTCCTCTTGTCAGTGCTACAGCTGTACCTTTTTTTTTTTTTTTATCTCACGGGTGGCATTCTTTGGCCGCTCTCCTCCACACATTCACATTTCTTGTTCACCTTTCCTATTGACCACAAGTATATGGATCAAGCACACTGTGTACCAGCAGAAAAATTATTTATGTATCCAATGCATTTTGGATACTGAGTCCTTTTTTAAGCTTGGGAAAGAATATTGTTAATATCCAGTATTTCTAAGTATTCTATAAAATTCTTTGCACTGGTTGGTTTTGTCAGATCATAATAAATAATATTTTTATTCAGGTAAACAGAGTACTGGAAACTTATACCTAACTTCTGTGAGCTATTCATTTGCCATACCTAAGGGAATAAGGGACATCTTTTGGGGAAAAAGCATTCTAAAATATCACAGCATTGGGGGGCACTGGACTTGTCCTTGCAAGGAATTAGGTAAATATAAAAAAAAATCCTGCAGGCTGCCCTAGGTAATGCTTAAATGTGATTTTGAGCCGCCATGATTGAAAGTCCAGAAATCAAATAGTAGAGTAGAAGGGTTTGACCAAGGACATTAAGACTGGGAAATAGAAAAGGCTTGTTAATGCTAGATGTCTTCCAGCCAAGAAATGAGGAAGGCTGTAAGCAATTTCATTATATGAGAAAAGATTGTACAACTGTACAGGACTAAAAATCACGTTGGAATAAAGTTTTAAATTGGAACTAAACTTTAAAAATAGAAAATTGAAGTTGAACAGTGAAAACAATATTATTTTAATGCATTGATGAGTGTTATTGAAAAATATGGGCTTTTGCTTATGAATGAATGCCAACAGTTTACCTACATGACACCTTTCTGCCTTTGGTTCATATTGTTTTGGGGAGCTTGGCAGTGCTACCCCTTACTTTTATGATTAAGGGAAGGTGAGGCAGTGGCTTATTGTGGATGTTGTATATGTTGTGAATTGCAAATTGTTTCAGAAACCATCCAATGGACACCGTGAAGAGTACTTACTATTGTCATTTAGAGCTCCATGGTGTTTTAATAGACGTAATAATATATGCTTGACTGTGCAGTGAAATTAATTGTGTGCCAGAGATTGGCAAGGGTAGTGTTGTGGGCAGCAGCTTTAGAAAGGTCTAGTATGGACAATGATAAGACCCTGAGTTTGCATCAGAACAATTTCTCAGAACAGATGTATAGCAATGACCAAAGCCTGGTATCGGAGAATGTTTATGGCACTGGTAGTGCACATTTTCGAAGCAGTTGGCTGTAGGCTAAATGCATAGGGCAAATGTATGGGCAGCAACAAGACGCATGTATTGGATTGCCAGCACCAGATGGCTTCTTGTTTTTTGAGAAATTGTGGTCACACATGAAAGAGTTGGACGAGATGAGGGGTGCAACACAGAGCCAGCATGTACAAGCATGGTATTCATGCATTCAATGAAATAGCAGGGGTGAGGACAACCAGTAGGCTGCATGGTCATGAACAGCCCATTGGGTGCTGCAGATAAAGAACTAAGATGACCTGTAGGATTTGTTGTTGTGTAAATGTAAAGACCTAATTTTGTAGAGTAGAAATTTCTGCCAAGATGTGTAGTTCTTACACTCACATCACAATAAATAGTTCTATAGAGGAGAATAAGTATGGCCTGTATATGATGGGGTCCATGTGATTAATCTGTATCCCTTTTGAATGATTATATGGGAAGTTAGTAAGTTTCAGAAATATTAGTAATAAGGATGCAGTATACCTTTTTTGTTCTAAATATTCTGTGTGTGTGTAGATGGCATGTGAATTCCCATTAGATCTAACCGCTTTTTACCCAACAACAACAGTGATTATAAATTTTTATAATATTCTGAATAAAATGTAAGGAGCTGCTTTTACATCTAGGATACAATATAGACTGCATTTGTTACAGAATAACAAGGGTAAAGCAATTAAATAAAAAAAACTACGTGGAGGGTATTTGTTGTCTAACAGCAGTAAAAATAAAGTGTACTACACTGAGTGTGTTTGTTTAATTCACTTACATACAGCAGGTACAATATTCTGCTATATTTATAACATCTGTTGGAATGTTTATTATTCAGATTGATTTCATAATCTGAAATGAATGTATAATAAGCCACTTGGAGACATGATGCTTACATTAGATTGATCACATTATTATTATTAACGTGTATTTGTATAAGACTGCTATGTTACCCAGCGCTTTACAAATTCTTAGTCTTGTCATTGGTAAAGGAAAGGGGCTTTGCTTCCACATATTAGAGCCTAGTGATTTACCTTAAAATTATGTGATCCAAAATTCTCCTCAAGCCAACCAGATATTAAGAGTTTTAGTTTGACTAGTCTGTTCTTTACATATTTCGTCATATGAATGTGTTCTGCTTTGATACCTTTTTATCTAAGATCAGGAGTGATACATTCTCCCCATAAGCATCCTGGTTATTTGAAGAGTATTTTAGACTTGCTATGGACAATATTCTACCAATATATAAAGATTATGACTTGGTTAATCAATCAAGGAGCAGGACCCAAATGTGGCTTAGAATTTTTATAGTAAATGAGGAATCAAATGGAGTGTTTTGAGGGTTAGGAAAACAATTTTTACAACAAAATTTAGGATTGTGTTGGGGGCGGGGTGGGGGGCTGCTGTACCTTGTTTTAAGTGAAGTTATGTGTAAAAGCTAATATTATGTTTATATATGTAAGGTATTGGTGATATCACTGCGGAATTAATTGTGATATTCACCCTTTTTCTGTACAAACTTTTTTTTTTTATTTTTCCAAAAATGGAAATCTCCTGAGTCAGTTGTCTGAGATTAGCTGCAGCTTCCAGGAATTCTGGATGTGTCTCTGATCAGAAGGATGACAGCCAGCGGCTATCTAATTAGGAGCTGTTCCCTGAATGTGTATGGGACAGCAAGAGAAGCATAAATCTATCCTAAACAGGATATATAGAGTGGCGGTAGGTTTTACATGTATCCGGTACTTAGGGTGCAGAAGCTCTTTTCTTAAATTTTTACTGGCTATATACTGATAAAATGTCAGTAGAAGTGAATCTTGTCAGCCATATCCAAGGAAGATTGGCCTTTATTTATGTTTGTATTTTATAAATTCATATTACTACAGAAAGCAAACCATTCGTTTTCATCATAAGTGTTCAGAATTTGATATCCTTAAAATTCCCCCTCCTCTTAGATTGTAAGCTCCTCTGAGCAGGGTCCTCCCCTCCTCCTGTTTCATTGTTTGTATCTGTCTGTCACTTGCAACTCTTATTTAATGCACAGCACTGTGTAATATGTTGGTGCTATATAAATTCTGTTCATTAATAATATTAATAAAACAGTCTTAGGAGCAAAAATGCTTTAAAAGCAATTTATGTAAAATCAAATTTAATGTGGCAATATAATAATGAATTACTGTAAGAAATTGTAGAAGGCCCACACAGAAACTAAATGTAAACAGAATACACATACCCTGTTTCCCCGATTATAAGGCACTCTCTTATATTTTTTGAAATGCCTAAATATGCCCTGGGTCTTATTTTCAGGGGATGTCTTATTTTTCCATGAAGAAGACTACAGTACACATTTATTGTTGAAAGTCACCCATGATCACTCATGTTCCATTGATTGTCCCCTTCTGATCACTCATGTGGTCTTATTTTAATTATTTTTTTAAAAATCGGGGGTGGCTTACTTAATGGGGATGTCCTAAAATCGGGGAAACACGGTAGTACTGAGATACTAGAGGTATGGAAAGATATGGACTTGCAGAAAGCATATTTCTTAAGACCTGACTTGTGGTTGAAGGCTAAACGCCATATTACACTAATAAATACTTTCACTATGGGACTTACTCCCCACTGAGGGAGTAAAACTTACCTACCTTGGTTTTGAAGCAAGTGGCACTCACCTGTGCAGTGTAACACTCCAGATTGTGAGTGAGGCCTGGATTGTGTGTCGTCTTGGAAAAAACTTAACTACACAGGGTAACCTAAAATTTAAAAGGGTTTTCTTTTCTTTTTTTATTTAGATATATAGTGGCACCCAGCAATTGTAATCTTTGGATATTGTGGTTGGCTCTCTGTTGAGCATATTGAGCACCTGCATGCAGTGTAAGATTTTTTACCCATTTTAATTTCATTAACATTGCTCACTGCTTCAGCAGACACCTGAGTCCATGGCAGCTCTCTCAGGGAAGCTAAAAACTTGGGCAGGCCGTAGCTTTAATATAGGGAGATAGTAAATGGTTGTAACCCATGTTTATTTTGAAGTGGCTTCCAGTACAGCCTGTGCTGAATGCTTGTCTCCACTAAAACATTCAGCACCTTGGTGAACAGAGCAAGCTTTGCTGACAGATTTGTAATGGAAAATTCTGCTGCTACTACCATTTTTCTTTTTCAGCAGTTTTCATATTTTAGGTCATTACTGTGGGTTCTGGTACACTCTTCTAGGAAAAAAATTAATGTGTGTTTTCTTTGGTCTATTCTTATGCATTCACAGCTCTTTAGTAAATCAACCAGTGTCAGCTTATACTTTCAGGGCAGGGTGACAATATTCTTGGAAAGGTCCTCTAAACCCCTAAAACTCAAACTTTCAAACACTTACTTGCTTCTTCCTCACTTGCAGTCAACATTATTAGCTAGTGTCATCTGATGTTCTATGCTTAAGAAGGTGGTTATGACAAAGGAAAAAGATTTCATCATAGTAGGGAGTACTGTGTAGTGTAATTGGCTGCAGTGGAGGTAACGGAGTATTGGCAGGGTGAATGAAAAGAATTTGGAGGGGGGAACTTTTCTTTACCAAAATAGTTTTCACCTTCCTATATTTTAAGCTGTCCGTGTTTGAACAGTCTCCAAATAGTCCCTCTTAGAATATTGTGTGCAAACCTGCCCTCGATATTTAGGAAGTGGTCATGTAATTGATATATACATGGGCATTATGTACTGTGTGAGTTTCCTTTTTTTTACATTCTTGGCTTCAGTTTATTATGCATCTGCTACTTACCATTGGTTGTTATTATGTTTCCTGCTGTTACCCAGTTTTTTACCCAGCTTGATTTGTCTTTTTGTTTTGTTTTTTGAAGTAAAAAATGGTTTTGTTGTTGATCCTTCATGATATACCACTTGTACCTTTTTCAGGTGGTTGTGAACTAGTTCTAACTGGCCATTGTCTGCATCTTGCTAGCTGTACAAACACATTTTTCCAGCACTTTCTAGTTTTTTTCCTGTACAGACTCTATATGGAAAAGTGGCAAATGTCTTTCCAAAATCCACATATAACTGATCAACATCATTCCAAATAGCCAGGTTTGACTTGGCAATTTGGTCCTTTTCTACCATCACACTTTTAAACAAGCTATCTTTTGTGTTCTCTTTTACATTATTCTCTATTACATATTTTATATATAATACCTTAGCATACCTTCAAATAATTTGCATAACAGAAGGCTTACTATGAATGTCTGTATTTTTTTTGGCTTGCTAGAGTTCATTTTTCTTTGCACTTTGACAAGCCCTAGAAGGTAGTTGCCATGGAAAACATGATTTTTTTTACTTTACTAATTAAGCACTGATGGTTGAAGCAGATCTGCAAATTCCAAACTTTGGATTCTAAAGTATTTTAAACACAATAGCATACCTAAATATTCTTTAACTCTGGGTATTATAATTATGTTAACTGTTACTTGAAGGAGAACATATGAATGATGTTTGCATTCTGAGGTTTGCTCTTTTTGAGAGAGATGTAAAGACCTGGTGGGCACAAAGTTGCTCATCTTTTGATCTTACTAAAACTCTTTTGGGATATAGGTATTGTGTTAATAATATAATTGTCTGATTGCCAAATTCTGAATGACCTTGCATTCTTTATATTGGACCATAACAAAATCTTTCTCCGGTCTTACAAAAACTAATTCCTCAGGCATCTTGTCAACAAATGGTGAATCCCTCTGAAGGAGACTGGAACATCCCAACCCCCCCTATTCCACTGTGGCTCTGAAGTCAGTGAGGTCATGCATATGGAGGATCTCACCTTCAGTATTAAGCGCACCAGGGAAAAGTTCAGTGGGATATGGTTTCACTGGATTGAGTTCCTGGATTCCCTAACGTATAGACTCCACCTGAACCTGATCTAAAATATTGTATCTACCCACCTATCTAACCAGGAGCTGAACACATAGACCTCTTCTCCTCCCCACCCTCAAATATTTTTCCCCACTTGTTATCCCTTTGTTTTACTCTTCACTTCCTAATTTTTTTTCTTTTCTTTTTTTCCAGCTTTTTCTTTTCCTTTTATCTTTTCCTTTATCTTTTCCTTTATCTCTACCTTTTCGCATTTTATGGATTTGATTGATAGCCATAAGTACTAGCCACAGATTTTTTAGAGGAGTGTCTCCTTCGTTTGTATAGTTATTATTGTTATTGTTATTATTATTATTATTATTACTATTAATAATAATAAACAGTATTTATATATCGTAACATATTATGCTGTGCTGTACAATAAATAGGGGTTGCAAATGACAGACAGATACAGACAGTGACACAGGAGGAGGAGAGGACCCTGCCCAGAAAAGCTTACAATCTAAGAGGTTGATTAATATTATATCAAAATGTAGACTGTTCATAACTATTTGGGGGTGATAGCACTGTCATTTTATTTTTTATTATTTTATTTTTTTGCTATTGTTGCTCATCTGCTGCTGTGTATCTCAGAATTATTGTCTTTGTTAATTCTCCTTCTCTTAGATGAAGAATATTGCATTAAAAACAGTTCAAGAATTTCTTTTATAGATGCTTTTCCTCTTTGCTTGTAATTACTGGCAGGTTAGAGTCTCACTTTACCTGGGTTCCTTTCAAATATAAAGGATTGCTAAATGTATAAACAAAATCTGTTATATTGTAACTTATCAGTCCTTAGATATGATGGTTTCATTATTTTTATTAAGTTTATTTTTTCAGCAAGTACAGAAATACCTGTTTATCTTACTAGAAATTCTGTGTCCTGTTTCTTGCTGTAAACTAAACATCTATCTTCGTTTTGTAAACAACATAATTTACAATTAATTTAGGTGAAAAAAGGTCTACATATTTCAAATCTAGCCTGGTTGACAACCATCGGATCCATCCATATATGCAAAGTGGAGCTAGGATTATGTTATATGTTCTCACTTAATGTGTTTTTTTTTCTTCATATTCCAATTACTATTGATCTTAATTAATCACTCAATTACAACTATTTATTTTACCATCCACTTATTGATATGACTTTCTAATATATGTTGAGGGATTATGATTGTTTTTACAATACAACAGTTTCAATAGAATACTTAATTATTTGACAGCAAAATGTCTTGCTGATAATTTTTTTATTGATCTTTCCTTCCAATATCCAAATATTAATATGATTTGTAAGTACGATCATTTTGATCAAATTTCTTTACGGGCTAGTTTAAATCAGTCCATTGACAGAAATTGTTCTGTTCACAGATCTATCAGGTGAAAACTTACACAGGCACTTTTTCTATGGACTGGTAAGGTGCAATATATTACATGTTTGGTTTTACATGGCCTGGTTGTCGTCTTTAACTACCAGCTGGTCCTGTTTATGTAGTAAATATATGGTCCACGGCACCAGTAATAAATATCTTGTAATAGTAGAGGTTTGGGCTCTAAAATTTCCACAGTCTTCTCATTTCCTCACTGGTGACTGTGTGAAATTCATGTACAATAATTTGTTGTTGGATTTGCCAAAATGAACTTATTTGAATATTCAGGAGTTTGAGAGATCTTTCCAGCTCCAAAAATATTTTAATATAGGATATCTGCACATATTTACAATATGGTCATGGAAGTGTGAACTGTACTTTTTGCTGAATCTGTAGTTCTTCCAAACACTCAAATACTGAAATAAAAGACATTGCAAAGTTTAAGCATAGGCAATGTAGTTCCTTTGTGTCAAATATAAAATAGCAAATTGCCTTGCTTTCACTTAGAATCTTTAAGCCAGGTCACCTGGGTTTTTAAGAAAAGGCGTTTGATTTGTCATTCATTCTTAATTGTTTTTTGCTAGTCAAAATTTGATAAAATGTTATGTTGTCAGACTTCTATGTGGAAAGGTTACAAAGATTTCTATGGATGTAATGTATAATACCAACCTTTAGAAACCATAACAACTATTTTAAAGAATAAGCCATTATCATTTGGAGTAGAAAAGATTGATTTACCAATGTACTGCAACTCCTGCTGTATCCCATATAGCTATAGACTAAACTCATAGGTCCTAAAAGTTCCTTTTGAGGAACTAAACTCAAAAGTCCCCCAAAACAAAAAAAATTCACTTACCTTTAATCCCGCAGAGCAGTTGATTGTTCCAGAGGTCTCTTCCAACGAGTCCCGCGTCGTCCCGGCATCCGTCTTCGTGCCGGCGCTCCGGGCGTCGTCATTTTGGGCTCTTCTGTGTTCTTTTTCCTACATCACCAGACTCAGGTGCAATATTGGGTGACGTAGATGGGGGAAAAAATGCTGATCTCACTGCGCATGCGTGAGATCGGCAATTTTTTCCCCCTTTTCGCGAAAAGACTCCTTCTGCATGTGCCCGAGATGCTCGGGCATGTGCAGGAGGAGCACCCAAGAGCCTCCCGGCTTGCGTGAGGTAGGTATCCCGGGAGGCTTTGCACTCCCATTCACTCTCAATCGCCTAGGTGAGTGAGAATTAGGGGGCGGTGTTGCACTTAAAAAAACAAAAAAACAAACAGAATTTTACTTAACATAAAGGGGGTTGTCTACCCGTTTATGTAAAGTGAAAATTTTGAGTTAACATATGCTTTAAAGCGTACCTAATTTGGCTAAGTGATGGTTATTTTTAGCCATGAGTCTGCTATATTCAGCTGTCACTGGATTGCTTTTATGAGTTAAGTAAACCAATCCCTATATAACTTTTAGGTTCCTTTTTTAAAAAGTTTTTTTTATATTGTGTTTTTTATATTTTTATATTTTTTAAAGTTTTTAAAAAATATATATGGAATAGAAGGCTCTATGATGTCACCACAGAATCCTGTTCTGGAACTTCCTGTTTGGCAGTGACTGACAGTTCACAGTTCAGACTATAAGTATTTATTATATTTTCATATTAAAACCAACAAAATATTAAAGACCACTGTATAATAGGGGTGCAGACGACAAGCCCACATACATATTGTGATATTGAGGGGGATCAGCAGCCACAGATAAGCATATAGGACAGAGTTCAAATGAAATAATGTATACATTCAATCAATTATTTGGGCCAAAAAATTACACCTCATTTACAGCAAACACAAATAAAACTTTAGAGCGCGTATTCGCTAAGAATCCCAAAGTCCTGTAAAGTCTAATTTACAAATTAATTGTTATGGCTTGAGGTCCAGGCTTTAGGTAGGTAAAAAAACATAAATCTTCTTGGCACAGACCTTCACACGTGCTTGCTGCCTTTTCAGAGCAGAGACCCCTCCTATAGCATACTCTTGCCATTTATGGCCCAGACCTTCCATCTGGCTGGAGCAAAGCCCAGGTGTGTACGCAGGTGGAATGGGAAGACCCACCTAGTACCTTGCTTCCCATTACAGATGTGCTGTGTATTTTAGCATGCCAGTTTGTAGCTAGCTCCACAGCAGGAGCCCCAATTCAAGGGTGACAATGCTTTTTCCTGTAGGGTGAACATCTTCACCGTAAAGGATAAAGTTATTAGAAAGTATCCAGCTTGATTAAATTATACTGTGGGCTTTTAAAAGTAATTGAAGCCATGAATGTGCTTTTATTGTCAATGGCATACAGATATATCCCATATATAATTTAAAAAAAAATGTGAGCTTACATACTTTAAATTCAATTCTGTGAAGAATCATATTTATGGTTATTTAGGTTAATATAAATGTAGTAATAATATTTTAATATATAAACAGTCTATACATTGGCTGGATGCTCTGTATAGTGTTTATTGTGGCATTGCCATTTACGTTTTGTGACTACTTACCGTAAGCTTGCTTCCCATTTACACATTTTAACTTCCCTCACAGCTGTTAGGCCTGGGGAGAAAAAGGGGGATTGTTAATAACAATGTTTGACTGTTAGAACAGGATGTGTAATGTTAAGTAATATACATTTATATTGTTAGAATGTTATTTTTTTTACTACCAGAGTCCACTTTAACTAAAGGGGTTGATGATGTAAATATTGTAACCTTGTCTAATATGTTCTATATTCTGCTTGTAGGTGCTGCCCTTTTGGAAACTTAGGAAGAGTGTGACGTCTCTGTGTGGCATTGTTTACAAAAAGTAAGACAGTTTAAATATTTTTGTATTATATTTGTATTAAGGTATTTATTTGATTAGAACTTCTCTCAATTCTCATTGCTAAACAAATTTAGTAAATATTACTGCTAAAGTATTCATTAAGTACCTGGACAGAACGGACAGGACATTTTAGGGGGCAGTGATGAGCAAACCTGCTCTCCATTTTCTCCGATTTGGAAGTATATTACATCAAATAAAGGGAAAAACTTGGCTCACAGGCTGTTCTAGAGTCTTTAGAATTCCATTCATTGGTGGTTGGGGGTCTTTTTTTTTTCCAGCATTTAGACTGTTTCCCAACCAGACTGGTAAGTTTAACTTACAAAGTTGGAAAGGTCCTAGAGAGTTTGATAAAGAACCACATAGAGCAGCTTCTGCTAGAAAATAGTATATTAAATGATAGTCAGCATGGATTCAAGAAAGACCAAAGTTGTCAAACAAATTTACTTGAATTAAAATTTTGGGATTGAGTACCATTTCTGTGTTTGCAGATGACCCCGAAGTATGTAATGGAAATTAGTCTATACAGGATGTCTATAATCTACAAGCAGACCTGGATGTACTGTTTAAATGGGCAACCAAGTGGCAGATGACATTTAGTTATGAGAAATGTTAACTGCTGGTTCGAAAAGGTTGGCGACCACTGGTCCAGGGGGAATACATATGATATGATCACCCTGTATAAATATATAAATGGTCCATATAAAAAACTCTCTTCCTAATTATTCACTGTAAGGTCATTACACAGAACAAGAGGGCACTCTTTGCATCTGGAGGAAAAGAAGTTTAAGCTCCGGATAAGGAAGGGATTCTTCACTGTAAGGTCTGTGAAAATGTGGTATAGGCTCCCTAAGGAAGTAGTTTTAGCAAATACTATAGACTGCTTTAAGAAAAAGCTGGATGCTTTTCTAGAAGCACAGAATATAACTGAGTATCAAGGCTTTTACCTAAAGATACCAGACTGTTGATCCAGGGGACATCCGAATGCCTCTTGGAATCAGGAAGGGATTTTTTACCCTGTTGGAGCAAATTGTATCAGGGTTTTTTTGCCTTACTTCCTTATTTCTGGGATATGTTTATTTCCATAGTGGTTGAACTTGATGGACTTATGTCTTTTTTCAACCTGACTTACTATGTAGCTATGTACCCAGGGTGCTTCGGGTTCCTCCAGAAGTTGTTAGGGGTGTTTGGACCTCAGATCAGTTACCTTTGACACTAATTATCTATATTTGGGACCTTCTTGCCACTGGCTAGCAATGTATTTACATCTGTGTAAGTGTGTAATGACAACCCTGCTAATGTATTATGAACTGTGTTTATAGTAATTATAGCAGAGGCTCCCTAAGGCATGGGTTTTCCCACGTTAAAAAGGTTGGGAACGGCTGATTTTGACCAATTTACTAATCACTATTAAAATGAGAATTCCATCTATAGAGTAGTAAACATAATCTAAACCCCAGGTTTTTATTCCTTCCAGTTAAGAGACAATCCTATACCAGGTGACCTATGCTTAATGATTGAATGCTGCTGAATACAACATGGATTGCTTAAAGCACACACTCTTGAACAGGAACCCCTCATCCCTAGGATATGTTTGAAAATAGAAAAATGCATCACTACTTAAGCTTATTAAAAATATACAAGGCTCCTTTGTTCCCCAGTGCCTTCAAAGTCTGTTGGTATTTACACATCTGTAGGGAGATTTTTGGCATAGCTTGATTAACAGACTCAAAAATCTGTGGTGTTTTATCAGTTTGGGCTTTTACATACTAACAATCAAAAACATGTAGTGTGGATAGCCAGTTCAAAATCTGTGAGAAGAATTTAGAGTATACCACAAGCAATATTTAGGTCATGGACCTGGTCTGTGTTATTAGAATTCACATGCTTACCACACCAAACTATCCATTGAGCTGAAGTGACCAATTATTTTAGTGGATTTTCTTTGCTGGCACCTTCTGAAAACTGTTTTCTAAAACATGTACTCAATATGTTGTTTTGAAAGTTCTTGACATGTTTGTAATTTTTTTGTGTTAACTTTTTTCCTAAAGCTTGAAATGGCTTGTTTTTAAAAATCTGGCACTTCTTTATTTCCCATTCTTTTAGCTAGTCATTACTAGCTAAAAGAAATAGCTAGAAAGTGTATCTAGTGTTCGCTATTGAAGCTTTTAGTCCTCCTGCATCACCTGAATGCTTACTGAAGTGTTCAAATGCAACATCACACTGCTAGCTTATTTCCTGTGCTCTTCTTTTTATAGGCTACCTTATGACTTTCCCCTCTAGATTCCAGTGGGCAATATTATTGCAAATGTCATAGATTTTCCAAATATCATTCTGTTTTGTACTCTGCAAGGGATTGTGGAAATTCCAGACAGGTATACGGTCTTATGTATTTTTTATGATTATGTATTTCACTTTAATATAAACCCTTGCAAACCATAATCTTGATGGCCTTTTTCATTTTTTATACATTATGATCCAGTATTTATAGCTTGTAATTTATATTACCTTAGGTAGTGAAATTTGTACATCTTCAAATCATGTAATACCCATATAACCTAGCTGCTGCTGGACCATGGCCAGACAAGATGAAAAAGACGTACAGGTTTTGATAGAGAGGTCAAGTTTGGCACTGAGTGAATCAAATGCTTACCCCATATCTCCATTTCTTTTTTTGTTTTTCAATATTTTTTAAAATTTTTTTTAAAAACAAGGAAAAGTAAACAAAACAATGTAAAAGGAGAACTAGGAACAAGGATACATTTTGTATATAAAATACAGTGTACAAACCTCTAGAATTGCAATCTCAGAAACATGATAGGGATACTGATGGGAAAATTTTTGCCAATCTATCCGGAACTACATACCATTTAAGCATGACTTTATAGTTGGCTTCCACCAAAGCAGAGTTCAAGGAAACCTTAGATTGTGAGTAAACAGTGTCCCACCAATCCTCCAATTCCCATGTTACACCGGGATCAGATTTGTGTGGAGAGGATAACTTTGGATGGTTGCAGTACTTTTCCCAGAGCTGGATAGAGTGAGACAGAGCGGGGCATCTCATAACCCCTCTTGACTTTTTCTTGCCCCACATGAGAGATTCTATGGAACCCGGGAAACTATCATGATTCTTTATCTCGACCCATTTAGGTCGGGCTCCATGCAATGCACTCGGTGACAGTTGTGCCACCTGTGTAGCCACATAATAGTACTTGAGATGAGGGACTCCCAAACCCCCCCATTTGCTTAGGGGCGAATAAGGTGTCCTTTCGGATTCTGCTCTTTTTACCTGCCCAAATAAATTTCAGTATTTTAGATTGGAGGAGTACAATCTCCTTCAGGGACCTGAATTGGAAGAATATGAAAAAGATAAAGTAGCCTTGGGTGTAGGTTCATTTTGATGGCATCAATCCTCCCCAACCATGACGGCGGTGAGCGGGACCACAGCTGGAGGTCAGCATGGAGTTTCCTAATAAAAGGGGAATAATTAAGTCTCTAAAGGCTGCTGTAGGAAATGTGTCATCTGGTTACCCAAATACTGGAAGGAGCCATCACTCCAGCTCATGTCAAATTTACTTTTGATAGTTGCTAGCAATCCTACTGGAATATTTATATTAAGAGGTTGGGATTTGGCTTTATTTACTTGTAGACCTGAGCATAGGGAAAAGTCATCTAAAAGTTTGAAAAGGTTAGGCAGGGTGGTAACTGGGGAAGTGACAAACATCAATATATCGTCAGCAAATAAGGAGCATTTGTGTTCAATCGGACTGCACATGATTCCCTTCATCTTGATTATTGCGCATGGCTATCGCTAGTGGTTCGATTGCCAAGGGAAACAGGAGTTGGGATAGAGGACAACCCTGTCTAGTCCCCCTTCTGATTTTTATGGCAGTGGAAAAGACCCCCCACGATATTTTGCTTCCGGGAATCATAGAGAGCAAGCAACAAATTAGCAAAATGAGGGCCAAAATCCATATTGGATAATACCTGAAACAGATCGTTCTAGGGAAGACTGTCAAAGGCCTTTTAAAGGTCAAAGGAAATTAGCATTGCCTGACGTTGAGGTCCCCCATCCCAATTAGAGTTCACCACTGATATGAAATCAATTGCTCGTCTCATCTGATCGGGGGCCTCTTTGTGTTGCATGAAACCCACCTAGTCTGGATGGATATAAGCCCCTAAAAAGGAGCCCAATCGAATTGACATAATCTTTGTCTTGAGTTTAAGGTCACAATTAAACAAGGAGATCGGCCTGTAATTGGCAATCTCTGAGGCATCTTTCCCTGGTTTGGGAATCACACTAATGAATGCTCTATTAGCATCGCCCTAGAGAGGGTGTCCCTCTTTCAGAAAATTGAAATAGTCTACCAAATGTGGAGCTAGAGTTGTTTTAAAGGTTTTATAGTACATTAGAAAAGCCATCGGGGCCAGGTGAGCTTCCCAATTTAAGAAATCTAAAAACGCAATTTTTGGTTGTAAGAGGTCGGGAAGTGCGTGGGTTATAGGCCTAGGGTTGAGTTTGTTACCTAGGAGGCTCGCCCGGCTTATCACTCCAAAGGAAGAATTTATGTGCAGCCCAGCGTATAGATTTCTTCTCTAGTTGTGAGTAGTAAGTTGAGTTCTGTACGTTTGGTATCCAGTTTAGATTTTAGCCCAGAAAGAGGATCCTTTTTATGTTCTAATTCTAACCTGTGATAGTCTTTAAGGTGATCATCAATAAGTTTATTATGGGCCTTTTTGCGTGAGGAACCTATTTTAATAAATTCACCCTTAATATTTGCTTAATATATGCTTTGTGAGCTTCTCAGTTGATGGCCGGAGATGTGTCGCTAGAAAAATTGATCTGAAAGAAACCACGTAGAAGATTTTCTATTTCTGCTTGTACCAATGGATCGGAGACCAGACTTTCGTTATGTCTCCATCTAAACCCTGCTTGGGTCCTGCTAAAGCCCATTAGATATATGGCCATGGGATCATGGTCAGACCAGGGAGTTGACAAGATGCGGGCCCCTAGTACACCTGGAAGCATGTGGGAGTGGGCCAAAACATGGTCAATGCGTGAGTACTAGTTATGGGCCACTGGGAAATAGGTGTAGTCCCTGACTGATGGGTTCATTTCCTGCCAAGTATCTATGAGATCATACTTTCTCAATAAAAGGGAAAGGCCATGACTCTTCTTTGGGGGGGGGTCTCCATATTTACATTAACTAGTTTTATCCAGAATATGATCTAAAACTAGCTTAGAGTTACCTAACAAAACAAGTGAGCCTTTCACTTTAGGCCATATCTCATCCAGTAAGGTGTGGAAGAATGCCAACTGGCCCTCAGTGGGTGGATAATACGAGACTACCGATATCAACTGGGTACCCACATAGCCAATTACCATCAAAAATCTACCACCTGGGTCTCTAAAAACCATTTGAGGTGCAAAATTCAAGCTCTTCCGAAAACACAGTAGGACCCCACATTTCTTCTTATCTGAATTTGCATTCCAAAATATTTAATGAAAGTACCTCGGAACAGAATTGTTGGAAAAATGCGACCACCGGGAAATCCTGATTATTGCTCCTCCCTTGCTTTCACTTCCAGGAGCTTCAAAAAGCTCCATCTTGTCAGGGAGATTTTACCCGGGTCAAAACAATAAATAGGACCCAAACAAGATTCCCTGTTGGTTGAGGGCATGTGTGACCACAGCTCTCCAGATCTGAGTAAAGTGGCAAATGATCTCCACAATAGACCTATAGCTTAACATTGAAGGACTATCCTGTGGGGATCATAATCTAGACATGGGCTCAGCAGCCACAACATAGTTAACTCTATGAAGTACATAAAAGCATCAAATACAAAAATAGTTCAACAATCAAGTGCCAAATAGCCCCCATCGCAGTAGTAAGGCTCCCAGCAAAAAAACAAAAAAAAAAAAAAACAAAAACAGACAAAACGCCAAAAATGCAGCACTGGAAGATAGAGAGGCAAAAACAAATAGGCTTAAGAAAACCACAGTAGTAGGGCACCAGGTCATCAAGCGTTGGAGAAAAACTGCAACAGGAGAGTGTCCAGAAAGAGATTTCAAGATGTCTTCTGATGGTTGTTTGCCAGATGCCTTTCTTTTTGTTGTGGGTAAAGAGAGGTAGAGACCTCTGTTTCTAGCGTGGATGGGGAGTCTTCCTTTGTGATAAGATCCAAGTCCTTGAGAAAGTTGTTCACCCTCTCCAAAAGAGGAGAAGGAAAAACTTTTCCCTTCCAGCTGGAAGATCAATTTTAATGGAAACGCCCATCTATATTTAATTTTGTGGTTAATAAGAACCTATAGTAAGGGTTTGAGTGGCCTTCCGTGTTGAATAGTAAAGGGTGTTAAATCTGAGAAAATTTTAATCTGATGGCCTTCCATCTCAGTATGGTCCAGGCCCCTTGTTGCCTTCAGAAGAGCTTCTTTAGTAGTGAAATAGTGGAGCTTGACAATCACATCTCTGGGGGGACCATCCGGTCTGGGTGCTGCAAGTGTCCTGTGGGCCCTGTCGATTTCAAGGTGGGACTCTGGTAAGATCTGGTAAGAGACCATGTAAAAATCTCCTCGTAGCATCTGTAACATCTTTCACAAATTCAGGGAGGCCCCTGATTCTAAATTATGTCCATGGGATCTATTTTCCAGGTCATCAATTTTAAGTTGCAGATCTTCAGTCTGATTGTGTAGCACTGTAATTTCCTTGGAATTCTGGGTTTATTTTGACATCGTCTCATTTTCTCTTTTTTCAAAAACATCAATTCTAGTGCCCAAGTTCTGTAAATCTTGCCACCGTTCAGAGGTGAAAGTCACAGTAACTTTGGCCAGTTCTGTTTGCAGGAGTCCAGCCAGGTTGGAGAAAAGCCTGCTTTCTTCTGAAGGGGGTGATGAAGCGACGGTGATGCAGGGGGATCCTGTGAGAGCACCCGGAATCTGGATCCAGCAATTTAGGGCATATCCTGAGAGAAGGTGGATGTTAGATCCCTCCCTGTGATGGGCTTGGGGGTTGAGAACTGCAGGTCCGAGCAAAGCTGGGGGGGGGGGGGGGGCTGAGGTGTGATGGGGTAAGGAGAAAGTTGCTGGGGCTGGCCGCTGAAGAGTGGGGTGAACTCTCTTCCCACCCTTTGAAAGCTGTGCCCCCGCTCATACCTTTTGGAAGAGATCTTCTCCAGCCTCAGAGGTTGAGACCGCGGGATGCGGTCTTTAGACTTGTTTCCTGACTTCCCGACCATCTTCAAGCTGTGCAGGGAGAAATCCGGATCCTGCACAGCTGATCTGTAGCGTGGCTGCTGAGTAATGCTTACAAAAGAGCCGCCGAGGAATCCGGAGGGTGCCGAGCCGTCTACAAAGCTTCCTTAAGGGACGGTGGGGCATGTGCACTCCCATTTGTCTTTTTTGGTTTGGGTGTTTAGTAGGAGTTTATCCTTTGCGTGCATGCTCCTGTTCCCTATTTCAGACTGTTGAGGAATATGCTATCCAGTATTTGTATTGTAATACTTCATTCTAATTTAGTGATCACATTCATCAGCTTATCTGGAAGATAAACTTTGTGGTTATTTTTTTTTTTTAAGCAGGTGCACATAAAATGTCTCAAAGTCACTTTAGTTGACTGTGTTTCTGCCCTCCGTGTTCAGGAACGATGGTTCATACACTTTCTTTTAATGCCTGAAGTGATATTGTATAGATTTAGGTTGGGGCCCTTTTAGAAAAGGTCAAGGTTTTGCATTGTTAATGATGTGCTTCCCTGAACACTTCCTCAGTGCTGAGTATATTAGATTTATTATTGCAATCAGGTGCCGCCTTAGAGAAGCTGTACAGTAAGGTTGATTTGAATTATATATTATGACACTTTATGAATGTGTCTGCTTGTGCAATCCTGGTTTATCGAACATCCAGGGTGTACATATGAGGCCTCCTGTACTAATCAATAAGACTGAATTATTGAAACAAAATGTTTGATATCTATATTATAATTACCCATAGCTGTTGACGTATTTTAACAAAGCTGTCAATTATCGGTAGTTTGCTATTGGTTACGGTTTCAGGTTTCTGTTTGCCATGTTAGTGGGCCTGCATTCAGGTTAAACGATAATGGAAATATGACGGAATAGCAGACGTTGGACGTTTAAGTGGGCAGAAAGTAAAATACACCAGAACAACAGAAAAAGGAGAAGGTAAGAAAGAGAATAGGTAAAAAGGATGTTAGTAATAGATAGAACACAAACATACGTCTGCTATTGTCTGCAGAGTGATACGGGGTGGAATGACTGCAGCTGCTTACATGTCTGTGAGTCACTGTCATACTACTGCACCCTGAACTTCCCCTCATTTCTGACCACATCCACCATCTCCAGTGTGAGGTGGAGATATTTCTCAGGCAGATATAAATAGACCCTGATAGGAGGGTGCGTGGGCGCAGGAGAGAATTGCGGGGGAGGAAACCCAGCTATATATAGGTACTTCCTCTCCACTCACACCAAGCCTGGAAAAATGCAATATACAAAACAGCTTCTGGTTATTTCTTTCTTGGTTTTAGCATACCCCTTATCAGCATTATGTCTGATGTCATCATTAGCTTATCATGGTAGTTTTGTGGTTTTTGCCAGGTAGAATCAAATTATGTCAAATCCGGCTGCAGATGTCTTGTTTTTCTGTTTGCCGGTTTTGTCATTTTACTTATATTGTTACAGTGTGTTTCTTGATAGATGATATAATCGCACATGATGTAGTAGCCGCCATATTTGATTCATTTATTCTGTGCTAGTTCATTACTATTGTTATTAAAATTACACAGTATTTTTATAGCGGCGACATTACCCAGCACTTTACATAGTCATGTCACTAACTGTTTCTCAAAGGAGCTCACAATCTAATGTCCCTACTTCAGTCATATGTCTTTAATGCAGTCTAAGGTCAATTTTGGGGGAAAGCCAATTAACCTAACTGCATGTTTTTGGACTATGGGAAGAAACTGGAGTACCTATATGAAACCCATGCAAACTCCATGCAGATGGTGTCCTGGCTGGGATTTGAACCCGGGACCTATTGCTGCAAAGGCCACAGTGCTAACCACTGTACAGCCCATTACATTAAACATACATGTCAGTCTCTGCTCCAAATGAATGCCAGTTAGTCTTCTGTTTAGGAGCTGAATGTAGCTTTTCTTTTCTGACACTTGGCCTTGCAGCAGGAAGTGCGAGTTATCTCCTTAAAGGGGACACAGACCACAAAAAATCTCAATAGGTATACTAATTATTACCCCATACTATAAAATCATCTTGCAGTCTGGGTCCCTGTTTTGTCTGTGGAGATTTTTTTTGCAAATTATTTTTTTTTTGATACTGGATGTCCAGATTAAGGAGATAAGGAAAATCTCTCCAAAAGGCCCCCCAGCAAAAACTATATGAGGATTTTTGGCACTGATAAATTGTAATGTAGCATAAATAATAGATAATGAGAGCTGCATTTGCATATTAGTTTATTATAGAGCAGATTTCAAGAGTAGCATCATTGTGACACTCTGAACAAGCACACAGCCTGTGAAGCTTGAAAAGTCCAGTCTTTGTCAGTTTTTTGCTAAGTAGTAAGACCATGAAAAGCATTGCAGGTTATAAGCCTACTCCCTTAAAAACCAAACCAACCCTACAGCCTTTTTACTTCTGTTCTCTCAAGCCCATTTAACCTAAACATAATCCCAGACACAAAGGCACATCTACTGGTTTCTATTAAATGACTTTTACATTATGCAATACAATATGTTGATGAATATAAAGATCTGTGACTTCTGCTGGCAATGGTTTCACAAGTCAGAAAGTGAGGCACTAAAATAGAGACTTGCAGGTAGAGAATTCCCTGATTTCTATCTGGTAACATGTCATTTAGATAAAGCGTGGTAAAAACTCTCCAACAGAGCCTCAGAAATCTGTACAAATCTGTCAGAGGATCTAATACTTCTACAAAAGTTTGTGGCTCTACATAAATTCCAAACAATATTATGATCTGTAAACATCTACTGACATCACTATGATTATTATTACACAGTATTTATATAGCGCTGACATATTATGCAGAACTTTACAAGGTCCATAGTCATGTCCCTCAAAGGAGCTCACAATCTAATGTTCGTACCTTAGTCATATGTTTTAATACAGTCTTAGGTCAATTTTTTATGCGGAAGCCAATTAACCTAACTGTTGGAATGTGTGAGGAAACCCACACAAACGCAGGGAATCTGCAAACTCCATGCAGATAGTGTCCTGGCCAAGATACGAACCTGGGACACAGCGCTGCATGGTGCTAACCTCTGAGCCCCATGCTGCCCATATGATTTGCGCAAAGATAATACTATGGTGCTAATGATTTACAGTAAGCACAGGAAAAGAATAGTATATACTTGCGTTTTCTTCTTTTTGGTTTTTCTTGATATGAGTCTTCCAGTAGCTTCAATAGTGGTAGTTTTTAGTGTTTTTATGGGAAAGCAGAATATACCTCATTAACCTTGTGGTAAACTTTCTTTGAACTGGGTGAATCTGGTTTCTGTTAATTTGTAGTAATAATAAAATACTTGATTTAAACACAAAATTACTTATTTAGTTAACTGAAGCCAAATTGTATTTTTTTGGTGGGGTTGGGGGGATTTAACATCACTACCTGACCCTTTGACAGGCTGTCACTTCAGCACAAAATGTGGGGGAAATAAATGTTCATTGGAACCGAGGGTATGTATACCAAGTTGTGATAAAGGTTTTAAAAAATATATATACCGTATTTTCCGGCGTATAAGACGACTTTTTAACCCCAAAAAATCTGTGCCAAAGTCGGGGGTCGTCTTATACGCCGGGTACCAATACTTACCTGCAGCTTGCTTCACGTCCGGCGTCCCCGCGAGTCCTCCTTCATGTCCGGCGTCCTGTGCAGCAACACGAGCCTGCACAGGAGGATGTGAGCCTTGATTGGCTCTCCAGTGGAGAGCCTAATTTTGGCTCTTCACTGGAACACGCTCATTCATTAAAGGAATGCGCCCATTCATTACTTAGAACTAGTCCCATTCATTACTTAGAACTAGTACTGTACTGTTCCTTCTGCCTCTCAGTTCTCGCACAATAGCGAGATCTGACAGGCAGAAGGAACAGTACAATACTGGGCGTATAACACGACCCCCAACTGATTGGTTAGAGTGGGGGGTCGTCTTATACGCCCAGTCGCCTTATACACCGGAAAATACGGTAGTTGAAAAGCTAATTTATCCCAAAACCAAAACTGTGGTTTCACTAGTCAGTAGTAAGACTTGGGGAAATCTCTTTATAGCAGAAGACCTTGCATTATTGGTCCTAGAAAAGTCAAATATCCACACTCATAAGTCACAAATTCAATTTCACACATTTAAAATGATTATTCATTTTAACATTGGATTGCGTACAATGCATGTGGCTCAGAAGTCTGTATTGTTTTCTAATGGGGTATAATCTAAATCCTAGGTAAAGAATACATTGTACCACACTTAAAATGGACATTTTTTCTTGTATGGTATTTGCTGCCATAGTGGGGCTGGGGAGCATGTGCTTGATTAGGCAATGCTAACAATAATAATGATTGTTCTGCAGTTTAGGTATTCTCCTCTTATGCTGTCATGGGAAGGGTTCAGTAGGAACACAAAGGATTGCTATTGTTTTTAACATCGGGTGTGAAAGGGGGAATGCGGTAATGCAGTCTTTTTTTTTTTTTTTTTGTCATCCTGTTCTGTGACTGTCACCTTTCTTCCCTCATTCATCTAGGGTCAATGCCAAAAGTAAAGTAAGGGACACCTACTACAAACATTCAGCTCCTTAGTACCAACCTGAAGGGAACATTGTATAACTTTAGATTTGGTTGTAACAGTTGCTAAGTAGTGTGTAACAAAACACAACTAATATACATAATCAGATACATTCTTTCAAATTTGTGCAATGTTTTCTAATACAAGCATACACAAGAAATTTTTTTTTAAACTAGCAGGGCAGTTATAAAGAAACACATTTATTAACCTTTTTAACAGTTATGGCTGATACACAAAATGTGCTACAGCACTGGTAAAGTGAACTTGTGCTTTGTTCTTAAAGGATTCTCATAGTGCTTTTTTCTGGTTTGGGTCACACGCATGCATGGAGCAGCAGATAGGTACTTCCACTTGGAATGGCAAATGGTATAGTATGGGATACCTGGTGAAGTGTATGTTTTTTTTCTGTCGAAAACTGTTTTTTTCTGACAATCAAAAAAAAAAAAAAATCCACCATCTGCCGCACATACACAGTACATTGTGTTCTCCTGATTTCTTCAGGATGCCGAAAGTGGAGGGTAGAAGAAAACTAGTAGGAATGAATGACAGCACTGGAACAAGTAGAGTGGGCCAGTATTTTATGGGTTTTTATTTTTAGGTCCAGTTACCGTTTAGCAAGCATGTTGAAATGGAAAATCCACAAAATCATATGTATCACGCTATTTTGTTCATTTATAGCTTATCTCCATAATGGAAAATCTGTTCTGAAGAATGTTTCTCCCTTGTTTAAAAAGTGCACAAGCTAAAATAGCATGATTAACCACATAAGATATATGTCTTAGGACTCTATTTATAAAATTGGGAATCTGACATTCCCTCAAACATTCCCTGGTGAGAATAAATTACTGGCATTAAAACACATGGACATTGGGCATTCCAACAAGTCAATGTCGGACTCCCTGTTTTATAAAAAGAACCCCTAGAAAATGCCAAAGATTTTAGGATTCACCTTGTATGTTCAACCCCAATCTTTCTGGAGCATCTTCCTCTGCCAATACTTAGTGTCTCTCTTAACTTCAATTTCTTTTTGTAAGTGTAACTGTACTCATATTTTTTTTTATCATTGTCTATATGTTATTCCCTGAATACTTGGGGGAGATTTGTTTTGGGTTTTCTTTACCTTATTAGTAATTTTGAAAAAAAAAAAAAAAAAAAAAGACTGTAGCCTTTCAATAGAAAGAAGAAATGCAGAAGATGGAAATGATTACAATATACTATAACTATAGTTTTTTTTATTAAGTCTTTCCATTTGATCTTATTGTTAATGAGGACATGTTAACCATTTCAAGAATATGTAATTTATTTCTCTTCTTGACTAGAGTGGCTGCTTCCAGGCTTTATGTTTAAAAGGCTGATTCCTTAGACAACTACAAAGCACTCTTGCAGAGCGTAGCAGCCTGTCACACTCTTTCCATTGACAAAAAGGAGAAGAGGTAAAGGATTGTGGCAAAACTGTTGTAACTGCTTATGTAGATAGATATTTTTTTTAAATACATCTTTTTGTCTTTGTGTTTATTTTTAGTGTGTTGCCTATCTAGGTTTCTAAAGGTGTCCTGTTATAAATATTGTATATGATTTTTAGAACAGGTGTACATATTTGCTTTTAGAGTTCTGAGATTACTCATTTTGAGTGCAGTCTTAAAAAAGAAGCATTTTTCCTATATCTACCTTTACACCCAAAACCCCAGTAAAAGAGGAAATAAGTATGAAAACACGTGAATCATAGCAATTTTAAGAATGTTCTACTTTTCTCATTCTATATATAGCTCTCCCTCGCTTTGTATACAATTTTAGCCCCAACACACCGCATCTTTTCTATGCAATATCACACGTGTTCCTGCCTGAAGCTGCCCTGTTTTTCCCTTAGCAGATGTATTTAGAGATCATATCACTCAAAACTGATTATATATTTCTAAGGTTCTCCTGAGGTAGTGATTCATAAAGGTTGGATTATTGTAATAGAGGTATAAAAATAAAGGCTTTAGCATACATAATTAAAGTGGGTTTGCTACATTATGTTGCTTTCTTTTGCAAAATTTTTAAATTGGACATTTTGATACAGTTTTATTTGTTACCAAAATGTAACAGTTACTGCAAAGTTTAAGGGGCATAAATGGTGGGGAACAACATCAACCAGTGCGCAATTCTGATGACCCCGCAAAAACAAGCCAGCCTATGATTTCATATATGCACTAGTACAATCCCAAAATTGCGCTGTCAGCTTCTCCATATGTTGTATACAAGAAAGCTCAGTTACCCACTCTACGTAAGTGTTGGTACTGGGGACAATGCCCAATGTCGAGTGATAAATGTCCCAGTGGTAGAAAGAAAAATAAAACACATGAGCCCTTGAAGACACAGTTCGGGGTAAGGCTGATAATCGCTCAACACAAGTCTTAGTAGGAAAGGAAACTCCCGTTTCCTTGGTGTATAGCCAAAAAAGTCCAAAAACTGAATTGGGCATTGGATTGGATTATTGGATATTGCAACTGAATATGGAGCTGTACCTACCTGCCTTCTTCTGACATCTCCAATAAAGATTCCTGTTAATGGATTTTTATTGCTTGTTTAGTTAGAGCCTTATAAATATTACAGCAACAAGTGGCCATAGGTTTGTTTTATTTTAATGCTTCAGCTTGATAGTGATTTTTTTTTATTGTAGCAAAGATCCTACAGGTAAATAATAAAGTAATGTCTCCTTGCTTCTTCTATATGGCAGCAATTGTCCATTGTGTGCTACCAAACCCTCCCTCCCAAACCCAAAGTTCACTTGGTTCCACTGTGACTCCTGTAGAGAGGTAAAGGATGCACATCTTTGTTCACAATGAAGTCTGAGAATGAACCTTAAAAGGGTTCTGGGTTTGGAGCTGCCAAAAAACCAGCACACTGCTCTGCGTGGACCTACCTTCCCATATGCTTGAGTTAAAACATGGAAGGTATCAAGGATGTAGCCTTTGGTAGTAGTAAATATGGAAAAAAAGTTTGAAAACTTAAAAAAAAAAAAAATCTGTAAAATAATATAATTATTCTAACACAAAATTTAGAAAAATACTTTAAATTGGTTGACCACACATGCGTATATATACACACAAAAGCAGTCTGGGAGGTTGGTTTACGGCATTACAGTATACACAGTTTTTTACAGGACTGCCTGTTCACAATTTTGGGTATAATTTTTTAAATCACAAGTGATTTTGAGCCCATATATAATTTAAAATATATATATAATATATACATATATATACATATTTTATTTTTCTTTTACTCTGTTTACTATAAAATTAAATTTAAAGTATTTTCAAACATTTTATCAAATTGTATACCATACGAAATCATTTTGGTGAATCATTGAATGATTGGTACACAGAGTGAGTCAAAAGTTACTGGTACACTGCAAACCTTAAAACATGGTCTGATGAACATCAAGTTTTGTGATTGCCCCTTAGCCTAGAAGCTTTGAAGGTGGTGGGACAGTTCATGCACAACCCAACACCCCAAGTATCTTTGGCAGCCTTTAGGCTTATCAGAAATTAGTGCTCTGACAAACCATTTGTTCTGAAGATCTTTGCTAAGTAAATATCACTAGGAATAAAAATGTAGAAGGGAACAAAAAAACAGGGATTGTAAGATTGTTTTTTTTTTTTTTGTTTTTGTTTTTGTTTTTTGGTTTTTTTTTTTGGTTTTTTTGACCCAGTAGTAGTAATTTGTAGGATTGTAGGAACCTTTTGCATGCAAACTTTTCAAAAATTTGTGTAACACTTTTTTTTTTTTTGGTTAGTGTAAATCTAATTTGTTACAGGCTGTTATGTTTAGGTACATGTGGATGTTGGTCAATGTCGATCTCCTCTAGTAGCCTTTGACCTGTAGACTTAAAGTCCGTTCACTGGGTCAGATTTTCCAGGTAATGGATGACATTCTTGTAGAAAAATGCAGAGACTAATACTTGGCTGGATACCAATATTGATGTTTATGGCTATTCGGAAGAAAAAAGGTTATTTGTTGGTATCTAACCCATCTGTCTTGTGTCTATGGTCCCTTTATAGGGTGCTGAGATAATCTGATTGTCCCTAGTGTATGATGATATTCATACCAAATTCACATAATGCTAAACACATAAAAGTTTACATTGTGAGTTATAGCACAGTTTCTATTATTGAACATTTAAAACATTTCTAAGTTTTTTATTGATTTAAAGCCTAATGCTTTTGTTTTTCATGAAATGACCTGGTTGTTACCAATCTATGGCACTGTATACGGTTTTGAATACAGGGGGTTAAGTGGGATCCTGTTGCTATGACAACAGGATGCAGTACGAGTTCTGTGACACTGTTGCTATGGAGACATGACAATGATTCTCCGATTTAGCATCTTCCCTACCTCTCAGGGAGAGCTGCATCTCATTAAGGAGGCAGTATTGTTGTCCTCATTCAACCTTTTGGCACACAACTAGTTAAAGAACCAGGAATAGGGAAAAAGAGTATTTTGTGCAGCCTCAAACCTTCATTATAACCGCCTTGGTTCAAAAGCTACCCAGTGCGAATTCAAACACTCCAAAACCACAATTTAATTCCCCATGCCATCCTTGTCAGAGTGTTTATCATTATATTGCAGTGTAATTCTAGTTAGACATGAATTCCCAAGTTCTTCTTTTTTTCACAATGCCCTGCTGGAATGTGATGTGGAAAGTCTAAAATACATTTTATTTTCAAAATTATACCATGGATTTTCAGTTCGGGTTTACAGAGCTAAGCAAAATTCAAAATATATTTTGTCCAAAGTAGATATTTTTATGGGGAAAATATGTTCTCGTCTAGTTTCTTGATCTTCTTTGTTCTTTCCTTTCCTTGTCGGCACATTTGAAAACAAGTCCCTGCTCACGGTCTAAATCTAGACGGACTGTGTCCATAATATCTCTGACCCCAGGGCAGTGCATTCCCTGCCTGGACCGGTATTGGAATAGGTCCAACTGCTGCATAGTAAGCTGGAATACAAAAGAAAGTGTTTTCTGTTTGTAAACACAGCGATCATGCTGCTTTTAGCCAGTCCCTTGAGGGATCACACTGGCTTTACTCTAGCACCTTTTAAGATTAGACATTTGGACATAAAATGCAAGTTGTGTCTTTGCCCAATTTGTGCTGCCTGAATTTAAATATAAGATCCTGAGCATACATAAATGTCCTTATGTCAGATGCAGAGAGGTTTGTGACTTTAGTAGGACAAAACCAGATATAGGTCATCCGCTTTTCTGCTAAACCAAGCACCCAAATGCAAGAAGCAGGTACAGGTAAGCAGCTAATACATTGGCTTTTTTATTACTGAATTATGTGTTCTGCTTGTTGTTCTTCAAGATTTTGGTAATGGGATGCTTAAATATCCTAAGCCCTATCATCATATCTGTCCATTCTATTTTTCATGTTTACAATGATAGCGTATGTAGGGGAGGTTCATTTGTGTCGATTTTGTATACAGTTTTTGGTATAGCTCTAATTACTATTTTTATTATTTGTTTCATTAGGATAATGATTTTTAAAGCCATATGTATCTCCTCCTGAAAATGCCAAATGCCTGTCGGCCTGTCAAAACATTTTTAGGAGTTACTGACCTGGAACAAGCATATAGCACACAAGGTATCTATTTTTCTCTGGGGCTACATAAGGGCAAATATTTTCCTTCACTTATCTCGATTACAGGAATAGAAAAAAATTCTGACGGGTTCTAGCCTCTCCTAATCTATTGGATTTTGGAAAAATCTTTGGATTTCCCTCATTTTTTCATCAAGTTGATATAAAACACTAGCTAATCACAAGATCATCAGATCCTGGTAGGTAAAAGTTGTGCTTTACATTCCTCAGATCCATAGATCCTCAGCTTCACATTTTTATCCCAGCTTCCACCATTCGTGTAACCAGCCACAATTACTTGTTGGCTCTATATATATGTCTTAGAATAACCCAGTTAACCAGCCAGCTGCTGAACGGAAAGCATTGATAATATCCCATTACATAAATTGTGCAGCTGCAGTGTCTAGATTGTGGGCATGGAAGCCAAAAAAATCCCCCATTGCACTGGCAGTCAGTGCTATGTCTTCAAGCAGCTCAAAAACTCCTAGTTTCCTAGGAATGTGGTTGTGGCGCTGACAAATGATACAACAGGGCATCGATCCCTCTAACCCTGTCAGTGGCAGCCTGAGGGGCAGGGGCTTCCACAGATTCTATAGGTACTCCAGTGCTCAGAGGTAAGTGTATAGCACATTAATACCTTTTAAACCTTTTTTTAATTGGTAATCTTCTCATCCTTGACACATCCTTGATTAGAATAAAGTGCATTTGCAAACAAAAAATGAGCCTCAATAAGAACTGCTCTGTAATACAAAACAAATAACATACCATTATGGTACCAGTCTTAAAAAATGTGAATTTCTTCTGGAGCTGTAATTGATAACATTCAGTCTTGTTACTGAACCACAAAAAATGTACATATTGTGATTATTGCTACTTTTGACTATAATAATATCTTGAGTCTAATAAAGGTCATGAGTACCTTTATTTGGGTATGTACACACTTATACAATGGTCTCCGCACACCCCATTTACCTTGTGTTACTATATTAATCTCAATCTGTTAGCTCTATTGATGTCCTTTTAGAAGCAAATAATTGTGTGCAGTATAGCTGGACCCATTTTCAGTGCAGTTATGATTTAGTAAGCATAATTCCTAAGCAAGACCAATTTCTTGTACCTTCTAAGAATCCAAAAAATCCAGTGAGGTACGTGTTGTTTTAATAGAGGGTTTTGCACTTTATTCTGTACATGCAGTATCCTAGTAGCTCGTCAAGCAGTGCTGAGATGTTTTTACAAAGATTGCTACAATAATGCATATGCTTCCCTCCAGTACTACTAAATCTGAAGTTACTTAAATGAAGGACATTCTGTAATCAGGACAGCCAGCACATTGCCTTACTTGTGGTTACTGTAAGTGTGCAGCATGATAGCTGTGCAAACGCAAGCATGAATGTTTTCTTCTCACAAAAGAAAACATACATTATGAATTTTGTTCTTGGTTCTTTTTCTATAGTCATCCCTAGTTTCTGGGAATTTACACTTGTGGAGGAAAATTGGAGGTGTAGCTCTCAAGAGCCAGTAAGATCATTTTGCCGTTTAACCTACTACAAGAAAAATCATCCACAGTGTGGTTCATACAGTAACATCTGAATATCCTCCTTCTTCCAGCTTTCATGAATCACCCCCACAGGATGTCTGCTGAATTGAAAACTGGAGGTGGTACCCACAGTAACCGGTCAGATTTCAGCTGTTTTCTGTAGTAGGTTAGGAGATGACTGTAGGAGCCTGGCTGCTGTGGGATACACCCCCACATTTTCTTTCTTCCGGTGTTTTAGAATGTCCCTATTATTTTATTACTTCTTGACCCTAGTTTTTGCAGTCTTTAGAGCAATGAAGCACATCATGGAGTGTATGCACTATATGACTATGCAAGGTGAACAGATTTTATTCTGATTTTACTTTTGAATGAGCTTGTTGGGCTCCAGAGCCCCTTTTCATTTCTGAAAGCAAAGCTAAGCTTTGGATTTAGGATTTGGAGGGCCAGGGGGCACTTTAATAAAAACAGAAGGCCATACTGATATGTTCTGTGCATGTTGTTTTTTATGTTTTCCTATAAAAAGGTTTGTTTTTTTGGGTGCGGTTTGGAGGTTGCAAAAGGCTTTCTTTGGTTGTAGTTGGTAAAAATCTATAATATGTAGTATATACAGCGTCCCAGCGTTGTCTGCCACTCAAACTGCTTCCAAAGACTTCCAACCTCTTCAGCACATTCTCCCATATGCCTGTCAAAAAACCCAAAAAGTTGGTTAACTGCAAAGTTGACAAAAGCTAGTCTTGAACTTTGTCTTTGTTTCTCTGACAGCCGCAAACTGACACCTTGTATCCATATTTATTAAAAATTGTAGCAAGCACCTCTTCATTTTTATGTATGTTTTCTTTCAATAAAACAGATAAAAGGGTTAGAGAGTATGTAGGTTTTTATTGCCATCTTAGTCTTATTAGGTTTCCCCTGTTAGGACAGGAAGTGTTGTAAAATCTTTCTGATGGTGGCAGTTTTTTTACTTATATATTAGTCTTTTCTATACCCTTCCTGTAAGTAAAAAACTACTCAATAGTATTACAGACAGACAGAACAACCTGGCATTTTTAAGGCTTCCAAACTCTGTACAAAACTAAAGAAAAAAACATTTTGACTGGAGTTGGACCTAAGCATTCTGTTTTGCTGTTGCGGTTTTTACAAGCCCCTGCCATTTAGATACATTTTAAATAAATCGCATGTTTTTCTTTTTTAACTGAACCTTGGATGACTTTAGACTTTCCACAAGTTACTTTTTTTCTGGATTGTCTTAAGTTTCGTTCTTTACCCTTAAAAACCTGAAATAGTAATTCGGCTAGATATATCAGTTATCGTTTTTAGTAAAACCCCCATATTCCAAAATGTTTCTAGATCTGAACTTTTAGCTTTTTTTCTGTTTTTTCACCTCCTGTTTATTTTATCGGTGTTAAAACAGGACATAAGGTAAATACCCCCCAACAGAGGGATGTACCACATTAAAAAGAATTTTTTTAAGGTTTTTAAGGGAAAGGAATGTTTCTAAACTCTTCTCTGGATTGTATTGCTTTTGTGTTTACATTTTCTTGGTTTTCCCTCACTTCATGTGACAAGTTCCTGGCAAAGCAGGAAGTTTACCGATATTCCCTAAACAGCAGAACCTGTTTATGCTTCATTTCTACTTGTCCATTTTTATTGCAGATGTGTTTCAATAGTGTATATTACACTTTGTTCTATAAAGTTGCAGGTGACTTTTTTTTACAGTGCAAAGTGCATTGCAACAAGCACCAGTGTGAGTGTGCATACATTTCAATGGATTTCAATGGAAAACACATGCTGAAAACACTAAAAACATTTGCCAAACAGCAAATGATTTTCAGAAATAATTCCAGGATTGCTAAATCACCCAGGTTCTCCCTTGATAGTCTATCTTCTCCAGTCTTGGAGAATTTTGATAAATAAGACCCAGTATATAACTACACACTAAAGGAAATCCCCTTGTAATGCATATATCAAACAATGCCCTATCCCTAAACAATCAGAGGAAAATAAAGTCCTACTTCCCATAAGTGGATCCAGACAGGAGATTACTGGTATAGCCAGATCAAAAGAATAAAATTTTATAAAAAACATATACAACATACAATCGATAAAAAGACCATCACATGGCTTAACCTCACTCTTTGTGCCCATATACAATAAAAAAACAACTAATATGATCATGGCATGCTTGTTTGCTGGGTGGATGGTGGGACCAGGCTGTAGTGCGCATATCAAACAACTTTTGATTCACTGACCCAGGAAAAGGATACTGGTTTATGTTTTGCAGACATTACCTTCCCGTAATACCAATAGCACTAATCCAATGGTTTCCATAATACCTGCCTTGCATGCAGTGTGGGACTGTCCCAGATTTTAACATCACCTTGGTGCTTTGCATATCTGTGTGTTTGCTTTGTTGTCCTGCAATCAAATCCCTGAAGAAGCCGCTGCTGCTGCGAAAGTGCAGAAAAAATTAATATGATGGTTGACTTTTTTGATTGCATGTTGTATATGTTAAAATATGATGGAATTTTTATTCTTTTGATATGGGTATGACAGTAATTTTTCCACTTGGGTCCACGAAATCATGTCAAAATAATAAATAAAAAAAAATTATACTCATACTAATATTCTATACTGTAAAATAAATTTTCATGAAAGACAATGTACTGCTTTTAGACATAAATACAGGTATTTTCTATTGAATGCAATACAAAATAATTTGAAATTCCCGCCACTCCCCCAACGCAACGGCTGCACATACCGACATCACCGGGAACTGCCGGGTGACTCATCACATGCAGAGGACGCCGGCCGGAGGAAGTGAGAGAACGGGGATCACGACGAAAGACGCCGGGGGACCAGCTAAGTCTCTATTTATCATTGTTTTCCATTGTTTTAGCTACCCCAAGTGTGTATCGGGGTTACTGCTTTCAGCAAAAGCTAACAGTCTATATACTGGTGTCTGTACAGCCTCCCTTCTTCTAGTTGGACCTGTGAAATCTGCTTTCTCACCATCAAGTGAGACTCACCAGTGTCCCTAACCAGCAAAGCAAAAGCTTGTCCTCCATGATTCTGCTGCTGGTGATCGCCGGCAGCAGAATCATCCATGTTACATGGACTTTAAAGAAAGGGTCGTGTTGAAGGTTCTGCTCTTGCTTTTCACTTTAGCAACAACATCATGGTCTGTGTTATATTCTTTAAAAGTACCTACAAAAAGAATGAACAGAAAAAAATGTCAATTGCTACTTCATAAGAAAATCAGACAAAGCTCAATATTTGGTCCTAGTTTAAATTATTAATTCATGCTTGCATTTTAAAATAAGAATAGCAATACATTACAGATTGAATACATTTTTTACCTTTTTAGAAAAAAAAAAAAATGGGTTTACAGGAAAACCCCCGGTGAATTTAAAGGTACACTACAGTCAAAAGAATAAACCGGCACCATGGGAACATGGACGAGTTAGTGAGTCATTTGGTTTTCCATTTCAGGTATTGATGTATTGTAGCATTTCACCGTGTTCCTATTTGTCTGCAATCTGCTTACTTCAAGTTTCAGGCTGGAGATAAAATTACCCTTGCAGTGGCTGCAAGAGAGAACTGCTTGCTTTGTCCTGGGGATGATAAATAGGGTGAATTTTTTTTTTACCATATTCCTTGTTCCTTCAGCAGCTAAAACTCCCCTCTCCTGTAAAACACACCTAGGATGTGGACTGGCCCTTGTTGTCCTTATGTTCAATGCAAGACTGCATTGAATGTTGCAATATTCCACTCAGTTTGTGACTTGCATGAATTGCAAAGTGTTTCGACAGTGCACCAGTTCTGAGAAACACTTATGGGATGATAAAGAAATGACTGGAGGACTTCTTTAGCAACCTGAAAAAATATTTACTGTCTATAACCCAAATGTAATTTGATTTGTCTCTATTTATTATTTGCGTTTGTAAAAAGTTCTCTTTTTAAAAATAAAAATCTATATATTTTGTTTTCCAGCAAAATTATTTGTTAGTTCCTAATAGAATGCCTTTGTGTTAATGATCATGTTTTTCACTTGTCTTTACTTTGAAAGTTTGGATTCCATAAATATCTAAAATATTATGGTCTTTCCTCTTTGAGCAGATCTTTCTAAAAATACTGCCCAAGTCTCGGACATGTTCGTTGCACAGTAAAGTGGCTCCATTCACAGCTAAAGCCAATGTGGTCAGTAATGACAGGTTTCGAGATATTTCTACTGGTGGTTTCTGCTTGTCCTTAAATCACTTTCCACAGAAACAGTTAGTTACTGAGTGCATTTTGGCTGGAAAATGAAGGTTGCTGTGAGGAGCTACAGCTGAATTTAGCCAGGGTTGTACGCAGCTGGCAACGCCCTATAAGGAGTTTTTCAGTGTGACCGACACCTTCCTGCAAGCAGGTGAAACCAACCCAGGTCAGGAAATGGCCACCTAAAGACTAAAAATATCAGCACTTTGCTGTCTGGCAGAATCTGTACAACATGATTCTGTTATTAAGTTCAGACCTATTAACCCTAAAGAAACTGAACTTTCACATTAAAAAGGTTAAAGAATTATCTGGTTTCAGGTAGTGCATTGTGTACTATGAGTCAGCAACTCAAGGGGCAAGACCACTTTGCACTTAATCAACAGTTCCCCTGCTTGCATGTCCATTGCTTGTCTATCTGTTCTAGCAAAATACAAGCATACTTTGCCACCACTTCACTCTATAACTTGCTGTAATATGCTGCTGACTTTGCTGTAATAGAGTAAGGCATTTGCGTATGCAAGAGCATGTAACTTTGTCAATGCCTGGCCTGTGCAGCGATCTATCTGCGTAAGCTCCAACATCATCTAACACTGGAGCCTACTGTGAGTAGACTTCTGCAGCTAGGAAGCAACAAAGGAGTTTGGATGGGTGAGGATACCTTGCTGGGGAAGTGGGCTATCAGGAAGCAGTCTATAAAATGCACGTAACAGTGACTAAGGTGTAGTAAAGGTTAACTGTTTTGTATTGCTACAAAGTACGAAGCATAGGTGATGTGTAAATATGGCTCATAAGGTACACATATAATTACTAGCTATACATTGAAACAACACCTGTCAACATTCACAATTATTGATAGCCTTATTTTTATTACATGATCACTTTTACATACACATATCAACATTTTTAGAATTGTTGTTTTGTTGAGGATAGATTAAAGTGCTAAGGGGCAAAGTTGTTGCACTCAGCTAAAGTCATGTGGCTTTTCCCACTTTAGATATATTATTTTCTGATGGTATGTGCACATGATGATGTATATGGGTATATATAAACAAAGATTTGGACGTGATTCCCGAGGACGCAGAATTTGCGAAATTGTACCAGTACATTGGTTAATTTGTGATATTTTTCAGATATTTAACATATAAATTATGGTTTTAAGAAAGATTTATGTGACACTGTGATTTGATTAAGAAAGTGTGCCTTAAAAGTTCACTATATGGATGTTAGTTATTGATCTTTGGATTTCCCAGATACTTCTATGTGTTGTCAATCTGATTATTTACAATGTCATCTGATATTTGCCATAAGAGGTAATCTTTTCCTTGTTTTGAACTTTTATTATCACTGAAATGTAGCTTTCCTAAAATTGTACTGGGTTATGTTGTGGGGTGTAGCTATTTTGGGTACAAAAAAGACTTAGTGAGCCCAATAAACAGCACATAGTAACAAACAACCTGCACATGTGAAGATGGTCGTAGGCGTAAAAGCCCACTAGAGAATACTTACAGTATGTTTACTTACACAGACTTCAGTGCCAACAAAGTGCGTGGACCTACTATAATTAGTATTACTTTTATATTATTTTTACTTGACTGGTTTGTGTGTGTGTATATGTGTATATATAAGTATGTGTGTAAATGTATGTGTGTATATATATAAATTATTTATATTGTAACAGCTAGCCAACGAAAACACAGGGTTTCATTCAGGACTATAGGTACATTTATACATTTGGACATAGGTCCAAGATATAGATTATATGCCATAAATTTTTCTGTTTAATCGGGCAGTTTTCTTTTTGACCTGAAGGTGGAACTGAAGTACCAGGCTGAATGACAATGGGCTTCTTGGCCAGGTGGGGGAGCTAAAGAGGCTTGGGGATGATTAGGAGTAATTATCCCAGCTGAAACCCATCCTGGCACTTAGGCTGTGGATATAAACTCCCAGCCTGCTCTTTCCTGCTCTCCAGTTCTTGGCCCGTGAGCTGGGAGGAGTTCTAGGAGAAACCGTGAGTAAAAACAGAGTGTTTCGGAAAACTGTACTGCTAGGGCATTAGGGTCCTGTGCAGCAGTAGGCCGCCCAGGACTGATAGTGAGGGAACTAACAGTCAGTTAGAGGCCAAGTGGCAAGGCTTTGTTTATTGTTCTGTTTATTTGGTGTGTTTTGTGTGTGTATAGGCTTAGTAAATAAACCCAAACTGAACTGATAATTGCTGTGCCTGTTTCCTGTCTACTATACCTGTTCAGTAGAGTCACATACCACCCCTCCCATTGCTACAGGCGATCCCACATATGGTCGAGGATGCGGGCAGCTCTTTAAGTGAGTGTTTGGAAGGCCAGCATGGAAGAGATACTAAAACAGCTTGTTTTGGCAAATGCAAACCAGCACCAGGCAAATGCGGAACAAAAACATGCTAACCAACTATTACAGCTAGATCTGGAAACCCAGTGGCATGCGCCGGAGGCCCGCCACAAGGAATTGATAGAAATACAAGCCCAGAGATACCAGCAACAGTTAGATGCACTAAAACAGCAGATATCTTAACGAGAGCAGGCTGACTCCGAGAGTTGTTCTGGGCGTACACCAGATTTTTGGGTAAGCTATTTATTGCCACAAATATTCGGCATGTAATCCTTATCTTAAACAAATGTACCTATCGTCCTGGATGAAACCCTGTGTTTTTGTTGGCCAGCTGTTATGTATATATATATCATATTTTTTCTCTTTATTTGTACCTGAATTTTATGTGGTCTATGGATCTATCAGTGAGGGAAAGGACTTGTTTATCAACAGCCATTTTTTCATTTTTTTTTATGTTCAAGATTTATTGGCAAATCTTTGTGTTGTTTGCTTTCAAATTTGGTAAATTTGTAAGGCTCCTCATCACATACGAGACCCTAAAGACAGTCTTCATTCTATGAAATTCTTAGTAATGAGATTTGTAATTCTGTAGAAACAGTGTAGTTAATGTATGCACTGCATTTTATAGGACAAAGCATCAACAGAGTGGTAATGCATTCTTTGATTTATTTTAAAAACTAAATTAAACCTAATTCTAATACAATGGAGCATTATGCAAATAAACATTTGAAATGCACAGGTATTTGTAATTTACACTAGCCAGTATTGCAATACTTACCTTTGTTTTATAGAAAGATTTCTCTATTTACAAGTTTACCGTTCCTCAGTCCTGTGGCAACCTCACTGCTTTCTGGTTCAGCTCCCTTCTAATATACAGAGGTGATGATGACGTTTCTATTGTTTTTGTCTATTCAGAAAGCTGATGTGAGACATGAGACAGGGCAATAAAATTTTTCCATTGACTCTTGAATTAAAAAGTACTGTTGAATGTCCATGATTTGGACAAAGCCATTCATAAAAAAAAATGTGTATACTTGGTGTTTTAGTCACATTCCACTGATATTATTAACGGTGTGCAATAGCAAAAAGAAAGCAAGTGCATTGATATTGCTGAAGATTTCACCAGCAAAAATACAGGAGAAGCGAATGCAAACATAACAATAGTGCAGTCAACAAAAATGGTGCAAAAAAAAAAAAAAAAATGTTTATATTTTTTTTAAGGTTTTACAAATCATTTTTTTCCACCCTTGCATTTCACTTGTTATAGCATTGTTTGTTGTAAATATTCTTTCTATTGTTATCAAGACATAAAAATTATCCTAAGCCAGGTTTTCGAGCATCCAGGCTATTCTTTGGGATTTCAATGTACAGGATAGGCAGTGGTGTCGCCTGGATGTAGGTTAGATTTGTGTACATATGTGTACATCTATAAATGCCAAGGACCATGTTTCTGGTTGAAAATAAATGGCATCAAAGTGCACTAACATATGTGATATTGCTTGCTGTGCCACACAAACTTTCACATGAAGCACAAGCATAATTTGCAGTAGTAGGAACAAGCCATTATATTTGTCACCCAAGCAAGTAAACAACACTAACTGTTAGCTGTGGGTACAGTTGTGATCAAGACAAGTGGAGTGACTGAATCACCTTAACAGGGACACAAATATCAACAAAGATCTGACAAGGGTTGTAATCCTAAAATGGCTAAACAAAAAACTCTTCTAGAAGATACAGTAGGAGAAAAAAAGCTGATTTGGACAATAAGCTTTTGTTTCTGTGATTCCTAAGGTTTTCTTATACAAGTATGTAGTATTGCACAGTCATATGTTTGATATTAAGAAATGTCGACGGGTTTTTTTTGCATTGACATGGCTTGAGGCTGATGAGTGGCCTGCTGGGTACTAAGCACTGCATTGTCACAGGTTAGAATGTGCAGGGAGCACTGAAAAAAAAGTAAGGACATATCCTGTGCCTGAACTATTACTCGGCGTACAGGATCTTTTATCTACCCATATGCTAGCACTCCTTTGTAACACCTCCTGGAAAACTACTGTGATACCTAAAGTGCACATCGACTTGTACTTATTTTGTCAAAATCTTTTGTTTGAATTTGTTTATTCTATTAGGTAATTGTTCTGTAAGTGTTAAATTCAAACCACATAAACGGTGACATAACCTTACATATTACAATTCACTTTAGGAGATTTATTTTGAATTGGATAGATCTCAGTTTGTGTTTTACATTTACTTTTCAGAGCCCAGTTTGCTCAGTGTGCAAAGATTGGAACAATTCATAGATACAAATCACGATTCAGTTATGTCATCTAAGAATGGCTTAACCCCACCTGAAATACAAGAAAATGGATGGCAAGGGTTGCCAAAATTCAACAATTTGTATTCAACATTCAGCTATATTTATCTACAATGTTCTGTTGTTAAATGTGGCGATTAAAAGCTTTTCTTAAGTATGTATTAGCAGCAGTTGCATAAATAACAGGTATGGTTTGTGAAAAGATTGTTATAATGTGATATTTAAAAGCTTACCTGATAACATCATGGGGTAGTTACAGTGTGTGTGAATGAAGTATGTACCTGGGGTAAGCATGGCAATGGTGACCCCGCAGTGACACTTCCTCTGCTGACAACCTTTGTCTGGCTCTCCCTCCCTTCCTCTGCTCTTTCACTCTTTATGTTTCTCCTATTGTGGCACCTCATTCGCCCTTTGTAGTCCATTTCACACACTCATATGCCGGGTGTGCTCTGTCCAGAGGCCATTGGCTTTTTAATGCAGGAAATGGTGTGAATGAAATGGAAAGTAAAGATGAGAAGAGAAGAAAAAGAGAGACACCAGAGTCATAGAAAGGATTAGAGGAAGAGGGGGGAGAGACAGAGAGTGAGCCGTGGGCGGCTCTCAGATTAGCAATTTCCCCCCTGACATCACGGCCCAAATAAGGAGCTTTGAAATAAACGTGTGTTATTTTCTTTCATGCTTTCCTCTTGATACTGAAGATTCACTGCAGGCAGACCAGACGCAGGCAGGGAGCAGGTGAGCTGCACATACTATTCGCATTGGTCCAACTTGTATTTTTTCAATTACACTTGCTGGCTGTGGCAGGGTTAACTCGGCAGGATTCCTTCAGATGGCATCTTTATACAAGCCACTATGTGAGTTAAGTGTGGAGAGGGGAGGGCTTGCAGCGGAAGATCCCCCATCTGCTGCAGAATTAAAGAGATTGGGTCAATAGGGATTTCAGAGGGTTCTCGATCAGTTATAGTTCTGAAATCACTATTTTTTTTTTTTGTTTTTGTTTTTTTTTTTACTAAAAGGGGGCATCTCCTAACCCTTGGCAACTGTTGGGGCAGCCTTGGGTCCGTGTCCTTCAGTGTCACCTCTTTTATGTCCTGATCCAACACAATATTTGGGGTTCTCCTCTTCCGTTTTTATTAGCGCGCTGTCTTTTGTTTATTTTTCCCTTTGTTTGCTTTTTTTGGTCTTACAGGCGTTTTGTCATATTTCTCTCTTTTTTTCATGTGGCCAATGACTTTTCATGTTGTGTGTGTGTGTGTGTGGTATATATTGGACCACAATATGTAGTTATACATATTATGGTTGTCTCTGTTTTATGTTATTATGGGTGGAAATAAGTGTGCATTGTTGTAGAAAGTGTATTTCTGTCACTGGTATATTAGTGCCTCTGTCTTTTAAAATGAAGTTATTTGCTGAGTGAAAATTGGCTGTTATGTATTTCCTGCCTGACTTGTGTGTATGTACTGTGACAGCGAACTCTGTGGCACAGGATGAAGCATCTCTACTATGTAGCCTGACAATGCTAGGTTTAGGACCTAATGGGCAAAGTAATAGTATGTTGTATGGTGTCAGCCCTGCCCAGCACAAACTCATACCGTCCTAAACCTAGCATTCCTGCATTGCATGGTGGGGATACTTGCTACACACCACCAACTTGCCTATCACGGTACATACAATAATAGAATATAGGCAGAAAATATACAGTGTTTGGTGAGAAAATTAAACGGTGAGCCTACTGTGGCAATAAATGATCTTCCGGTCAGGTGAAAAAAACTCACTTTTTTTATCATACTATTTACGTTTAATGCGCTTGACTACACATTTATCTAGAAGTTTTCTTATGGCCCCATCATGGTTTATCTTTGAGCCCGGGTAAGGTCTGTTTACTTCAGTTGTGTTTACTTCAGTTGTGTTGTACCTGTAATTAGAAGTTTTCTTATTAATGTAACTTCTACACACATGTAAAAATGACTTATCACCAAAGACCTGATTCTGATCTCATGGTTAAAGTATGTTTTTAATAACTATTTAATAATTAAATATGGCACTATATAAATACTGTGTAACAATAACTAATAGTGATAATTTTGTATGTAGAGAGAAGTATGGTTAAACTTTCAGGTTCTGTTTAGTGTGTCATTACTTTTAGTACTAAAAACCATTGTGAAATGTAATTTAGGTGGTGGCCATTTTTGTCTTACCACTTATCAATTTGGAATATGTGAGCTAACTCCCCAAGGAATCAATAAAGTTTACCCTACGAATATTTTACTGCCTTTGGACTGTATGATTGTTAGCTGCCTTTCAAAGAGGGGGGAGTGTTTGGAAGGAACCACTCTAAAGAGCTCTGACTTTGGATGAGAAGCTCTCTTGTTTTATTTTTTTTTTTCAGTCTTATTTTATTTGACCACTTTACAGCTGTGTTGGGACCAGCAGCTGGAAACAGGATGTGATGTAGTGAAACCTCTTTTTCACTGCGAAATTGCCTTTTTATATTTTGTCATGAGGTGGACAAGTGATATAAACTGCATTGCTGAACCGGAAAAAAGTGTCACTTTCCAGGTTGTGCAGTGCCAGATATATGTATACAATAAGTTTGGATGATCAGGATAAAAAATCCTTTAGCAGGTAACACAACTGTGCACTTAGTGGTTCGTTTGCAGCTGTGCTATAATATACCATTGTGAGTCAATGTATCAATATATAATGTATATACTAGTATGTTTATCTGTGTTCACTCTGGGCCCTTTTAGCTGGGCGCACCACCCGGCTCTTTTCATTAACAACTCAACTGTCTTTGGGTGGTTACTAAAAAGCTGAATCACAATACAGGGACCACCTGTATTAATAATATATATATGTATATATTATAATGCATCAAATTGTCTCCTTTATGTGTAGCGGTTTTAGAAGAAATTGTACATTTTACAGTAAAGACTTTAGAGAGATGTTTCCAGGATCTTGACCTAGTTTGGTAGCAGTTCCTACATCTACCTTTCTTAGACTAAAGTATTCGATTTTATATTTCAAGCCTTAAGTGTTACAGTGATGACAGTACAATATGACAACAGTAATACACCTACCACTGTGCAATCAGGAAAATGCTTCACCTGGAGAATACATTGCAAGAGGACTGGCTTTGTGACCTCACACTTTTTATGCATGGCTGCTAGAAAAATTATTGTAATCTATTTGATTTTGTTTCATTGTGATGGTTTTTTTAAAACAGGTTGTGCAGTGGAAAACGAAGGAAAGGAAAATGAATGCAGCCATACAACCTTTGGGTATCTTCCGAATGTTTGCTATTCTCAAACATGGAAAGTCATAAATTACCTAAAAATTTATGGGGCACTGTAAAGCCCAATTTAAGATTAAGTTGTTGTATAGAACTATAGATATACAGTGATCAGCCAAAACATTATAACAACGGACAGACAAAGTAATTAGGATTGATGATATAGTTGCAGTGGAACCTACCAAGAGTTGAGATTTATTAGGCAGAAAACTGAACAGTCAGCTCTTTTTTTGGAAACAGGCAAAATGAACAGCAAAGATCTGCAAAAAATGACAAGTGTATGGTCCATTTTGTGATGGCTAGACAACTAGGTCAATGCAAATGCAAATCAGCATGTCTTTTAGGTTTTTCCAGGTATGCAGTGGGGTTGTACCTGGCAAACGTTATTCAAAGACTCATTGATCTGCAAGAAGGGCAAAAGACAGATTTACAGTCATACATTCTGTTTTCTAATTTTTACTTTTCTAATGTATCAGTCACATTCAAAAATACAATCTTCTCAAACAATCTATGTAAAATTTTTGTATACAATATTACCCAGTTAATAATGTCTTTTGTTGCTGTTTTTTAGTTTAGTTTTTTTTTTTTTTTTTTGCTTGTTCATGAAAGTACTGAACACAGAACAGAGCAGGCAATTTTGAAATTACAGATAGAAGTTCTGTGCTTATCAAGTTATCCATGTATTATTGTTTGGAAATTACCCAGGTTAATAATGTCTTTTGTTGCTGTTTTTTAGTTTAGTTTTTTTTTTTTTTTTTGCTTGTTCATGAAAGTACTGAACACAGAACAGAGCAGGCAATTTTGAAATTACAGATAGAAGTTCTGTGCTTATCAAGTTATCCATGTATTATTGTTTGGTAAGAAGAAAACCATATCTATTAGGGGGATGCAAAGAGTTGATAATGAAGAATTTGAAAAAGCAGTGAACATCATACAACTGTATTTGTCCTGCATACATTTATCATGAATTTTAGTCTCTATATCTATAAATAAGAGTACCCATATTCTTGTAATTTTTATCTGTGTTCACAAGTTCTCTCTTTAAACTAGGTAAGGGTTAGTTAATTGTAGCAATTGCCTTAAATATAGGGAAATACATTAGGAAGGAAATATACACTAGATTGGTCCTTAGCTGTGGATCTGATGTGTTGGGAAATGTCTACTATTTACCTCTTGTCCTGTGAGTAGATACGCCTATGCTTTGTAGACCTGGCTTTGGAGATTTAATAGTAAGTATGCACTTTACTGTCACCTGAAACATATTAATGAATACAGTGGATGAAGTGATAAGTGAAAATGGTATCTCCCTACTAACGGAAAGTTCAAGCAAGTTTTATCTTTTGCTGAAAAAATTGTCTATGACGTTACAATTTGAGTCTTAGATGATGTATTGACACTTCTAGAACTTCTAATGTTCCAATATGGGCCTACCCTGACTGATGTGCATATATTTATAGGTCTTGCTGGCTGCCAGTTAAGTCTATATATATATATATATATATATATATATATATATATATATATATATATATTATATATAATTTATTTTATATAAGCTTTTTTTTTTTAGTTTAAGGCTTGAAACTGCCAGCGGTCACTGACTAATGGTTTCTAGGCCAAAGAGTTTTTGTTCTTTATGTGCAGTGTATGAGAAGACATTAGCAAAATTATGGAAACTGTAGTTTGGTTTTATGGTTGCTATGGAAATACTTAAGATGTGTCTGTGATGCCCTGTTTTTCTCCAGAAGTTTGGAGGGTTATCACCTGTTCTTTCCAGCAAAGGAATAACCATTGTACCTATGAGTTGTTGTTGTTGTTGTTTCCCGATCAAAAAATTAATCACTATTATACAGGAACTGTTGCCCCATTAAATACAGACATATCTGTTTAAATGTATCGTTATAAACATTAGGAAATAGGGCACCATTATTTTTGTATATAACCCTTCATTTTAAAAGAAGAAATTGGCATAGACCTGTTTGCTTTAGATAACCCTCAAACCCACCTGTTATTCACTTACTGAAGGTGAAAAAAATTGGGGGAGGGATCATTGGGAAAAGTCTTTAGAAATTCTTTCTTGACATAATCTCAGATAATCAAAAATAAACTTTGCCATCATTGTATTCATTTTAGGATCAGTCTTTCTGACTGTACTTGGAACAGTAGCATCTTTTAGACTGCAGTTGCCCAATGTGCTAAACATTCATTTGCACTGATTATTTCTTTAAAATGATTGTCTGTGAGAACAGTCCTCTTTTTTATGTCGTTATTGTTTGTCTTTGCAGTTAGAATTCCATTGTTCTCGCTCTTCAACCATTCTATTATTGATCAAATAATTGTAATTTTTGTCACATACTCCTAATTATTGTCCCTTATATAGCTACCCTACTTCTCCTAAATCAAAGTTTTTTTTTTTAATACCAAATCTCCCTTTTGTGACTTAGGCATTTCTTTATTTTCATGTTTATAAGTGTGTGATTTTCTATATTACCACTGTTTAGCAATTCTATATATTCCAAGTTCAAGATAGGCAATAAATAGCTAGAACAAATGCAGTTTACAAAAGGAGAATTAAAGTAAATTCAGGACTTAAGATATGATTACTTCCAATTCATTACCTTTTTATGCAATTCAAAGTATAACCACAACATGGTAAAGGCATTTTCAGTGGTACTTTACTTTTTTGATGTGTTTAGAAACTTACGATGCAATGTTATGAAAGGAGCACTAAGGTTTATCTTAAAGGAAGCCTGTCGTTAAAAGTAGACCATGTTTCACCCGCTTTGCAAAGTGTTTATTGTCTCATTGTACACGAAGTGGCTTTACTACTTTCTGGGTTAGTGACCTGGAACATGAGGTAACTTTTCCATTAGGGATTCTGACCTTTTTTTTTGTATGTTGTATGCTGCCTTTGATTTACTGGCAATTTCTTATTGTTACAAATGGTTATCTAATAGTATCTTTAGGTTCCTGCTTTTTATCAATGCAATTATAATAGCATTTCCTTATCACGTGTTTCTTTCTTTTCCAGGTCAATGGTACAACCACCAGCTACACTGAACACCTTCAAGAAAGAATTGTTATTTCTAACCCTTCAGTGAATTTCAAAACCTCTACTGGTGGAGTACAAATCGTAGATAAAAAAACAATGTCAAGAGCCAAACCTTACACTGAATTGACTGGAACCCTATTCGTACTGTTATTTTTGAATAATGTACTCTCATTTATGTATCTGATCATGGATTACAAATATTGACATTGACACATGAACTGCATTTATTTTACTTGTGTTACAAGTGGAGACTTTATGACCAAAAAGCCTAAATCAGTTTCCTGTTGGTAAGGTTTGTCCCTCAAAGGTGCAATGAAAATTCCTTTAATATTTTACCATGGTTGTTAGGTATCGCTTTTTCCCTGGACTTTGCAAAAATAGCAAAGGGAGTCTCTGGTGTAGGTGATGGAGCCAGAGAAAGGCCAGAAGAGCACAAGGAAGTCGGAGGAAGGTGTGAGGAAAAGGCCAAACAAAGGTGAGGTGGTTCAAGGCACAGAAACTCCGGCAAAGGATTATCTAGGTACTAGTCAGGAAGATCTCTTATCACAGCCACGTTTCCCTAGTTCCCTAAAGATAGCAAGAGAAGGACCTCCAAGGAGAGTGGGAAGACCGTGCAAACCAAAAGTTCCACTTCTTGAGCAACTTCACATTTCTAAGTCACAAACTGTTTCACCAGCATTCATGGCCCCCCGCACAGATCCCCAACATGGCCTTGAAGGGTCATCATGGCAAGTGGTAGATCCAATACAGTTAGGTCCGTCCAAGTCTTCATCTGCACTACATACCAGACTTTCCCGTTTGGCAGAAGATCCTACGCAGAAAGCTTACGTCCAACGGCCAACTCAGGTTTCTGTAAAGCAGGTTGATGAACCTCATAAAAAAGAAAAGAAGCCCCAAAAACCAGGAAAGTATATATGCCAATACTGCAGCAGACCATGTGCAAAACCAAGTGTTCTACAAAAACATATCAGATCTCATACAGGTGAGCGGCCATATCCCTGCATCCCCTGTGGATTTTCTTTCAAAACAAAAAGTAATCTTTATAAACATAGAAAGTCTCATGCTCACAGAATCAAAGCAGGATTGGCTTCAGAAATTGGAACTGAGGCATATCCATCAAACTTAGAGATGGAAAGGCTTGGAGGGGAAGGAATCGATGAACCATCAGAAGGAGAAAGCACAGACTCAGAGGATGAGACAAGCACAATGCCAAACATAACAGAGCTGTCTCCACAAAAGCATACTTTCTCATCTGAGTCCCAAGGAATGTCAAGACACCATAGTACAAGTCAGGATCTTTTCTCGTTGTCGCAACAAAACATGCCTCATGCATTTGTGGAGAGTGTAGCATTTAAAGATCCATCACCTGAACTTCTGGTAAAGTCAGAAGACACCCATACTATAAAACAAAAGCTGGCCCTCAGGTTAAGTGAGCGAAAAAAAGCCAGTGAGGAGCAGACATTTTTAAGTCCTGGAAGTAAAGGCAGTACAGAGTCTGGTTACTTTTCACGTTCAGAAAGTGCAGAACAGCAAATAAGTCCTCCCAACACGAATGCAAAATCCTATGCAGAAATTATATTTGGCAAATGTGGTCGAATTGGGCAGAGAACCAACATTTTAGCAACATCCTCACCTGGTCTGGGCACTGCTGAGGAAAAAACTAGTACAATACCAATGTCTGTGCCTAGGACACAGGTAATTGAGCATATTACCAAGCTCATTACTATTAATGAAGCTGTAGTAGACACTAGTGAGATTGACAGTGTTAAGCCAAGGAGAAGCTCACTGTCAAGGAGAAGTAGCATTGAGTCACCCAAAGCAGCTTTGTATCGGGAAGGTTTTCAATTTGATGTCAAGTCTCCAGGCTCTCTTCAGCTGGATTCTAAAATGTCAGCCGAGAAGACAAAAACTGAGCATTCCTTCACTTCCCATCAGTCCCACAGTGCCACAGAGACAGTGCCTCTTCTTCGAAGCCACTCTATGCCTTCTTCAGCCTGCACTATAAGCTCACCACACACTTTCAGAGCTAGTTATTCATTTGATGACAGGATTGTGGAGTCTGAAGCAGTAAGCCACAGTCACATGCTTAGTTCTCATCCTCGACTGCTAAAGAGACAGCCAGCTATTGAGCTACCATTAGGAATGGAGTACTCTTCAGAGGAAGGCACCACAACAAGTAAAGACCCCTCTGTAAAAACCTCTGATGATCCTGAAGCCAAGGAAACTGAAATTTCCAGGAAGTCGAGGAAAGGAGGTAGAGTAAAGGGTTTAATCTATGAATGTAATATTTGTGGTGCTCGATACAAAAAGAGAGGTAACTTTGAAACTCACAAGAAATACTACTGCTCTGAAATGCAGATATTAGAACCTCCAGGTATTGTGTCAGGCAGTTCTGTTGAAACAGGAAAAGGACATTCCGAACAGGAAGTATGGTCGCAGCTACCAAATTATAAATTAGGACCAGGTTTAGAGCTCTCAACTCTGCGAAAAAGGCGCAAAGAGAAAAGTCTTGGGGATGATGAAGAGCCCCAGTCAGCTGAGTGGACAGAGTTTCCATCATCTTCTGTTTCACTAGAACCTTGTTATGCTTCCCATAAAACAACTTTAAATTTATCTAGTGATACAATCAAGCAGTCAACCAGTAGAAGTGAAACTGCACCAAAGTCTGATATCCATGCACTACCTTTTGAAAGTAAAGAGAAATCTACAATGTCAAAAGAAATTTCTGTCATTCAGCACACTAGCTCCTTTGAGAAGTCCGAGTCTATGGAAAAGAAGAGTAGTTTTGATGAGGAAGATGCACCTTATCGAACTGTAAGACAACCTCACTCATCTCACACCTTGCCTAAGTTGGTTCGACAGCATAATATTCAAGTTCCAGAAATTTTAGTCACTGTAGAACCAGATAAGCCAGAGGCTGAACCTGCAGATACACTCAAAGAACCAGAGAAAGTTGAAGAATTTCAGTGGCCACAAAGAAGTCAAACTCTTGCACAGCTTCCAGCTGAGAAACTCCCACCAAAAAAGAAGAGGCTACGCCTAGCTGAAATGGCACAGTCTTCTGGAGACTCCAGTTTTGAGTCAACAACCCTCACTCGAAGTCCTAGTCAAGACAGCAGTATTTCACATGCATCCAGTCATTCTGTTTCATTTGACCGAGAAGAGGGCTCCAAACCAGAAGCATCAAGTCAACAGCCAGATTCCACTTCTAAATTAATTGGACATCATATGCTCACCGTTCCTTCTCATCATCACCAAGCAAGAGAAATGAGAAGGTCTGCATCTGAACAGACTCCAAATGTATCTCATACATTGCAGGTTTCAGAGAATCGAAGCAAATCTTTTGATTATGGTAATTTAACATCCTCCACTGCAGCATCAATGCTAACTGCTCAGGAAAGAAGAAAATGTTTTTCTATAAGACAAACATCTTTAAGCAGACATGTGGAACTTGAGCCAGAATTAAGCCTCAGAGACTGGAAAGAGCCTGAACAGCCTGTTTCGTCAAGTCACATACCTGGAAAAAGCTGTTTTGACCAGTCTTCTGTTACATCCCCAGCAGAGCAACAGCAACATAGTCCTTCCTCCCAACCAAAGCAAAAGCCAAGGACATCTCAAACCTTAACTGATGACATTGAAAAAAGGCAACAGGTGGTATCTCTCTTGCCAATTCAGCCATTATTGCAGTTGTCTGAACATGCTTCTGAACTGTTATCTTCCCAAGCTACAAGCAGTATTATTCCTGCTCAGTTTTCTCTAGGTCCAATTTCCCCATCTGTATTTCACACTCCCCCACTTACTTTACAGCAATCTCTCTTGCACCCAGAGCATCTTCAATTGCCTCAGCAGTTAACATTGCATGCCACGGATGTACCTTTCAGGCAGCACTCTTCATATTTACATTCTTCCTACCCAGCGTCTTTACCTTTTCTCCCCACGATCTTCATGCCAGTACATTCCCAGTTTGCTCTACCATTGCCTGCACAAACCAGTGAACGCTATTCACAAATCATACCACAAATTTCTCCTCCTAGCCATTCTTCAAGTCAAGATTATTTCCCAGAGAATGTTCAAACCTCCCCTCATAGCCCATTGCCTTTGGAATCTACTGCCCAAGTGATCCCTGCATCACCTGAGCCTGTTGTATCAGTTGTTGTTCCTGTCAGATTTGAGGCACACATGCCTTTGTATGGTAATGCTATGTACACTACACTCTCACAAATTCTTGTTACACAGTCGCACCAAACTCCATCTTCTTTTTCAATACAAAAAATAAACGATGGACGTTCCAAGGGATACAGTCTTGATTTGTCTGATGTCTTACCAAAAGAACAGAGGTCCATTGATGAAAAACCCTTTTTACGTGTGCCATTTCCAAAGACGGAAACGGGCAAATACATACCACTCACCTCTTCTGTTGAAGGTGTTTTAGGTTTTGATGGAACCTCATCTTCTGTTGGCGGTAGTAAACGTATGTTATCACCTGCTGGAAGCTTAGAGCTTACAATGGAAAGCCAACAACAGAAAAGGGTAAAAGAGGAGGAAGACACAGAAGAAGGATATGAAAAAGCTACAATAAAATCACACTCCATTTTGGAAGGAAGCAGAACCTCAAATATTGCCACTGTTGTCACACAGTCACAAAGCAGATTAGAGTCACTAGCATCTGAACCTTCAGCCACCTGTGAGCAGCTGTTAGCATTGGAAAGAAGTAAATCCCAAATGCCCCCATCTCCTGTGCGTCCATCATACAGTAAATCACCAGAAAAGTACCAAAGCAAGGATGATGGCATAACGGTTAAGGAGGAAAAAGATGATAACGATCTGTTTACTCCAATCTCATCAGTCAGACCCACTGTCCCTCAAACACCTGTCAGCATACATTTAACAGTCTCTCACGAAGAAGCAGAGGCTAAAAATCTGCAAATCTTTCCAACTCTTCACACAACTACAAATGTCAGCTGGTGCTACTTGAATTATGTCAAGCCAAATCACACCCAACAAACTGACGCACGGATGTCTGTTTATTCTAGCTGGTGCATTAGTTTATATAATCCGAATCTTCCTGGAATCTCCACCAGGATGGCACTATCCCTACTGAGATCAAAACAGAAAATGAGTTCTGAGATTTACACTACTGCCGATGCTGTTCAAGCAGATTCAAGCCTGTTAGTGCCCTCCAGGACTCCGAAACCCAAAATGACTGAGGTAAGAACTTCTTTTTTTCTTCGAACCTAAATGTTCATGTACAATGTACAAAACATGTTTGGCAAACCATGCTTTTGAGCTTAGGGTGATCTGTGTTTTTCATACAGTGCCACCTAGTTTTGTATTACTTTATTCGTTTGCTAAATAACAAGTTTTATATGGTGTCCATTTTGCATTCAAGCGTCTTTCAAATATTAGGATTTGGTTTAAACGTGAAAAGATTATGTGTTAACCTACATGAGAGTATATTGTTTATCAGGAAATTGGCAAATACTTTTTTTTAGGAACGCCGATTTGGATTTCTTTTTCTATTTTGGAATACTGTTGGCATAACCCATATCATTAGAGTCCACCATTAAAATAATTTCAAGGTGCAAAAAAAAAAAAAATTAGTGATTTGTACTGTTAGTAGGTAGTAAATAGGATAAGTTCTTGGTTTTGGTTTACAGACACTTTAAAGTTAGCACATGTAGGGTAAAGCAACAGGCTACCTAGTTTTAATACGCAACCACAGAATATACTTACTGTTTTTTTTTCAATTTCCTGCCTTCAATCAGCCAATGGGAGCAGAAGGTTTGCTTTAAAAAGAAATTTGTGCTAAACTTTGATATACCGGTATATATTTTAATGCAGAAAGGTTCTGGTTGGAATACTCGCCTTTCTGGCACTGTCTCTTTTCATTACTCAATGTTTTCAGTCCACTTTGAAGACTGACATCCTGTGAGTCCAAGTCATCATCGACCCACCTACTGAGGGAATGTCTGTAGTGACCTACAATACACAGTGAGGTCAAAAGAGAATGAGGAACCTGTTTATGTGACTAGCATAAAGAATTCTGGAAAAATAAAGTAAGGGGAAAGAAGTGAGAATTGAGCTATATACCCTAAATTCCCATGTTTTATTTCTATATAAATAGTACTAATGTAAATAATATACCTCATTCAACAAGGGTCACAGAAAAAGTAAGAATCATATTTTGAGCCATTGTGGTTAGCTTGTTAGCTGTCCTATTTTAGGTCTGTGGCCTAAATTAAATACATCTTTGGTTGATAAGTATTGTGCTGTAATTCTTTTTTGTTTTGCTGAAAATATTAACACCACACTTTTACACAGTCAACCACAGAGGTTGTGGTAACCACATTATGTTATATGTAAATAGCAAAACTAGTGAATATGATCTTTTCCCCAAGCATTCACCACACTAATGGCTCTCTTGGGACACCTCATCCTTGGGCAGCATCTCGCCAGCAGTTGCTATTTGTGGGAAGAGACCAACTAGAGAAACAGATATTTCCTCAGTTCTGGGAAGGACTGTCCCAATATTCTTCTTTGAAGGAACTAAAGTGTTCTCAGTTGGTGGTCCTTCTGCAGTATTTTTAAGAAAAGTAAAAAATTAAAAATATATAGTTGTGATTGATTAAAAAAAAAAAGTATATTGAAATGTTTGTCATTTTATGGTAGTACCCGCAGCAGTTTTCATTGCCTATGCTCAATAACTAGGTTGTTTTGATTGGGCAAAGATCTTCTACTTCTGGGTAGTGTCACAGTATGACTTCTCCTTTCTGCCCCCTACAAATTTTTCCTGCCCCATTTATAATATAGGCTGCCTCACGACCAACAAGAATGTATAGGAGTGGACCCGGCAAGCTCTGCACCTACCACAAGGCGCTGAAGCTCTGCCAAAACAGCAGCTAGGTTGAATGGTGTGGACCTTCAGACTAGGGACACTTTGCAACAGAAGAGAATTACTGAAGGGGATATCTCCTGATTATAACGTAGAAAGCAAAAAAAAAATGTTTTGCTATTTCATAATTTATTTTTATCTTTTTTTGGTTGGAGTTCTGCTTTAAGGATTAGTAAATGTACATGGAAAATGGAAAAAAATACCAGAAGAAACTGTGCCTTTTGTATTATTCAAGCACTATACATTGTCATATATAACTCCTGTGTTTTGTTGTTTTTATTTATTTTTTACTTGAAATATTATGGGATGAAAAGCAGACTCATCTGCCTGTTCAGGGTTTTAAGGAGACATCAAGAACTGTCGAAGAAGAAAAGAGGGTGCAATCTGACGATTCTGGACCATCTGTTAAGCGAGGAGAGCCTTCCCGTGTACGAATCTTTGAAGGAGGGTGAGTTCTGTGCTGTATTTTCCTATTAATTATCAGTTTGTATTTTATTTCCTTTTTTATATGGGACTTTTTGGTTTAATCTCACCAGTACCAACTACTCCACAATTTTTTTTTTTTGTTAAAGCGGCTTTTTTTTACTAATATATTCATTTTTCCTATCTCTACCTCGAATGTTTCTATTTATTGCAAATGCTCGTATTTTGCTTATGATTGGTTAAGTATTAATAAGTAAACCTACTATGGAAGAAATACAAGGGCTGCCACCTTCTTTTTAAAATAATAATTAGCTGTTACGCTGCAATACTAGTTTTAATATTTGCAGGTTAATGACCCACAAGTAGGTCAGGAAAATTGGAATTCAGATATCTACATGCATTTACAAGTAAACCACTAGCAAGTTGCATTTATTGGGGACCTGGTAACACGGAAAGTCATGTATAGATATCTTACCTTGAAATGTATGAGGGCCTGTGTTTAGTGGCTTTGGGCTTGTGGTATGTTGATGGCATCTGAGATGCTTCTGACATCCTACAGAATTTAGAGAATCTTGACAGATGAATCTGTGATTGACCTCCTTCTTACCTGTATTTAACCTACTTTAAAAGAGTTATGCATTTCCAAGGAGATGTATTAGAATGCAAAACCAGCTGACGCAAACAAAAACCAGATGACGTAGACCATAAGAACTCTTTACTCCTAAAGGGCACCTAAACTAAGATAAACAACTTGTACCCATGTGTTCCACAGCCAAAAGTTATAATGATATGGCTGTGTATTGATATCTGCAAACTGCTCTTTTCACATCATTTCATAGAAATCGCATGTAGCACCACTCCCTAAGGCAGTTATTCTCAAGACAGGATTTTTAGTTTAGGTTTACTTTAAGCTTCATCACTAACTAAAACTAGACTGAACTGACTTTAAAAGAGCAATTGTGTAAAAGTCCCACATTTGCAATGTCCTTTGCTGAAGCACTAAGGATGTTTAGAAATCAGTGATTTAGTTTAAACAGCTACTGCATATAAATAGAATGTATTTTAAACATAAATTTCTGTATTAAATGGGAAAGTTATGTTTGGTTAACCTTTCACAGCTCCCCTATCCCCTCCTGGCTGTGATTAGAGAGAAGTGGTTGCTGGAATTTCCAGCCCTTCACTTCAAACTCTAAAATTGGCTATGATTTTTTAAAGCTCTCCCAAGACTGGAGAAGATAGATTATCATAGGTGAACTTGAGTGGTCCTTCCAGCAAACCTCAAATTGATTTCTTAAGTCATTTTCTATTAGGTGGCAAATGTTTATAATCTTGGACCATATCCATTCCAGGTTTGTTGGATCACCCAGTTTCTCCCATGATAGTCTACCTTCTATTGGTTTGGGCATCATGAACTTCAGATACCGTGTTCAGTTTTGTTGTATCTATGGATACCATTATGTATACTAGACATGGAAAGTTCTTTCTTCAGTGACACATTTTTTATGTGTTATGTAGAGTATTTCCTTTGTATAATTGCTAAAGATTTATTATATTCATTAGTTTTTTTTCCTTTTGAAGAAAGGCTATAACCTCTATTAGGTGTTTATTGCTGTATAGGTCCCCATTTGGGAGATGTAAAAACATTCTTTACCTCTGTAGTCAGGGGTAACGTGAATGCAACAGTAAAAGTTGGTACCCTGAAGATAACCAACAGGATGGATGCTGTAAAGTGGCAAGTCACACTTTTGGGTCACTGGGACAGTTGACTATTAAAATATTGTATTTCACCCTGGCAAAATTTTGAATCTTCCTTCTCTTTCTGTCCTAAGATGAGAAGAAGGTAAAAAGACCTCCAGGGAGAATTTCTCCAAAAAGCACAATTTCAAGATGTGATTGGGCTACAAAAATCTATTCGTCCAAAAGTAATAAGTGTGATATCAACTTCATCATGCTCAAAATCTGTACTGAGGCAGCTTAAATATAATACAGCACATCCAGCAACAGGGGCCAGAAAAAATGTATATGAGCTGTCTGTACAAAATGTTCCTGGTGCTTACTTTTGTATTTTAAAATCTCAGTAGAAGCCTGGCAGAGGTTTTAGCCCTTCCTAAACCTTATCCAAAATACACAAAAAAGTTTTTGGTGCATTTCTAATGTATTTAAAAAGAAAACGCTCATCAGACTTTATTGTGATTTTGATTCGATTATCCCTAACAGATGGTCACAGAATAGATTTCATTATAGCACTGAACTGCTAAGCTGCATTGCTATGGGTTACAACACTTTTTGGTTTCTACCTTTCCCATGTGCTTCTAATACAGTGCAGTAGAGCTGGTTGTGAAAGTGTTAAGAGATGAAGTATCTGGTAATACTGCTTTCTCTTTTTGCCCTTCGTCAGCATTACTGTTGTCTGTGTTTTACATTCTAAAGCATTACTTTATAGCACAACAGTCCCTTTATATAACCTATAGTTCATTCTTTATTACTAGACTGATTACCATTATTCCTGGTCACCATCTCTATTTCACTATCCTTTCTGCTGCTACTATGCTTTTATTTCTTCTGTGTGTGGTTTTTTTTTTCTGTCCTGCTTTTACACCCTCCTCTTTCTGTTCCAGTGAGAGGTAAGAGGAGGCTGCATTCTGGAATCTTACATCATACAACCGCAGACAAATATTAAGTCAGACTGGATCTCTTTGCAATGATCTCACCACTACCCATCCCCCACATACTCACCCACCAGAGAGCGTCTGCTCTCTGTCCTCAAGGTGATTGTTTCATATTAACACGCTGCCGGTGTGAACACGTGCCCGCACTCTATGGATGCCACATTTCATTGCCTTGAAGGGGCACAGATTTTATTTATCAGAGTACATTTCTAATACATTTCAATACGATGAAAAACATAAGGCTATAAAATCATTATGTAGATTGTAAAAGCCCTGTGATCTTTCTGTTATGGTAAATACGCTGCACATGCACTTCCCTAAAACAAGCTTGAATATTGTCCCAGTGATTGTTAGTCTTATGACTAATTATCCTTTTGTTTAAAGTATTCCCCAGAACTGATTCACAATTTTCTGACCTTTTCCCCAGGGCTCAACCATGATCCCTTGACCTCTTCCCCCAGATGTCATCTGCTGCCTTCTTGACCACTTTCCTAGACCTGCTTTTCTGATATCCTACTTCCCAGGTACCCAAACTTCCTTTCCCCTACCTATCCCACCTGCATATCTTCTTCTCTGTTTTGATGGTTTTACTAAAGACGTGAAATGGGGTACATGATTTATGCTGGATTTGTATATGTATATATGAAGTACAACCATAAACCACGTTTGCCCATCTCGGCAAAAATATGTTTCCTCAATTTCCTTTTGCTTTCTAGAAAAAATAAGCGAATGATGGTTGTTAAAAATGGCTTTAAAGCACACCTTTAAACTAATGCTGCCAAGGAGGAGGGAAGGGTCACTACAAAGTGCAGAATATGTATGTTTCACAAAGAGCATACTTAACCAGCCCTTTTATCTTTTTAAAGTAAAAGTAGCAAGGTCGTGTTCAGGTTTTTTTTTAAAAATGAGCATTTGGATATCATCTTCAACATGGCACATGCTCCCTTTTGCTCTATATAATGGATTTCTTCCTTGCCTGTCACCCTATAGGTTTTTGGGAATCCATTATAGCTTCAGGGCACATGTGCCAAGTTTAAACATTACATCTTAACCCTGTGTTTCTGTAAAAAATGTATGCATGAGTATGCTCAGTACATATACAGGAGGGATGAGTATGTCTTTCTGATCATTTGATTGCAGTTGTACCAGAGTTTTGGTTAATATTATTCTACTATCTGCATGTAACACCCACAATAATCCTAAGCTGTTGATCACATGAAAGAGCTCATGAGTGGAAGCTTTTTTTCTTCATGTAAAAAAAAAGATACTTTTTTGGAATTTGGGAATATTGATATGTACTTTTAATCCACATTTAAAGACAATTTGCATGATATGTCCTCTTTAAAGCACGTCTGTCATTTGGCTATTAAAATCCAGATAACCCTTACATTTATTATCCATTCCTGTCACCACCCCTTCCCCATTCAACCATTACTTGCCAGTAGTGATTTTGTAATCCCATGGATTGTGGGGCCAGGTTAAATTAGTGTGTGCCACATACTGAGAAGTTTTGAGTTTTTCCATGTAGATCACTAGGTACCAGGCAGCACAGAGTCTTGCCTGTAGTAATTTGTGCCTGTTATGCAGTGTGAAAGACTATAATGCATCAAATGATCAAAAGACACTGTTTCCTTCGTGATTTGGGTTTGACTTGTCTAATATAGTAGCTTGGTATTGGAAATGGGGTCAATAACACGATTTATTAAAAAAATAAATAAAACAACTTTATAATAGTTTAAACAAATCTGTCTTTCTTGCCTTCCTCCCTTGCAGCTTTTATTTCTTTAAATGATACAGTGCTTTTATTGATTTTATACTAACAATGCATCTAATATGGTTGTATACATAATTATTCTAAAGGGTGTTCCTGGAAAAATGAAAATTAGATTTTTTGCTTCTGGTCTTTTTTTTTGTGTAAGAACCCGAAGGCATCCTGCCTCCTACACGTTGGGAGATTCCATAGGCTCATAATATAATGGCACTTTACAAGAATGTAAATCAGCCAAAACATTAAAACCACCTCCCTAATATTGTATAGGTCCCCCTTATGCTACCAAAACTGCACTGACCTATGAGTGCATGTACTCCACAAGATATTTGAAGGTGTCCTGTGGTATCTGGCACTGTAAAGTTAGCAGCAAATCCTTCATAGATCACATAGGTTTTGGTGGGCTGTACTAACTACTGCATGCCGAAAATACCCTACAAGATTTATTGTTTTAGAGATACTTTGACCCAATTGTTTAGCCAACACAGTTTGGTAATTGTCAAAGTTTCTTAGGTCCTTACACTTTATAGGTGCCACTGTAAAGAGATAATCTTCTTTTCTTCACCATTCAGCGGTTTTAATGTATTGGCTAAACAATGGTATTGCAATGGTTAAACTTTCACCCAAAGTCCTAGTTCACACAGGGTGTTTTCTTAGCATTTACCTGAAGCATTTTTCCACTATCCAACTATGAAAACTGCACTAATTTATTAATTCAATATGATCGAACACACATAAACAGTTAGAGGACAGTTAGAAAACTACTACGTGCAGTGTCTGGTGGCTGGCGAACAGCAACCACATGGCAAGATGTTTAGGTGGTATTTTGCCTATCTATAGCTTTAAGAGAGCTAGCTGACAAGCGCTATTGGCACCAAAACTGCTACAAAATACCTAGCAATCTGTGAACTGCGTTGCCATCCATTCTTTTGTAGTGCCCCAGAGGCACACTCCCAATGCACTGTAGCACAATGCACTATTGTTTTGCTCAATTTGGTGCACTTAGTGCTCCATAAATGCAAATAGGCCTGAGTTTTCAAAAAAAAAAAAAAAAGTAATTAGAGTTACAGTAGCTTGCCCTAAGTGAATGTAAACAATAGTCAACAAAGGGCCGTTTTGCTTGCTGGGCATATTGAACCACTACCGTTGTGTGAGGGAGACAGAAGCTGAGATCCAATTTTTATTTTTACACATCCACTTTCTGCAGTTGTTTAATTGTTTTATCATCTATTACATTGCTGACTTCTTTTAAAAGCATTGTTGAATCCTTCCATTAAGGAGGCAGGTTTCACTGTCATTTGAGAAAGGGCATACTATAATTAAAAAGTATAATTATAGTTTATATCAATTAGTTTACATTTATGTTTACATGGGTGCTGTTCTAAAAAGAGAAGTAGTTTACTGTGTAAAGATCTGTGTTTCCAAAAATGTGGTTACGAAGTCAGTTCACAGGTCTGAAGACATTCCAGCATTCATATACTGTATAATCCATGTCAAGTTTTCTGTATTTTAACCATTGTGCAATTCTGCCTTGCTAGGCTATGGTGTTTTTTGACCATTTGTGAAATTTGAGTGATTAATGGATTATAAATAATTAACCAAAGGTTTCTTTTTTAGCATGCTGAAAAATATAAATATTTGGACAAAATATTTCATATATCTTAGGCTTTCAAAGTTAGATAAGTAACCTAGTCTGTTTAGGTATTGATAAGGGTTATATTTGATAGTTTGCATTGCAAGGAATATGTTACTGTCTGCATGTTCCCCTTTGATTGTTTGATTTCCCTTGTATGGTTAGCATTACGCATTTTGTAATATTTGTAACATGTATGTTTCTCACTAATTTATAAAATTTTGACAAGAAGGAATTTAAAATACATTCATATATATTCACTAATTTGTGGAAACTCTCCCTCAGCTTTACCACCGTAATATGCAGAACCAGAGCCACCAAAAGCTTTGTTGGGTTTCTCCATCTCCATAGTTTCTGTAGCAGCAAACCATTTTTGGTTGACACATTGCAGTGTGTGTCGTACACTCAGAGATGCTCTTCTGTCCATTACAGCTGTAAATGATAGTTGCTTCAGGTTTATATTTCTTTAAACGTCCTATCAGGTAACACTAACCTTTCTACGTTAATCTCTTTGGTTAGCATGGTTACCCAATGAACTGTACCCACAACTTCTTGCACCAGCAATTAGTCTATGGTCAAATTCACTTGGATTGCACATTTTAATATAGAAATTGCTAGATTAACAAAAGAATTATTGGCCACATTTGCATGTGTATGTTGTCACTTTTGGCCATATAATTCTCTGTGGTTATTTGTGTTTATTACAGCAGGCATACCTACTGTAATAAACATGGCATGTATATAAAATTTAATTTTAGCTTTAAAATCAATTTAATTTACACACACCTACTAGTTTCTGATTTTTATTCTTCTAGTTCTATTCATAATCTGCAAATTCAGAACCTGAATGAAGAGTTCTGTAACCACTCTTGTTTCTTTTATTCAGTGTATCTGTTTTATGCCTCTCCCCTTCTTTCTTTAGCTGGCTTATTGCTAAATCCACTTCTGCATCAAACCATGGTTTACCTCATCAATTATTTCTTTTGTTCTATATTGTACCAGCTACACAAGTTGTCTTGAATGTTTTGACATATACCTTCTTGTGATGTTTTCCATAATATATGTTCTGCTCTTTTTTTTTTTTTCTTTTTTTTTTTACACTGTTTCTGTTACCATATTCTCCATAAGTCTCCTTATTGGACACCTGTCCTAATGTCTCTGCTTTGGATCAGACCTACAGGAATCCATGCATAAAACAGAAAAAGTCCGCTGTACACCATACATATTTCCAATATTTTCTACATCACTTTATTCCATTAGTTTTATTTGTCTGGGTCTGTCCCTAGTTTTATCCCTATGTATATTTTATGTTGTCACATTATTATGTCACCGGTACTATCTGGTTTAAGGTTGTGTCCATGCAAAAGGACAAAAGTTAACTCTTAGAAGTTTTCTGTGGAAATATATTGTCTGTCACCTTCAGGAATCCCCTTGAGTTAAAAACCACAATTAGGCTTAGAAACATTTTGGATGAATTTTGTCTTGAATGTCAATTTTAAGAGACCATTAAGCTTGGATCGAGTGTGGGGGATGCGGGTCTCCCTACTGTCTCAACCTAGTAGGATGGAACTACCTGCACCAGTGAAGCCTGTACAAGTTTTTGATGGATTTGACCTTTACATTGTCTGTTCATAGGCACAATTCTGTTCTACATTTTTCAACCTAAATCCATTCATTTTAGGCCATAGATAAATGCAATCCTTTATTCTACAGGTACAAATCAAATGAAGAATATGTTTATGTTCGAGGCCGTGGCAGGGGAAAGTATGTGTGTGAGGAGTGTGGTATTCGCTGTAAGAAGCCAAGCATGCTGAAGAAACATATTCGCACACACACTGATCATCGACCATATATGTGCAAACACTGCAATTTTGCCTTCAAAACCAAAGGTGAATTTTTTTCTCAACATTCTAAAATGAAGACATGATTTTTTTAAACCGAACAGTAAAAGGTATAACCTGTAATATCCCCCCCACACACACACACGTTTCTGTACTGCAGCACGCATCCATACATATCTGATATATAGATAAGTCGATGTCCTGTGTTTACAAAAAAATATGGCAACCAAAATAATCACAATTGAAGAATTTAACAGCATTGGTCCTTCAGCAGCCTAACATGTAGCAGTGTATCTTCAGCTTGCTACCAGCTGGAGCTCCTGACACACTCCTTAGCATATGATGCATGCAATAAATACATCCGCCATGTTTAATTACTCTGATTTCTTCAAAGTTTCTGTCTGTATCACTGCTAGAGGTATACACCCCTCACTTCCTTTCCTAGTGACATCAGAGTTTAGGCCTTGTGGTTAAAGTTGAACTTCAGGCAATCATCTAATAACTCAAATGAAATCCATTTATATGTCCTGTCGTTACACTTGCCAAAGAGTTCTTTTGCAAGGGTTTGAATTAGAATAGCACAAAAGAACATACATAATTTGTATCCATGTACATAACTGTAATGTGCAAATGGTATTGGTAAATAGATGCATATCATATTCACAGGAGAAGATAACCTATAAATCTTGGTAAATTCAACACGCATGCAGTGACAAAAGGCTGGGTCCAGTGATCGTTTAGGGCTATGTGTCCTAAATTCTGTAGGTTTAAGTGAAACATTGGTTTGAAAGAATTAGGGGAATAGTTGGGGGAACTGATTAGACTAGAGAAATCAATGAGATGAAAGCGAAGGGAAGAATAAAATGATAAACTTGTGTGAGAAGTTCAGGCATGGGAGAGAGGGGGTATTAGGAGGGGTTGGTGGTTTCATGGGGTTGCAAATCAATCATATCCTATCTCTGCACCAGATCTAATGTGACAGGAGGTCATTTGTCCTCTAATAGGTTTGGTAACTTAATCCTGTTGCAGAACCTTGAAAGATTTGTAATGTAGGAAGAATTAGGATTGCCATTAGTTCTTTGTTTATAAGAAAACCTTATAAGCACTTTTTGACTTCCATTAAAATTAAAGATCAGGGCTTCCAGGTGTAGGCTATGGTTTGCTTGGTGGCCATAAAGATTTGAATTATCCAAGTTTTATCTACTTAACCATTGTAGGCTTTGAGCTTTTCTAAAAGTGTTTCCCATGAGGTTTTGTAAGTTTATGAGTTGGTTTCATTATAAATACTGATTTATTGCTTTGTGCCTCCGGAACTGTCTACCAAATATGAATCATATTTCAGACATTCTCTAAAGCACCTAAAGTTGTAAGAAGACAGACATGTGGCCATTGCTCCAGGATACCTAGAACTTTTAGGTATAACCAACCATGTATTATATCAGTCTTCAGATAGTAAGGACTCAACCTTTGCAAAATGAGTGGATTTCCTGCTATAATATTGTATAATAACCAGTAAAGTGAAGTACAGTCTTTTAATAAAAAAGAAAAATTATGTTGAATCTGTGAGCAGTAGAAGACTATACAATTTAGGATGTCACATGGCTATTAAAGATGTTCAAATGTTTTCATACCATGTGTAAATAGGAGGAGAGAGTGGTAAGCCCTGTCCTGCAACTATAAGCAGATTAGGTTCTTTTATTCTAGGTGAACAAAGGTTTATGATGGTGGTGTAGGTGTAAGGATATAAGCCCCATGTTGAAATGTATTGGATAAATAGTAGATAAGGGTGTTTTAGTCACGGACAGGAAGGGTTCACAAGAAGACCACCCAGAGGACCAAAATGTTCCCAAGAGGACCACCCAGAAGGTGAGGATTTGCATTTCTATCCAATCAGTTTTGTTATTTGCACAAACTTTTCACACAGTACCACCAGAAGTATGACAATACTTTCCCAAATACAGTTAAGTTGTACAATGCTGATGGTTTGTTGTCCCCATCCTGCTGACTGGACAGAAAAGAACAGCAGACTGATGATGTCCCTCTGCTCTCCACGCCATCCTAAAGTGTGTACCTTGGATTAAATAGGGCTGTTATAAGGTCAGACTAATGTCCTGTACAAATACATTTTACAAAAACTGTATCAAATGATTTGTAATAAATATAGTTTTTTCATCAAGTCGGTTCAGCTGTAAGGGCCTGTGCCAACAAGCTTTGGGTTTGTGTCAAAGTATCAGTTTGACATTAGTTTTAGATGCTCCTGAGCATATTTGTAATTCATTGATGGGTACATTTGACCTACAGATGATGTCCTTCTGACCTACATTTGACTTGCTTCTATAGATTACAGTACAAGTAAATAGAATTGTATGGAAATGCAAAACCCTCCTGAATTGACACTGGTCCTAATTCCTAAACAACAAGTCCTAACAATTTGCTATACAACAATTTCTGTTGTAGACTTTGCTAAACTTTTGAGGAAAAAAAAGGCATGAAATGGCAAAGGTTGAATATAACAGTGGGGATACACTTCAGTAGTTGTCTATGTGTCCTGATGATAACTGTATTTATTTATTTATTTACAGGGAACCTGACTAAACACATGAAATCCAAAGCACACAGCAAGAAATGTCAGGAGCTAGGATTAGTGCCACCATATCTGTCGGAGTTGGATGCAGAGGAAGGTACATTACATAATCTGGCTAACCAGTGTCTATGTTGCATTTGCATTCTCCTATACCTTATATCATCAGTCCTAAATTGTTCTCTTCCTCCATACTAAAATAATTTATTAGACATTTTATTGTTTTTATCATCCTATTGTTTGAACACCCTCTAAAGCTATTCATAGAGTTTATAGCAGATGGGGGTTTCCTAGTAAATACTTTTACACCAATGGAGGTGAAGAAGTAAAATTAATATTTCCTTGCCACATTTTTATCTATAGAGCCCATTTCTGTTGTCTTATTTAAAAAGAATTCACCAAGAAAAAGCAAGGAAATGGTACGAATATGTTGCTGTGGGTTGCAGGTTTCCCTACAGAAATTATGTACTTTATTATTTTCTATGCATAGCTCAACATACTGAATTCATGCAAAGTATATGGGCAAAAAACACATATTGGTTAAAAAAAAAATGCAACAGTAACTTAGGTTGTATTTTTAGCATCAACTCTGGTATGTTTGGTAAAAATCCAATAACTCAACCATCGGGACCCAATGAGTTTGTTTTGGCCATGATGTTTCCTATAGAAACTTATAAAGGATTACAACAGTGCAGCACTGGCTATGTTTCCACAGACTTGGTGTGTTCAGTAACAGAGCGGAGTTACCATGGTGACTACAGTTGAACATTCTGCACCATTTCACAGTGGGGGTGCAGCAATGATGACGTTTTCACTTTAGTGGTATTGCTTTCTTATAGCACTCAATCAGTTTGTTATGCCATCTTTTAATATTGTTTAATTTTATGCAAACATAGATCTGGTTGTTGTATACAATATGAAATTATTATTATTTCTTTTTTTTTTTGTATCCTGCTTTTCTATGAGTTGATAAGACTCCGTCAGTGTATTCTAGAGGTAATACTGTTGTTTGGGGCACAGCAGATTGCATATAGAATAAAGAGAAAGTAAACTCCAGGCAAACTGCAAGACACATAGGAGAAAAGCTTATGTGTGAATTGTTTTACATGACAGAATCTCTTAAATTCTGTCTATTCATTCTTGTTATTTACACTCTTTTCAGCCACTCAGATGGCGTCAGTGATACCTGTTTCACCTATTGGATTACTGTGTTTTCCTTCTTCCCTCTAGTGAATCGGTCACATGTGTATTTTACCTGTTTGCGAAGAGTTCCTCTTTAAGACTTAGAACTTTAAGTTCCCCACTTTTATCACGGTTCAAGCAAGGTGAAAGCAGACATGTTTTGGGCTCTTTTAAGATGTCATTGCACATGAGCCCAGATATTTCATTTCAAGTTCATTTTTTGTAGCAGAAGTTCATTTTAGTAAAAGATCAAATTATGTTGTAATCCTTATTCCAACATTCAGTTTCTGTATCCATTGTTTCATTATTTCACAATTAGCGCTGTGACATGGTTGGCTGTCATATAACATGTAAATTTTATGTTCTCAAAAAGGACACAGGACTGGGAACTTCAAAAGGGAATGCAAAAAGAATAAATATCATGAAGTGTAATGGTTTCATGAACATGTTTGTACTATTCTCGGTATACCAACCTTAATCTGTTTTGCCTTATCTCAGGGACTAGTGAGGAGCGATGGCCAGACAGTGATGTGGTGGAAGAGCACCAATTTTCTGACATTGAAGATACAGAAGGTGATGATGATTCTGATGAAGAAGATGATGACGATGAGGATGATAGTCAGGAAGAGAAAAATCCAGATCCCTCTCCAACTACAACTACCCACTTCTTGCCTACTGAATTAAGACAAAACCTAGAGATAGCAGAATGCTCTTCAGTTTGCCAGCTTTCTCCTCAGCCACTGCAAACATCAGAGCCTCTTGATAAAGATTCCCAGCCCAAACCGTTTTCTGACTTACCGCATAGACAATGGTCTCCTGGAACAGATGTTGGTAGCAGTAGACCTGGCCCTTCCCGCAGACACCTTCAGAAGAGAGAGAGTTCAGCAAAATGTTTCTCCTCCACTGGATGTACTTCACCCCTCAGGGGCATGTCTCCTTGTCATCGGCTGACATCTGCTAGAGAAGTGTCGCCACTAAGATGTATTTCTCCTCAGCACCTATCACCCCACCGCAGTCTTTCACCTAAAACCTTCATGTCACCAGAATGTGGTTCTTCACCACCTGCCAGACATCTTTCCCCTAGTAGAGAAGTGACAAGTCTGAGGTATCCAGCTTTTCGAGGTGGCCTAGCTTCCCCACCACGGTACCCCTCTCCTGGTAGGGAGGAGTCTCACCTCAGTAAATCAGATGCTCAGATCCACTTTAAAGCTCGGCATGGGGTCTTCCCATCTTCAGCTCTACCTCACAGGGCTTCTGGTAGTTTGGAGGCATCAGAAATAAAGGTAAGGGACAATCTTTTATAATATAAACCCCTGCCACAAATAATATTACATTGTTTTAAATAAATATCCTAAAATCTGGCTAAGATAAAAATAAAATGTTGGCCCTATCTTTAAAGTATCAGATTGCATTTACATTATATTTTCGCACTATTTCAAGTACGTAACTTGGCTCCTGTAGTGTAAATTCTGGACTAAAACTAGCACTAACCTAGAATGAAAAGACAATGCTGTGAAAGTGACCATCAGCACTGTCACTGCATCCTCCAGAGGTTGCTAGAAGTTACTCAAACTCTGCCATATTGACAACTTATTTGAGGGTGCTTTCATCGTTCTGGGACCAACACCACTTAATAGAGCAATCTGCATGACAATAATGGTGATTTTACTTGTTGTATTTGAGTTACAATTTAAATGGGGACATTGTTTTCCTTGGCCAAAAGGTTTTACCCCCAGTTTTGCCAGTGGTTTCCAGAGAAAGACTGCCTTAGTGCTATACACTATCTGCTAACTTGAATCATAGTATAAAATATGTGTATTTTCAGAAACCAGGACCATCCTGTTCTTCATCCAGATCCCTCTGTTCGCCTGTTATGCCTCACGTTTTGCCAAGGAGTGGGGAGAACTTGTTCACTCATTTACCCCTGCACTCACAGCATCTTCAGAGGACACCCTACCCAATGATACCTATTGGAGGCATTCAAATGGTACAAGCCCGGCCTAGTCCTCAGCCCTCTCTTCTGGGTCCTGTGTTCCCAGGGCTACATTCAGAAGGTCCTGACAAAGAGGCATCTCAGCAGCCACAAGAAAGAAGTGATCAGCCACTCAGGACTATCAAGATAGAGGAAGAGGAAACCAGGGTACTAACACCCCCCAGCACAGCCCCACAACATTCCCCAACACCAAGCACTTACTGCCAGACAGCTTGCACTCCACCTCCACCTGGAACACCTCTTGTCCACCCTAGCTCTGTGAAAGAGGAACGTTTGGAAGGAGAGGGGTGACTGGACATTGTTTTAAAAGGATGATTAAAATTCTAAATCTGGTCCTGTGACATCTTTGTCTAAGTTACAGTGTTAGGAAACACATAGTACATTAGAAAGGATTCCTTACAATACAGGAGAACAGTCCTGAGGTGTTACATTGGTGCAAATGCTAAGATATAAGTTATGGATTCTTTTAGAATAAGGATCCTAGAACGTGGTGGATGGGTGGTTAAACAGAGTGAAGAATGCATTCTTAGTTTGGAAATTGAGAAGCATTCAGCTTTGTACGGTGAGTTACCTTGGATACTTGAATAGCCATTCATGGTATGATTATGACCTTTGAATTGAGACGTTATGGTACAATGTAAAGATCCTTGTAGGATGTTAAATAAGGGTTTACAGATACACATGACTTATATTCCTTTTTCTCCCTGTCTTGGGCTGAAGAGGGTGAATGACTTCATTTCATTTGTTTTTTGTTTTAATTCATAATTTTATTTTATAGTTTTTCCCATATACAATTTCCTACCCATATGCAGTTTATCTGTGCCTTTTGTACACAATTTATTTCAAAATGGGATAAAACAGAAACGGAACTTTGTACGCTGTGAAAGAAATGTGAATCTTTTCTGATGCTTACCCGCTATACATATTCCTAAGGGGATAAGCAAACTTCCATGAATCCCCCTTGCTGGGCTCCCCCATATAATGTGATCCTGAGATCTGGGTAGCACATGCACTGACATTTTTTTTTTTAATATGTAACCTATGTATATCAAAATATATATCTATATATATATATTGAACTGGGTTAGGCATTCACAGTGATGTACAGATATTTATATAAATTTATTTAATTAGCACTGTATTGTCTACCGTTTCTGCTTTAAGGGTTTTGGGTACAAAAAAAGGAAAAGCTTTATTTTAACTTTTTGTGTTTTTAAAAAATCCAGCACTTGTCAAAATGTGATTAAAAGTGATACAGCACATGGTATGCTGTACTGTAACGCCAACTGCCTGTGCATAGACACATTTTTTGCACTGATTAGGAGTACCTGATCTTTAAAGATGAAGTTGTGGAATGACAGGGAATATGCCGTGCTGCACTGTGGCACCAATTGTAATAAATATACTCGGTGGTCCACTGCAATACAATGCATTACGTGGGCAGTGTTGCCTGGTACTCCTTGTGAGTTGGTTAAAGATGAGTTTGTAAATGTTTATATCATAATATTGATTAATTGCTTAAAGAGAAACCATCTTTTATCTCCAAGGGATTTATCAGTGCTTTTACCTTTTCCTCGTAAAATGCAGCATTTGCAGATCTTTTATTAGGAATTTTTTAGTTTATATAGTGCAATCTTTCATTTTTTTTTTTTTTTTTTTTTAGCACTTAAGAAAAAGTTTCCACGCTGCACCTTATTTCCATTTTGTTTTGTTTTTTGTTCTTTTTCCAAGCCTTTTTGTCTTAATTCTTCAAACAGCACTTGAATATGCTCCTGTATTATACTTTTCTTCTGATGCCAGGTCAGGGGACCAATGTGGCTCACCTTGTCTAATCTACATTACAGAGTTATTTTTTCCAGATCTTTTCATGGAAGTAAAATTGAAATTAAGCACTTTTGCAAGCATTGCTTTGTTTTCAGTGAAGCCATAAGAATAATTTTATTTGATTTAATTTCCATTTATTTACACATATTTTCACAATAATGCTTGGTGGTGACATAACCTAAAAGCACACTTCCTCCCAACACAGAAAATTCAGTAGGTGTGTTATAACAAAAAATGGGGGAGAGGGTGATTTACAAAGACAGCTTTAAAGAAAGAAATTGCTGATGTGTACTCTGTGCTTTTGTAAACTTCCACTTTGTTGGTCAACAATAGCATTGGGCCTATTTAACATGCACCTTGAAGCAGGTCTGCAATGTATACCTGCTCCGTGCAAAAACTACTGCACACAATTGGTTTATCTCAAATGTATGGGAAAGTAGGCCAATAGCTTTTTTCAAATGAAAGTATTGCAAAGTTAAATTTAAATCTGTTTGTTAAATAAGCAGAATACATCTATACACTGGAAGACATTTGATTGACTCCTTGTCTGTCTTTGTAAATTTCCCTGAACATTTCCTTATCGCAAGACCAGCATTCCACCCCCCCCCCCCCCCCCATTCCACGTCGTTCACCCCAGTGGAATACCAGAGAGTGGTGCTGCATGGGAACAGAACTGCCAGTGGATTCCCTCTCAGACTCTTGTCTAGGTGTGCAGTGAATATGTGGCACACAACATCTAACCTATCACTGAATTCTAACTTAGGGTGGATTTGTTTAGATAATGCCATACCTAAGCAAACTGGTTCTTGCATATATGCATGTTGGTGCTACACGTACACAGATAAGGCCCACGAGCTATTGTCTGGAATGCATGTATTAGGGGGAGGAGCAGGCTCCTTTTGTACACTTTTTTATATTGCCTCAAAAAGACAAGGAAGCCGTATATTATATTTGTGTGTATTGTTATTGCTTGATTACCTTTCCTTTTATTTCCAATAATATTTCTTAAAACTATATCTTTTATAGGTAAATAAGGGCTTTTCAACATTTGGGCCCCATGAGCACCATAGCCTAACTGTTTGTTTATATCTAAATGGAGCTCATATAAAAAACCATTGCTCAAAACAGCTAAAGAAAGAGGATGACTATTTTTACCATTTATTTAAACAGAAGACCTCCATTTTCCTGCATGTATTGTAACTTGTACACCAGTTCCATAATACTGTGTGTTATTCTGGCTTTTGAAATTTGGCAAGGTCTTTTTTTTTTTTTTTTTTTTTTGATTGTCAATTTGTAGACAGCAAGCATGCTACCTCAGCTGAAGTGGTGTCAAAACAAAACATATCAATGGGAAAAAATGATTTTTTTTCTATTCAAAATAATACATTCTGTAAATTGTACAGAAAAGAGTTAGGAAGTAGTGCTCTAGGCCAGGGGTAAAGACACAATTTTGTCAGACGGTACTTTTTTTGAATACCCTCAAGATACTCCTATACTACATATGTTAATACTCCTATTTAATATACATGGGGACACTTGCTGAAATGCTTTCACAAGCAGTTGGTGCAAAGTAAAGGCAGTTTATGATTTCGCGTATATATTGCAGACATACAATCCTTCCATGGGCAGCTTAGGCTAAACCTTTTCCCCCTTGTGGCTAGTAGTGATACTGCGCCAGTCTAAAAGTCAATGTGAGCATTCAATATCTAAATGTATGTTGATCAACTGGTAGAGTCATTTTCTCCACACTTTTTCTCTTACTAGTAGAACCCTTTCAAAAAAGTACACTAGCTTTAGACTCAAGTCAAACACAGAAAAATAACATGTATTTGACATCATTGGAGATTAGTTCACAATGATTTTTTGTGTTTTAGATCTATTCATCCTGCAGAAACAAAAAACTAAGCAATTTAATATATCTATAAAGCATCAATAAACACAGGTATACATTGCTCCAAAGTATCCATTTCAAAATGCAAAACTGCATTCTACAGTTATCCAGACTGATTCACAAATTTATGTTGCGCTCAGAATTCTCTGGTATGCCATTCCTGAAAAATCCTAAATTCCAATGATAACAATTGTATGAACTGTTTATATGTCCACATCATTAGTATATGAATATGTCCTTACTCTAGTAATTTAGTCTCAAGGAGTCAGCAGGGTGAGAGCAATAGATGTTAGAAACCTCTCAAATAAGCACAGTATCATTTTCTAATATTAGATAAGAGTTAGAGTTTACTGCACCAAAGCTGTTACCCTTATATTTAAGAAATCAGGTTCATGTTACTTTTCAAGTTTGTAGGCAGATGGGGCTTTGATTTAAAATGTACACGTAGTGTAGATTTAACAATTGAATGTACACACGCACGCACACACACACACATGCACACACATGCACACACATGCACACACATGCACACTGATCAGCTAAAGCTTTATAACCACCTGCCTAATTTGTGTAGTTCCCTTCTTGTGCTGCCTAACCCATTAGGGCATGGACTCCAGAAGACATATGAAGGTGTCCTGTCTTATGTGGCACCAAGACATTAGCAGCAGATCTTTTTAAGTCACATTGCCTTCTTGGAACTGTCCTCTTTCCATAGTGCATCCTGTAGCCATCTCTTCCCCAGGTTATGGATACAAATGCACCTGTCCATCACCATGATCTAAAAAAAAACAAAACAATGTGATTATCGGACCAGACCACATTTTTATTGCTTCATGCTGCTTCTCTGCTGCTCACATACCCATCCCCCTCCCCAAATACATCACAGTTTGGTTATTGTAAGGATTGCTCGGTGTCTTGCCCATTTTCCCACTTCTAACACATCAAGGACCAACTGTTAACTTGCTGTACAATAAATCCCACTGCTTGACAAGTACCATTGGAAAAAAAATAGATATTACTCTACGTGTTTTTTTTTTTTGAGCTGATCTGTGCGTGTGTGTGTGTGTGTATATGTGTGTGTGTATGTATATATATATATATAGGCCTTCTATTATCTACAGCTTTGAAATGTGTCATAGCTTCTCTGCTTAACATGGTTATAACTAGACTGGTTGTTTTATGGTGGTCCTATAATGAAATAATTAAAGGGTTACACTTTCTTTTTTTTAATACAATCTTGCAAATCTATGCTTATCATTTTCTATGCTGTAAACTTACATGACCACATTTTCTGGGTATGCATAAAGAGGTTTTCCACTTCTTTTTAGTGGATCTCAGCATGAGACCCCTGCACTGCCCCTGAAAGCAATAGTGCACGCTCTGGTTTGGAGGACTTGATCTATCCATTCCTATAGAGAGAACCCGTGCAAGCTCCTTTATACTAGAGTGGACAAGTGTCCATTGTTGTTACTGTCCAGATCATTTAGGCGGGGTACTGCATGGGGTGGGGGTTATTTTCAGATAACAAAAAAAAAAAAAGGAAAAAAAAAGACTATTCAGTCTGCCACTTCTATTAAAGCAATTGAAACTACAGGTAACCATGTATTTTACTTGACTGTCAAGCATTATGAACCAATACGAATTTTGAAAGGTCTTGCTTGTATCCTTTGCGGACACGTGGGCTGTGACCCGCAACACCAAACACGTTTGCACTGGCATAGGAAAAATTGGGATAGGCTGATTATCTAACTCAGCCAATGGACTTTTCCTTCAGTGGGGGTGCCCCAAAGGTATATGCTAAGGGCATCTGCACCACTTACACAGCCAATGTCACCAAAGCCTGTAAAAATTTCAAGCATATTATAGATGGTGACTAATGCCTCTGTGTATTTTGTCTTTTTATTAAAGTTTGTTAAGAAAACAAGATCCTTTTATACATTGTCTGTAAATGCTCGGCAACTGTATTCCTTTTACTCTATTCATCCTATACCTCTCATTGTTTCCTTCCCCATATTTTGTTGTTAATTGCTGAGATTTCTGCACTTACTTGGCCATAATTTGCCCATGTCTAAGGTGCAGAAAGGGTAAAATCAAGCCAAGGTTTATCGAGGTAAAATGGTATTTTTTTTTTACCTGTTTCCTAATCTAAATGGCAATACATTCCTTTGTGCGCGAGCTAAGGTGCTGTTCTGTTGTACATACTTAAAGTTGGTGTTGGGTCTAGTCATTGGGTAGGAATTGTGGGGGGAGGGACAGAATGTAAAACTGATGGGAGCCACATGAAGCACAGAATATCATCTTGTTATGAAAATGATAAAACAGATTTGAAGAATATTGTGACAGTATTTTGATTTGAGTGAACCCCAATTTCTGTAAATAACCTGCTCCATGAGTAATGATCTTTCTCCTTGTATAATATTCCTCTTTATAAATATCTATATATAAACCTGGCTAGTGAAACTGGCACGGGAAAATTTTTATTAATACTTAAGGAGAAAAACTACTAAGAAAAAGAATTGCGCATGTAGAAATAAATTTTTACATTCCCAATCAGTGTTGTCTGCTTATTTAACTGTTGCATGCATTTGAAGAGAGGTTGAGTGTGCATGTTTGTACAGAGTTATAGAATAAGACTGCTCATGTCTCACTGTTTTTATTACTTCTGACCTAAGGCCTGGACAGTCTCATTTATGCCTGTGAAAAAAATGCTTTTGCCCCCAAGGTGCCATCTGGATTTTCCGTTTATCATGACTCTTTTTAAAAAAAAAAAAAAAAAAAAAAAAAAAAAAACTCCATTGTAACAACCTGGTGTATGTGGTGTACAGGAAAAGAGAAGTCTTTGGACCCATTAAGGGTCACTGCATAGGAAACTTAGTTATAAAAAATAAATCATGGTGGCTCATTTCTACCAGAACATTGAACTAGCAAAAAGCTAATTTAACAGTTGAATCACATCTTGCATACAGAATAGACAAATTATTTGTCTGACACTGTATAAATAGCCCCTAAAAGCATAACTGTAGTTAAAACTCTCTTTTAGACCAGCCATGTTCTCCTTAACTGGTGATCCTCAGCAATAGATGTCTTCTCGGTTGAATGAAGAGTGGCATTGTCTTGGATACACTCCCTAGAGTCCTCCATCTACCTGCCCAGGGTTTAGTATTACTGTACTAAAGGTTGTCACCAGACCAACCAGAAGACCCTTACAATAAGGAATATATTTTTAATTATTTTACAGGGCAAGTGGGTGTCATTTGAAGACCTGTACTTCAGCTGATATACAGCTTGCTCCAAAACCAACCCCAGCCTGTGAATCAACAATTATTAAATCATTAATGTACTTTTACATTTGCTATTCATCTTCGTTGCCCGGCTATAAAGCCCTGACTGCCTTAGACTATTTACCCTTTTCTCTCTGGGTGCTGCTAAAGGAAGAGTTAAATCCAAATAATTACAGGCTTTTACACTAATCCAATGTAAAAATACATTTTAACTTTTTTAATGTTTGCACACATGGATTAAGGAATGTCAATATTACATCAAATAAACATAGATATGTTCTAGATATCTGAGTATATCAAACGTAATGCTAACAAACACCCATGAACTATACATATTTTATGCTCCCTCCTAAAGGTAATCCTTCCCATTACAAACACCTTAGTGGGAGGCCTCCAATGGAAGTATCCATTACCAGCTCTCTCTACCTCTCTATGCTATTTTCAGGACAGTGTCACTGAATTTTTTAGGTTGCAACACATGTGACGACACTCCTGTGTCTGCTCTGTAAAAGGGACAGTTTAAATCAAATTCCCCCTATTTGTAGATATAGGGCCTGATATGACTGGACTTGCTGTTTCCTGCAATATACAGTAAGAAACAATGTAAAATGTCAATCAACAAGACATTTTTGTGAAGTGGAAAGTTGGAGATATATAGAAGAGAACAGAAACAACTGTGCTATAAAGCCGTGAGTGAGTTTTTTTCATGAGTGAGTATTACCAAGCGATTACTATTGTTTGCCGAAGAAAGAAGCCTGGACACCTCAACCAAAAACCTATTTATATCAGTGTGTAATTTCCAGTTGGCCTCACTTCACCTGTGTTCACGATTTCATTGAAGAAAAAGAACAAGATGTACCATGCCAATGCCATACACAGTGTGAAGATTCACTTTGATCAGTGAACAGTCCAAACACTTTTACTAAATTAACCGTGGTGCCTTTTTAACACTACAAAGTGACTTTACTGACTCTAATACATTTACAATTTCCTTTTGTTTAAAACATTAACAAAATAAACATTCCACGGCATGCTTTTTTTTATTGGGCGGTTATAGCATCAGCAAGATTGTATAACAATCTCATGTAGGTGTATCCGGCAAGTCTGCTTCTCCTTAGCTTTAGGGTCTGTCTTTCTATTGTGCTCTCTGGGGTTCCAATGAAGACTTCTAGTGGCCTTTTGGTGTTGTCCCTTGGGGATCTAATGAAGACTACTAGGGGTCTTTTAAACATGGGCTGCACAGCCGTGGTCCATCTGATTTTTTATGTCATCACCAGCAAAGATACTCTGGGAAATAAATACCTTTCAATATGTAAACCGGTAGTATTTTTTTTTTTTTTTTAAATAGCAACTGTTTGGCGCTTTAGCAAATAAAGGAAAAGTAATAAAACAATCTTTTGTTTCACAATTGACCTTTAATAGTGACATTTCTACAGTATTTTATTTGCCACTAGATGCCCTCCCCCTGCCAGGCAGCATCATTCAGCCCACTTCCTTTAAGTCATTCTGGACCTGCCCCAGTCTTTTCCACATCAAAAATGTATTGGCTGTTTTGTTCTTATACTCAAACCTTCTGTACGGGGACTCCAGGAGGGTCATATTTGATCAAATCCAAGGATCTAAAGTGTTTGTATTAAAAACTTTAAAAAAAGGATAAGTTAAATGAGGTTAAATTGATTACAAAGCTGCATTATTTGAAGATTTATTTTTTTTTACTGCCCAGACATCAGATTTAGGCAAACAACAACATACTTTAAAAAAAGAAAGTGTCCTGATAAAGAAGTGAATGTGAGTCTACATACAGAAATATGTCTGTACACAAAGCATTTGGTCTCCTTATACCTGTTCCAGACAACCAACCAAGAGTGATTATTAGGAAGGGCAAAGTATGCTTTACAGGCCCAAATAAATCATGGCAGTAAATTAGAAATTACTTTTGACCTGCCTGTGATCCAATATCTTTTTTGTAACTATGGTCTGCACAACCCTTCTAAATAAGTGCCGTATTACTATAGTTGTGTCGTATTACTATAAATCCAAATGCGAAGGTTAGCAAAAGTAATAGGTGTGCATTATAGAAATTGAAAGGTTGCAGGTGTAATTCCTTTCAAATACTATATTTAAACATCAGATACCTTTGTACAATATATTATTATAGCAGGCACAGCTGCGCTCAAGATATAGGTGAAGCAAAGTGTCACTTATGCTCCTCCGGTAGAGCCGAAAGAAGAAAATGTGATTCTATTTTTGTACAGTAACTGAAATATTGAATGCAGCGATTTTAAAACTTGCTAAAAAGGAAAAATATAACGTTCTATAATTGAATAAAAAAAGCTTTTCATTTCTTAAGGCTGCTGACAGATCTGACAGGTACTCTAAGCTGCAAATAGAAAATCTCATTCAGCATACAGTCCCAGGCAGCTGATACTAGGTGCACAGCTACATGGTGGCACCCTATAAACAGAGGTGAAAAGGGCATGCGCACCAAAGTCCAAACCTACTAAAGGTTCACTGGATGATCCACCACATACAACATTTTAGAATTGCACAGGTTTACTTTTTCAAGGCATACAGGCACACTGGGTATCCCAGTAGGGCCATCCTAAAGCCACTTTTTTGTCTAATTCTCACTGGCCATAAAAAATATTCACCTAAAGCAACAGTATTGTGACAACACTTTATTGATTTATTTTGTGAAGCCTCATAAAGCCCTTTCAATTCATTTTATACACCTGTTTTTTGTTCTTGATGAAAGCTTATAATAAATTTAGACTTAATTTGCACAGTGAATCTGTTTTTTTCCTTCCTGCACTTAGCCTTGATTTGCTGTTTCCTAGCTCATCGGTGCTAGGTCATGTGAGTCATTTCTTGTATTGTCTTGTCTATGATCTGTGTGGGGTGAGTACTGAATGTTCAGTTTTCTGGTGTGTGGTAATAAACACTGTCAACACCTGACTAAGTCAGCGGATTATGTAACTTTTGTACCCAAAGGCCTATGACAGGGCCTCTTTTACCATATTTCTGCCAAGGTCATGCTTGTGTTTAACGCCTCAAGTATTAGGGTCAGTTTATAAAAAAGAAAGTTTTAAAAAAAAAGTTTTGAAAAAGTTCATTCACCTGTATTTATAAAAAAAAGCAGCAATATCACACCTCCCCAACCTTTCATCTCCATTACATAGGGAAGATCATTTATATAGTTCACAGAAGAAGCTTTGGAAACCTGATAGCATTTTCTATAAATATTAGTTAGTCCGTTAAATGATATGAATTTACAAACTCATTCAGGTACAATAGCTACTAAAGACCTGACCTTCCTAGCCCTCCTATTTAATTGGGATGATCTGTATGAAGGGCCCCTAAACAGAATGGTCTCATCTCTGAAATTTACTGCACTCTGACCAGGGAACCCATTTTTTTTATATTAACCACAAAAAGACAGTTACATATGAAATAAAGTGTAGAATATAATATTGTGCAAATATAAGTTCATATACTGAAATATATAAATAGGTATAAAAATACCAAATAAGCTCATTTACATTATCAAATAAATAACAGTGAAAATAATTACATCATATTCATTTCAATAATAAAGTGTCCAATAAAAAGTGAATATCTTCTTGTTTGAAATATATTGATTTTTTTTCAAAGCCATCACTAATAAAATTAATATCAATATCATTTTATATCTAAATGTCTCCTCCATTTTCTTCATTTTCCTCATACCCATAAAAAAACAAACCAAAAAAAGGGGGAAAGGAAGGGGGGGGGGGGGACCTTAAATTCTAATCTGGTTTAGTATACTATTTTCACAAAACTCTCACTCATTTTCCTTATATTTACAAGCATATTGCCCTCAGATTGATTCAGTCTAACCAAGGAATTTAGGCATTCTTTTATTATTTGCTTTTACTCCATGGAAATTGTACATTACAACCTCATAGCGATCCCAATGTAAAACCTGACCCAGATCCCCTGGATCCAAGATATATTCCATATAAGCATACCATTTATCAAAACACTTAGTTACAACATTATCCCCTGAATCCTCAACCTCCAATAAACCTCTATAACATAACATCTGCATTGAAGATTCAAACATTTTCAATCTAGGCAGATCTTTATGGATCCATTGCAACATAATTACTTTACATGTTTCCAACAAACACAATGATATCCAAAGTTTAGTTCCTTTCCCTTTATTACCTTCTTGTGAGTCCCAGTTCCCAAACACAAAGTAATGGTTCAAGAACCAGTTTTTATTTTCGTAATCTTTGCAATATAAGTAAGAACATTTTCCCATACCTGTTGGGTCTAATTACAATCCCATAGACTATGTTTGAGCGTAGTTTTTTCGTGTTCACATTTTTTAAAACCTTTTATTTCTAGATGGATCATTAAGTTGAGTAACATTTATTGGTGGAAATACCTTGTAGGCTCTATGAAGTATCTTGAACTGAGTCTCCCTCCCCCAGATTTCATTAGGGGTAGTTCTACGAACCATAAAATAACTTTGCACAGCTTTATCTTAAAGATCATAAGGATCTTGGATGCCAAAATCCTTCTTCCATCCCTGAGTTGGTTTAGAATAATATAATTGCAATCTAGGATATATAGAGGCTATGGATGGCAATGTCTATGTTATACAATTGTCAAAACTATCCCGTTCTGCCACTCTAACTAGGTCAAACACCTGTGCTTTGCAGAATTTTAAGAATTGCAGGTAGTAGATTGAATGTGCAGCTCTCGGTGGTAAAGTATAATAATGTATAAAGTTTTTCCAGGTAATTTGTCTGGGTAGAATCAAAGAAAAGAAATCACCCACTGACTTCAATCCCCTATTAGCCCAGACCTGATAACACTTATGGTTTAGTCCCTGACGGAATTGTGGATTGCCCTTGATTGGTAAATATTTGGATAAAGAGCATGGCAATTCCAATTAACATCTGAGTTCTCTCCAGGTAAGTATAGTATCTCGAATAAGAATATTGTGCTTTACGTTCTGAGGCAGTTGGGATATTTTATTATGCAATAATGCCATTAAATGCCAAGGATGTACCAAAGCCTGTTCCAATTGGGTATTAGAATAGTAGGATGTCTCCTTTATCCAATCTAAAACATGTCTGAAGTTGCAGGCTAAATTGTACAATCTAACAATGAGGACCAATGAGGTTTACACCACCCTCCGATACCGGAAGGTTCAGTTTATTTAATGAAATTCTAGGTCTCTTTCCCAGCCACAAAATGGAATAAATGTTTTATTTAAAGATTGCACATCTGCATGTTTCAATAAGAGCGGCATAGTTTGTAACGGGTACAAAAGGCAAGGGAAAGAAACCATTTTATTAAGATGGCAACATCCCATCAATGATACAAGCAACTTTTCTCACAGATGTAAATCTCTATATATTTTATGGAACAAAGGCAAATAATTCAACCTATAAAGGGATGTTGGTGTTTTACCAATACGTATGCCCAAATAAGTGATATGTTCTCTGACGAATGGAGATGAATATATTCATTGTCTATCCCTTATATTAATCAATAGGAGAATTTCATTTCAATAATGTTAATATGTGTTGTATACTAATAATATCTCTTGATGATTCAGCAGTAAACAATACAATATGTCTGCACAGAGTGCAGCTCTGATTTCATTTTTATGCATTTTTATCCCATGTAAAGAATCTACTGTCTCCAAATGCCTTAACAAAGCCTATCTGCTAATATTTTAGAAAGTAATTTAGCATCCAAGTTTATTAACGATATTGGGCGATAAGATGACGGCTGTCTAAGATCCTTACCCAGTTTTGGAAGAACTTTAATATATGCTTCTTTTCCAGAAGGAAGATATGTTCCAGTCTGCCACATTAATTTATAAACATTACCCTGATCATCCATAATATCTTCTTTAAGAATTTTATAATACTCAGCTGTCAGTCCATCTGGGCCAGGGGCTTTACCATTTACTAGATTGGCTATAGCTCCTTTTAATTCCTGTTCAGTAATATTAGCATTAAGAAATTCACTTTGTTCAACAGTTAAGCTAGGCATCTGTACTGTGTCAAAACATTGTGCCTCTTCATTTATTTCTAACACTTGCTTGGTATTGGGTTGTGCATAAAACGATTCCAAATTGGTATTAATATCTTTAGGTTGCGTGACCAATTCCGTCGCCTCATGAGGTAGCAATATTAAATCCAATACAAAACTATTTGAATTTTCTGCTGATTCTCCTGCCCGCACTGACGCATGTACTGACGTTACTGGGAAACCCTGTAGATCTCATCTCTGCACTTCGCGGCTGGAGTTTGGAGGAGCAGGACACATCCCCAGGACCTGCGAGGACCAGAGATGGAACAAGGTGAGTTTTTTTTTTTTTAGTTAAAAGTTACCCCGAGTTTGACTCAGGAATACCGCTAGGGGGGCTAATTCAGTGGGTTGAATAAAAAGATTGCATAAAAATGTGAGGAAATAAAGCCTTTTTTTTTTACACAATCACTTCATTTCACGGGCTCAAAAGTAATCAGACAAATTAAAAAGCTGAAAAAAAAATGTTAATTTCTAATACTTGGTTGAAAACCCTTTGCTGGCAATGACAGCCTGTAGTCTTGAACTCATGGACATCACCAGATGCTGGGTTTCCTCATTTTTAATGCTCTGCCAGGCCTTTACTGCAGTGGCTGTTGCTGTTTGTGAGTCTTTCTGTTCGAAGTTTAGTCTTCAACAAGTGAAATGCATGCTCAATTGGGTCCAAATAATCTTCAACTATTTATATTAGCTCATGTCATTAATTACAAGTCATTAATGTCATTAATTCTTACATATGTAAGAAAATTAATAAAACATTCCCACAAGTATACAAAAAATGTAGATGTTTGACTTTTAAATGACTGTGCAGACAATTGTTTTGTGTGGGCTGCCTAAAAAAAAGACAACAAAATGACAGGAAAAGTGTTACTCCAGTCAAAACTAATATATAATTTTTGGTAAATGCTGGGAATGTAAAACCATGTGACTTTTTATCTCTCAATAACTGAGGTATCCACTCCTGGGTTCCTGGGTTTTTAAAGTCATTCCGGTTGGGATTTTATTTATTGGACATTACAGAAAATACAATAGATCTGAAACATACATCATGATAGGGAACAGAGTCACAAACTATTGTTGGGAGAACTTAATGTGGGAGTATACATGACATATTATAATTTCATAAACTGACTTCGCCTGACTCTAAAATTAAGTGGAGAAACCCATGTGCTGGAAAACATAATTCTCTTTTATATTGTTTTGGGGTAAATAAATAATATATTGCATTGTACGAGTCCTTTAAAGTGGAACTAAAATGACTTCTCGCTTCATTGTCAGTACCATCATCTTCACCCATCTTCCTATGGGTACCAGTCGTTGGACATCTAGAATCGCCAGATTAGAATGACTTAACATTTATCCACACCTGGCACCTCATTATGCTGGGATTGTACACTTGAGTTACATGTGTACATTTCAAAGAAGATTGTGAATAGGCAGGTATGTTTTATATATTGTATAAAGAGCTCCCTGCCCCCATTTTTTGTTCTCAAAGTTTATTTCCACTTAGCAGTTGCTGCCAATTTCAATTTTTAATTTTATCCTTTTTCCCCTTTTTTCTGATAGCATCCTGCCGTTATTCACTGTACATAATGGAACAACAACATCGTCACTCAGGGACATTCCCCTTTTTCCACTCCCATAACATAGGCCTGATTTATCAAAGCTCTCCAAGTCTGGAGAACAATCATGGGGTGAATCTTGGTCATCCAACAAACCTGGAATGAATTTTGTCTAGGATTGAAAACTTTTGCCAACTATGAGAAAATTCCAGGATTTTCTGTATCACCCAGATTCACCCATGATAGTCTATCTTCCCCAATCTTGGAGAGCTTTAATAAATCAGAGCTAGATTTGGATGATGTTCTAACATTTACAAAGGTAAATTGGTGGAGGTGATACCATTTCTTGAAATAACATGAAAAAGGGCACAGGAAGTTATAGGCTCACTAGATTTCTGGCAAGATCCACAGTTTTTTAAATTTTCTCTTAGTAAACAAAAAAAGTTCTCTCTCAACATTCCTATAAACAATATAGGATGTGTGTTGCAGCACATAATGATCCCTGAGTTGGTGCTAGAGAACTATGAGCAAAAGCCTAAAAAATGACCACTCTGAAATAAAATAGAGCTGTGCCTATTATCTGTAGATGTTTTCCTAATATAAATGATAAGCAATAAGTATTGCATTTTATGTATACATGTAATTTTTATGTACATCCAGCATGGGCTTGGTGATGACAATATGCCATATAAGTGTGCCATACAGAAAGACATAAAAGATAACAGATGGAGTATAGAAGTAAATAAGAGGTAGCTGTTGTCATGCCACTAACACCGGTAGAGAGAAGGCTGAGTACACATTAGATGTTAACAAGATCACCATGGAAAATTTATTTTTTTTATTCTGAAAAAATATTGCAGACTGATAATTTCTGCCTCCAGTGATATCTCAGTTAAACCAGAGAAATTATTTTTCATGTACTATCTCAGTAGGGTTCGTGAGATCATTATTTTAAAAGAACACATGTTTAATAATTTAACACAATTTTGCAGCTTATAATAAATCCTTCTTAATAACATAACACATTTGGCAGCTTATAATAAAACTTCGATTTTTGGTGTAATCCTGAAATGATTGTACTCCATATTTTAATGCCTTTACAGAAGCTGTGTTGGTGGCCTGGGGGCAGGCAGGGATCAGGGTCGGGGATTTGTCTAGTTGGGAGTACAGAATGAGAAGGAAGAATTCAGTTGCAGTACTACAATCTTTGTATTGAGGATAAATTTATATAGTCAACATTTTAAAATAATGGCTTAGGTTTTGGTTGTACATACCGTTCGATGTCTAATACACCCTCACCTGTAAGGTAATGACTGGTGGGGTTAATCATCTCTGAGATTACATCTTCTTTTTTTACCCCTTCAGATTTTTTAGAATACACAAAGGTAGCTGGTATGCAACAACATAATCATAATGTATGTCAGCCTTTGCTAGTTTCTACATTTAAATTTTATCAAAAATAAAAATATTAACTTGACCCCCATGTGAAGATGAGATGAAACAATTTTCCCCAGGCGATTTTTGCACATACCTATTGATGTCACCATACAACTTAAAAATGGGGAATAAAAACAGCCTCAGTACCAGAACACCTAGGTAAAATATACATTTTACATATCAAACTCAATTATACTTTGGTACAAAGTCCATAGTCGTGAGGCACATGCGCTGGCGTTTATGGCAGTGCTAGACAGCTCAGCTCCCCCGAAGCTCCATATCCGGCTCCGGCACATGTAGACCTGACAGCTGGCGTGTGAAAAACAGTCAGCAGCGGCACCACTAGCGTGACATTTTCCCCCACAATGGTAGGAAAAACTGTGTGGGAAACTAAAGACTGGGCTCCCCGATCACAGACGTCACAGGAACAAGCTAAGACGGCAGAACGCCGGTCCTTACCACACACAGCACGCTCTCCGTTAACCGACTTACCGGGCAAATGAAGGTAGGAAAAGGGGCATGGAAGCTGGGGAAAGTGATATCTCCTTCTATGTCCCTGGAAACATCCTTGGAAGGTTCAGACTCTATGGGGTGATCACAAAGAGAGCATTTCTCCCATGGTAAACCACTTTTATACAGCCCGGTCTCCCCTCCTTTTAACAAAGGAGAGTCTATGCCTTCGACGGCTTATTTGTCAGCAGAGGAAGGACACAATGTAAGACCCCAGGAGACTGCTTCCACTACAACTTTGACCCCGCTTTCTGAAAGTGAATCAAAACTCTATGCACTCCTGGCAGTCCTTTTACATACGGAACTGGCAAAAACATCCTCAGCTATTACTTCTCAATTTAGAAAGGACCTGCAGGGGATTGGAAGCAGAATAGATGCTATGGAGCAAAATCTTGATAATGCTACTTTTAATGTTTACCAAAATGTAAAGCAGATTTTTACACTGGAAGCAAAGATAGAGGAGTTACAACATAAAATTGATGATTTCGAAAATCACATTTCGAAAGGCAAGTAAACTTCCGTATTAGAGGCTTAGCGGAAACATTTAAAGATATAGCATCAGTGGTTAAGCAATTTATAAAGGAAAAATTGCCTGAGATTCCAGAATCTTACCTTGAAATAGATATATAAATAGATATAGATATATAGATATAGAGTACACAGAGCATTAAAAATCCTAAAATGGAGGGACCCCCAGAGATATAATAGTAAAGCTACACTACTACTCTACAAAAGAGATTGTAATGAAAGCTTTGAAAGGGCAAGACTCAGTGGTTATGGAAGGAGCTCCAGTTCAGATTTATTCAGACTTATCACCATTTACTATCCAACGCAGGAAAACCTTCAAACCTCTACTTTAAAGCCTGACGGCTCAAAAGATAAGGTGTCGCTGGGCCTACCCCTTTCGCCTTGTTTTTCAATATCAAGGAAAGACATTTTCTTTCACATCTTTTGATGAAGGGGAACAGGTATTACAAAAGCTTAATTACCATCTCTTATACCTGCTCATCCAGATTCGGCAAGAACAGATCAAATGTCCTTATACCCATTATGGCAAAAGGCTGGTCAAAGCTTGAAGAAAGGTCCTACACCTGCTAAAAGATAATGATCTAATGTTGCAACTTACGTTGAACTTATTTAATTTACGGGATTTGAAAAGGTTTAAATAATAACTTATGTAATGTGTAAACGAGAAGGACACTGTCTATAAATATCTAACTTAAATATTACGGCATATGGGCAATATAAGTAGGTCTGCCAAATAAAACTAAGGTAAATACTGAACATGTTTATAATTAAAGAAGGTCAGAAGAGCCAAGGGGGTAATACATGACCCCATTGTAGGGAGTGTCACAGGTGGAGAGTAACTTGTAGTGGAACTCCAACTGGACACCACCTAAGAAGATGGGACAAGGATACGTCCCTGTAGATCAGAGTACTTGGGTAGGTATCACACCCTCAGATATAAAGGAGGGATTGTGGGAGGGGCTAAACCTAAGATCTCAAAAAATATGGAAATTGAAGAAAAAGCTTTTCTATTGTTATCATATGTGGTTGTATGTGAGTGTGTTGTGTTTCAGTGTTCCAGCCCTTATGTGTCTCCCCCCTTTTTTTTAGAGATTTAGAAACAAGCAAAAACAAACCTATGATCATTAGCTGCCTTGAAATGCTTTATAGATGGTAGAACCTTTAAGGATAACTAAGAAAGTATCACACCTATAGCAGTCTTGACTCATAATGTCCAAGATTTAATTCTCCAATTAAAAGGGCAAAGGTTTTTCATTATTACAATTCCCTCAGAATAGACATCCTGGCATTACAAGAAACCCACTTTACGACTAAATCTTTGCCCCACTTCTTTCATGAAAGATTCCCCATAAATTACTGTGCATCCTCAGAGAAGAAAAAAGGTGGAGTGATGTTATGTTTTGCAAGACACCTTAATTTCTTACCTCAAGATGTAAAGCAGGACCCAGAAGGGAGATATTTGCTAGTTATAGGATCGATTTCAGGACACAAGATAACAGTAGTAACATATTATGCACCCAATGAAGACCAGGTCAACTTTTTTTAATGCATTACTGTATAAAGTCGATTCCTTTGCGCAATGCTCCATCCTAGTATTGGGTGATTTCAATTTAGCGCTGGACCAGACAGATAAAACAAGCACTCCCAAATATCGACATCCATCTAATCGTCGTAAGTTTTCTAAATTACTTCAAAAATATGATCTAATAGATATCTGGCGGGAAATGAACCCCTCTGACAGGGACTATAGTTTTTTCTCAGCAGCTCATAGTCAATACTCTCGAATAGATCACATGTTTGTCCAGGCTAAACTGATCCCTTCGGTATGTAAAGCAAAAATTCTCCCAGTACCCTGGTTAGATCATGACCTGTTGAATATGAAATTAAAGGGATTACGTTCAGGCGGGATTTTGTTGGAGACTAAATGAGAAAATATCATTAAATATAGCCTTAATTGAAGCCAATTACAAGGTTATGCTCTGTTGGTATTCGGTCCCTGAAAGGATCTCTAAAATCCACCCTTTAACATCCCCTATATGCTTTAGAGGATGTAATACCAATGGTACATTACTACATATGTGGTAGTCCTGCCCTGTAGCTAAAACATTCTGGGACAAGATTTTTAGCATAAAATCGCGGGTGTTGGAGGGGAGGATAAACAGCACCCCAGAGACAGCATTATTTAGCATTATTTAGCAGTTGTGATCTATTAACATCTAAACCTCAAATCAAACTTGTTAAATTGATGCTCTTAGCAGCTCGGATCATACTAGCTAAATCATATGTCATATCAATAAACCCATTTAAGGCTAAAATGGAATGGATTATGGTCAATGATAGAATGACCCATACACTCCAAAATACTTTAGGTATATTTGAAATGATATAGGGTCCCTGGGAAAAAGCATGTTCAACCATCTTTAATACCTAAACAAAGTGAAAGAGTAAAAAGGTAAAGGATCTATTTCTCTATACTCCTATTGTGTCTTGTCCTATGTATAAGTTTTAGTACATGGTTTTAGAGTTGGTTTTGAATGGTCACTATTTTTGGATTAATAATCTGTTTAATTATAATCACAAATTAACAAAGCAAACCTAGATATAAGGTTGATAGCACTCTTAACATGCAAAGTGAAGGTTTATTAACTAAAATGTAAAAGAGAATCACTTTATCGACTATACTAAAAACAGGATAAGGAAGAAAGTAATAGTAAATAATAGTATTTGGTCTACCAAGAGAAGAAAAGAAGGGGAAAGGGAAAGTAATGGTCCGTGGATCCGGCAGGTCGGTCGTTCGGACGATGGACGACACCGACTGTACACACGGCACATTTTCGCCCGATATTTGGCCGATGCTGATTATCAGGCGATAAAAATCTGCCGTGTGTACGTAGCTTAAGAGATATCATGTCATTGTAGCCTAACCTGTAAATAAAAAAAATAGTTAAATAAACACAGACACTCAATAAATTAATTTAACCTTATTATTATTATTCTTATTAACACTTTTTTTTTATCTGAACTTTGCCGTTGAATCTCGTTTTTTTCAGGTCGGATCTATCTGAATTCGATCAGCCATATTCGTATCGAATATAAGGACAACCCGAATTGGAACACCAACACTAACCAGGAGTACAGAAGAATAATGTCCTGGCATTCTTCATTCATGCATTGCTTGGAAAAATAGTATTGTTGGTAAAATGCGCCATCTAGTGGTTTGTTAGGAAACATTTCCCCTTCCCATAATGTTTGAAAACATGCAAAGCGATGGAAATAAATGATCAATAATGTTTTATATGGCTTTACTAAAATGTTTACATATTGTTGTTTGTTGGGAATCATTGGGACAGTCTGCGTATTCCACTATGACCGTGAACAATTCTTTTTTTTTTGGAATAAAACGGATGGCTGTGTGCACCTATTCTGCTATCAATAAAAAAAACAAAACTTTAGGACATAAAGGCCAGTTTGTAATGAAAGACAAACACGTCTGTTCCCTCTATACAATGAATCTGGCTGAACTGCCTGATGGCAATTTATAAAATATGTTCACATGTTTTCGTTCAGTCACTATCATCTTTCTTCTCTTCTTCCCAGTTTTCATTTTCAGCCATTGACTGACAGAAGGCCATCACCTTTCTCTTTATGCAATAGAGACCTGCCTAATCGCAAATTTTTAAGTTTAATTCCACTTTAAAGCAGACTCTGCGCCTCCTTTCTATTTTTTTTTGTGGCTGTACTTTTTAATGAGGTCTTTAAACATGTTACCTGCACCCCTAGTCATTTCAGAAGAGTTCCCTTTTTCTCTTTGTTTTCCTTTACAGATTCCTGGGATGACTAGTCACTTACACATGATTTTGTATGCATGAGATTAAGCACCACATCATTAGGACGCTCTTGAAGAAATCAAAGGATCAGGTGCCAGATTTTGCCCTAAACATGATCTGGGTCATTTAATTGTATACAAACTCGCTCATTACATGGTGGGTAGGGTTGCACATGCACAAAATGAGATTGAGCATAGGTGACATGTAATGGGTTCAATCTGGCAGCATCCTAAATCAATAGACACTTAAAAATGTGTGTGTGTGGGGTAATAAACTTAGGGTAAAAGGTCTGGTTTAAAGCCGAACTAAACTTAAACTAAAACTAAACTAAAATAACTAAAATAAAAAATCATACTCACCTTTACTTCCACAAAGCCCGCAATTTTTCTAGCACCATCCTCGTTTGGGTCTCACGCTGTTCTGTATTCCAACTTCGTTCTGGTGTGGAGGAAGCGCCAGGCATCGCCATCTTCTTCAGTCTTCTTTTTTCTTTTGGCTACATCACCCAAGCTCACACTGCACAGGTGCAAGACCGGATGACGTAGCCTGCTGTAAATCTCACTGTGTGTGAGATCACCATTTTTTTCCCATTACAGGAAAAAGCTAGGAGCAACCAGAAGCAAGGATGCGTGACATGGGTATCCCAGGAAGCTCTGAGCCCCCATTCTGTCTGTACCACTGCGGTAGGGGGTTATATATATATATATATATATATATATATATATATATATATATATTAACTTTTACTTTATATAAAAGGGTTGTCTACCCTTTTAAATTGGGCCAAATAAGTCAGTCCTTTATTCTTTATTTGACAAGCGGTAGGAGTCAGCAGCATTGACACCCTTTTTTGGACTACATACAGCATCCAAATACCTTAAAAACCTAGCACTCACAGCCAGTTACCATCCCCAGACATGTAGTGTTACTGCTGGTTGAAGAGAAGAAGTTCTTGAGCTTAAAGCTGAAAGCAAGTACACTAAAGACATTCTTAAGATATATTTAACTCATAGAAGTTTTACATGTTTTACAGTTTAAAAGTAACTTTAAATCTGCATCTTTTTTTGTGTGTAAATAATACCTAGTAATTACGCCATAAAGGCTCTTGTCTTCCAGGTGTGACCCTACATAGAAATGATATCTGAGTTCACCACTAACTGTTTCAAGTTCATCTCCCCCACTGGTTTCCAGCACAACCAATTTCATCATTAGCTATAGAGGAGGAAAGAACTGTGAAGTGCAGATAAAATTATTATATAGGAGTCAAGTGTCCTTTTTCTATTCCTGATTGGTTCACTTTAAATAACAGTTGCTTTAGATTACATTATTTGATTTAAATACATATACAAACTGATATCATGCTGTTTCTATATTTAAAAAAAAACATTTTCAACGTCTTTTTTGACATCTTTAATGGCACAAATAAAATGCCAGTTTGTGTCCTCAACCTGTCCTGGTTTGACTACTGAAAAACCTCCTCTGGGGTCAGAATAGAAAAAAATGCTGCCAACATTTGAAATGGCAGCATTATTAATTATCGTGAGTTCTGCTGCTTGACTCATTCTGCTTTTACTCTTCAGATACTGCTACCTTCTGTCATTTAGTACATTAGTTGCCAGCTACACAGCCAATTTCATATTTGTGACTCAAACCTCCAGCCTGGCACCTTCTTACATCTCCTGACTAATTCCCATGTATTCCCCTCTATATAACATATATTTCTCTGCTTTAGTTATGTATTCACAGGCTCGCCTTTTAGATTTCCTGTGTATCCACTCACAAACTTTCACCTGTCATTTGGGGCTTCATGACTCTTTAAACTTTAAAACCTGCCATTAAAACTATTGTAGTACAGGTAATACCCGGGTTAAGGACATCCAACATACGAAAAACTAGATATGAACGGGGCATCCCTGCTCCATCGTGTGCAGGGCGGGAGCTTGGAGGGGGGGGGGTCGGTTTGTATGACTTGCAGAAGAAATCTTTTCCTAAACACAGCTGAGGTTGTGGGTGATCTTAGGGGGTGAGCTCTTTTTGCAGCCTCTTGTAACTCTTTAATGATCAAGAAAAACTCTACAGTTGTTCACTGCTCAATAATATGTTGAGATAAACATCTGTCCTAATTGCATTTAATAAAATAATGTACCTGTTCCGACTTACTTACAAATTCAACTTAAGAACAACCCTACAGTCCCTATCTTGTATGTAACCCAGGGACTACCTGTACCTATAACATCTTATTTAATAAATTTCCTTGTTTTGTCCTCTACTACTTCATTTTCTTCTTTCTGAGTTATTTCTGGTAGATCAATATATTGTTGTGTACAGGAAACACATTGATTCATGCCGTCCACATTAAATTCATCCTACCATCCACACACATGATCAGAAGTTGAAGTTCATCAAACCAAGCAATTGTAAGGCTTTGGTCCAGCACCAGTACTCGCCACAAGCCAGTTACCCTAATCTAACTCTTCACCTATAGCAAGCCTCAGCAGGCTTTTTGCCCCATCCCAGCACACAGTATCAGTATGTGTGCTAGGGATGCCGATAAAATACATCTCAGGCTGCACAGCTAAAGGGAAGCAGGGCTACTGCTATTTCTTAGTTGTCTATGCTGCTGCACACAACATCGCTGGGCAGAATAAACAAGGTGTGATACTGCAGTGGGGCATGGCACAGGAACGACGACCAGATAAATATTTCCTTACAGCAATATTTCTTAAGTCTTCTTTGACCATTTCTCTTATCCTCTAGACCAGGGGAATGCACAGAGGGACAAAATTAAAAACTTAGACAAAGTCGCGGGCCAACTTTGAAGTTTATTGAAAAAGTTGAGGAAATTTTTCCTTCTCATTAGATATAAACCTTTTTCATATGGAAACAATAAGGTTTTGCTTCACATTCAATCTGGAACAAGCATATAAGAGAAAGAGGCATAAACATTTTTTTTTCAAATTTCATTTAAGAAAAAAATCTTATGCCTCTTTCTCTATTTGTAGCCTTCTGAGTTAAATTTCAATGGTAACCTTTTTGCGCAGGCTAACAATGATAATAACAATATTCTTCTATGAAAATCCAACTATTCAAGTCCATGCCTTGGAGTAGCAAAGAAAAGCAGAGCTGAGGGGGATTGCTAGAAGTGCCAGAGGCGGCCAATGCGGAGCTAAATCTTATGAGTGGCCCACCACTGAAACTTCCTCTTGTAGTCCAATGCAGGGCCACGCATAGACAGAGAGCCCGCTGGTCTATAGACATGAGTGATGCCAGGAATTGTAGTAGCGACACTATTTCAATGCAGCAGCGGGCCAGCTGTAGTTTATATTTAGGATACCTTTTGGGGCCAAGAAAAAGGACGTTGGGGGGCCAGATTTGGCCCCTGGGCCAGAGTTTGACACCCCGCTCTAGATGAAGGCACATTTCCTGTTCCAGATGTTATGTGTATAACGGTGCCCTTCTTTGTACCACAGAATGCTTATTGGACTAAAATTTTCAATAGGCTTGATTAATCCTCCCTATTCATTTTAAGAAAGTTTTTTTTCTGTATTAGTATTTTTATTTCAGCACTTGCACCTATATTGCATTGTGGTAATGGAATTGCACCATAAATTTGTTGCAGAGCCATTGATTTTTAGCAGAATGTACCACTTTGGCAGCACACAACTGCACACAGTAACATGCTACCATACATGTAGTTAACTCCTTGAGTGTAATGATGATACATGAACAGTCTGTTAGCTAAGCAGTCTGCCCTAGCTAAATGCAGGTTAATGTGTGATATAATGTGAACTGATGCCCTACCAGAAAGATCAGAATGTGCCCTTTAGAATTTGGAGTTATAAAGACTGCTGAACAGTTTCTCATTGACTATGGACATGTTTCTCACTACTTCTGGTTTTTGAAAGTGTTTAGATTGATAAGTATTAAAAACAATGCTGAGAAAAGTTAAGAATATTGGCCAATATTAGAAACCAAATGCAAAACAATCCTGGTAATATGTTTTTGGCACAGATACACTTTGCATACATTGCAATATATTCACCATATAGGGCTAGCCAGTTATGACACAAGCTGCTATCTGGCATTTTACTAAAAACATGGGTTGTGATTGCTGCATATGTTTACAATACAACCACTAGAGGGTACACTTTGTTATATTTAATGGCCTTCAACCTAACTAAGCAATGCTATCATTTGGAATTGTGTCACCCAGGTGCCCAGAGAGCTCCACATTAAATAAAAAAATAGTATTCCATTACTTAAAATAAACACTTTTGTCTGATGTCAGTTTTTTAAATGCATATTAGTTAGAAAATATTTCACACTAGGGTTGTAAGTTGAAAATAACCCTGTGCCTGCTACTAGTAACAGGTATGCCACATATCAGACACCATCAATTACTTTTGCTTCACTTTTGCAGTCCACCACTGTAGCCCCACCAAAAAATATGTGTAGCAAAAAGGTGGCACTAACTGATTTCATACATCAGTTCAATGAGAATAGCTTTAAGGTTTAATGTGCTTGTTCAGGATTTACTAGTAAAACTTTTTAACTGAAGACCAAGGTGAAGTCCACATTTGGCATAACACTACTGAATACAACATTATCCCCCATCTTAGACTACCACTTGGTTAGTTCCCATTTATAATGAGGAGACCTTCAAAGTGAAACTGATAAACAATAATATATAAAATAAAATAATAAAAAATATATATAAAAATATATTATTCCTGGCCAACCAGGCAATTAGATCAAAAGGGGCAGTCATAGACTTCAATACATACCATAGAAAATGCTACATTTTCTTCTAAATATGCAGTTTTTGTGAACATTTAGTTTCACTACCTGTTATATTTGTTTTACCAGGAGACTTTCTAGAACTCAGTGGGAAGAGCATTGGTGGATTCACATGGTTAGCCCTTTTCTCACTGAATGGTGCCGGAAGGTAATTTGCTGCATCTGCAAATCCCAAGTTTTTAACATTATCATTAATTATACATCTTGTAACAAACACTACAAATTACAACAATTGTGAATTGTATACAAACATGAATCACAACCATAACATATAATTCTTTTCCAAACCTCTTAAATTGTAAGCTCTTTCGGAAGGATTCCTTCCTCCTGTGGCATTGTTTGTACCTGTATATCATTTGTAACCACTATTTAATGTACAGCTCTGTGTAATATGTTGGTGCTTTATTAATACACTTTATTATTATAATAATAATATATCTGAAGTTCATGGTGCACTTCACTGACCAGATTCCTATTCTGTCTCTCCTGTCACTCCTTTGGTTTTGTATTGGGAATATGAAATGGGACTGTGGAAATTTTTGTGATTCAGTGAAAATAATACATTTTCCTTGTCAGGCATTTAAGTTTGTTGTAAGTTGTTGGGAACATTTAATTGAATAGTGATGACATGAAGAACTTCACAATCTGGTCTTTTATTATATTTAATGATTTTCAAACAAATAATAATACAAGAGATTATGTATTTTAGGAATATGGGGCACATTTATGACATCGTCACACAAATTGAGAAAAAGTCACACTATAAGGAACATATTTCTGTAAAAGTGAGTGTAAATTTATTAAACTCATCTGTACACATCTCCCAGTTTATGCAGTTTTAACCAACATTTGGGCTGCCAATGTACCATCATTTTTATCTTTTTGTTACCACATGGCATGTGTGTTTGTGCGTCTTTGAAAGGTGTGCTGGGGTGCTATTCATAATGTTAGGCACTGCACTACTGATGATGTGATAACATTGCATTTTTTGTGTGTTATTACAATGCACAGATGTGAAGCCAACCTGATAAACCTGGGAGTGCACAAAATCTGGCCATTTGGCACATTATTGTCATCCTTGTATCCCATATAATAATACTCATTTCAAAGCAATACCAAACAATAATAAAAAACAGAGCTGATTGATTTAGGCTACATTTGATTGATGGGCTGCTCTAACTGGTACAGTAAAGTTGAGATTTATTCAGAAGAAATATAGGTTATAGTAACAGGTTATAGTCCTTCATGTCTACAACAACTTCCCTAATTCTATAGATGGAGTCATGGACTTTAAATTTGTCCTCCTTTCTTACTGTGCATTACATGCGAGATTAGTAGTTTACAGAACAAAGATAACAATATTGATGTTTGCACTTTAACTCACCAAAATTGACCAGGATATTTAGGAGAGATCAAAAGATATTTTCTGCAATTACTGAAAAATTTCTTAGACTGTAAATTTACAACTAAGGCAGCCAACCACCCTAGGCTAAGCTGTTATATATTGCATTTGTTATGCAGTTTAGTTGTTCTTTAGGATTTTTTTCTAATAATAAACAGATATCCTCTTTGCTTGGCCTAGAAGTCATTTCTGTTAGAAGTTTGTCTAAAACTTAGGTGACTGTGTCGGTTTCATGAGAAATGCCCCATCTCTGGCTTTTTAGTGGGTTCCCCAACTAACATCAGTACCTACCTTTTGTCACACATCTTCTCAGTAGACTGAGAGTTTTACTACTCTAACAAAACTAGTCAAGTCATGTAAAATCCACCTACCATAAAGTGGTCAAAAATCACAGCGACTTATAAGTAAATTCATTTATTTGTTTATATCAAACCTGGTTAATATAAAATCTAAACCTGTTTAGCAAGTCTCATATTCAATAACATGCACACATTATATTCTATCTGGTTAATAAGCACAAAACTGCTTGGTGTAAAATACAAAACTTGCAACAAAGTAAATAATAAATACAATATTGTAAAATTGTCGGATCCTGTTTTTATCAATCAGCTTTTCATGGTTTCAGCATTTGGACAGTTCTACTTTAACTGGAAAGGGGGCAAACTGTGGTCTTAGATTTATGCTTTTTTTTGATCTCTTAAAAATTTTTGGATATTATGTACTCGCTTAATGTGTCTTATCCTACGGCTGGTTTATTAACAATAAATCATGCACTCCATATTATATCTCACATCATTTATCCTATACCTTTGGCTTTATTCGACTTTGATTGTTTATATTAATTGAAGTGGGAAAAATGATACCAGATTTACTAAGCAAAGCGATCCCAGCTAACAATGGGATATTTGCGCTCCCCTATTATTGGTGATGCCATCTTCTTCTGTGTTCTGTAATCTTAGCAATCCTCAAACCCCATTGAGAAATACATAACTCCCATGCATGTCCATAGGAATTATCCTATCCTGACATACATGACTCAGTACACACTAACAGAAAAGAAGTTTTTAAACTAGTGGATGGGTGCACAACCAGCTAAGTAGTCAATATCTGTCTGATTTGATTATTTTTACCTGGCATAGCCATCATTTATTCCTGGACAAGCCTGGTCAAGTGCCCCTTCCTGTTTCTATAGACTACTGGTATTTGGTAGGGAACACTCCCTAAAATCCAGCAGCCACACAAAATGATGTTTAAAATAACACCAGGCAGAGCTGTGCTGGTATAGTAAATGATGGAATGCACTGGTGCTCCTTGATGTGTTACATTAACCTATCAGAGCAGAAGGATGAGACACATGGGATCGATTGGGCAACAATTGGGCATTTCTGATCAATACTCAACTAATACATTATTTAAACAATATTTGGGAATGCCTTTGTTTTCACTAGATTTCATTATATCTGATGTTTTTATCAAATGTTATGTCTAATCAATTGAAAACATTGCATAGTGTGTGGCAGTCTCTTGTGTTATGAAAAGCCTGCCCACTAGCACCTTTTACTTGAACTTGTTTAATCCCAATTTAAGAAAAGGCTGGCAGGAACTTCCTGTCTTTATAAGTATAATGCCCTTTGTGATCTCTCATTGATCCTAGTATATGTTTCTACATTGGATATTAACAGTAAAATATTATTTGGCTCCCTGCTGTGCCTCTATCTGTACTTTGAACTTTTTTGAATGGTGCCAACCTTTTGTCTATTCTTTTTACTCAGTGGCTTAACATGCCTCTTGGTAGTTTCACAGATAACAGATGCCATATTTAAAAGTGGTCTTGTTGCTCCTCACTATATTAAATATCTTTATTTGTTTAGAGTACAGAAATACCCTAAATTTAAGAAAACCCTTATTAATAAGACAATGCACTGATGTTGTCCTTGTAATGAAAACACTGCATGTATATTTCTGTCTGCTGTCAAAAAATCCACCTATAGGCTGTTTGTATTCTATTCTAACTATATATATATTTATGGCACTAGAGAAAAGCAGGGTGACTATAAGAACAGTATCATCCCTGTATTCCCTGAAATGACACCCTCCTGTCTCTGCACATAGAGACTAGCAGACTCCACACCTTGACTCCTGATTATAAATCTTTGGTTGGTCCTGTAATGGTGTCCCATTGGCTACAATGAAGTATTGCACAGTACAGGGTCAGGGTATTTAAATAAAGTACAGTTACACTACAATGGGGAGGAACAGGGGATTCTGAGGGTACTTTTAGGATGCTGACTGGAGTTCAGCTTTAAATATAAAAAAAGGTTGTTGGTTTTCACAGCTTTACTCTTGGGTCCAAAATTGATGAATTATTCACACCCACCGGACCTTTGTTATCAGATAACTGTAATTTGGTGGTAATAATTAAATCAATACAGCAGGCTGTATAATATGTGCCAATTTCCAGATAAGTTCACCTATGCATGAACCATTGTAAAACAGAAATGTCCATGAGTAATATGTACCAGAGTAATTAGGGAACAGAAAAACTGAACTGAATTCCTTGCAGTATGAAAAATTATTCTCATTTGATAACCAAAATGGTAATATTCCATACAAAATAATCAAATCTATTGACAATCTAGAGTCATCAAAAGGTAGGTACACTCCATGTAAATTGTTTTTTAAACATTTTGTTCTTATTTGAACAGGCAATCATTAAATTTTCAAAAAGTGTTTAACAGTACTTTGTAAGAAAAAAGGTGTCGGAACTCACACTTCACAAATAATTGAAATGAATGAAAATGCAGATTTGTCACATGAATAAGGTTCATAACTACATTTACCATCACTTTAAACCCAATGAAATTAGGTGTCAGTGCTTAGAACCTCCTTCAGAAGTATGCAGGGAGAACCATTTTTTAACTCAGATATTTAAGGTCAGATGTTCTTGTTGTTATTGGCCTGTGTGGTGTCATCATGTCAACATCAGAAAAGCTTTCTAAGATGCACAAAATGAAGGTTGTAGATGTGTTTTGCAAAGGAACAATAACCAATCTATTTGAAATCAGTCATTCAACTGTAAGGAAAATTGTCAACAAGTGGAATATATTTAAAATATCTGTTAATTAATCCTGGACTGACCAACACAATGAATACAGACCAAGACCTGAATAATTACTGACAAAATATTTGCATATGCTGTAAATAAAGACACTGGCCCATTTTAACCTATATATAGGCATGCAAAACAAAAATACTGTCCAAGAAGAACACCGAAACATCAGGCCTGCTGGAAAATGTACAATTGACTCAGAAAGATGAAGTTGCTCAGCGACGGTAACAGTAGACATTTTTGGTGCGAACTGAAAATAACACTGTCAGAGAAGAACCTCATACCAACTGTGAAGTGTGGTGGTCAAAATGGTATTGAATTGCTTTGCTGCTTCAAGGTGTGGGCAGTTTTCAGTCATCAAATCAACTATTATTGCTGTATCATAGATGTACTTGATGAGATGTAAGTTCTCCTTCACAAATGTTAAAGTTAAATTATTATTTTACATAATAATTGTTTTAACGCACACTCATAAATCCATTAGGAAATTACTGAAAAAGAAGAAATAGATCTGCTCTGGTCAACTCCCTAATTTGCATCCAATTGAAATGTTGTAGAGGGCTTTGAAATGGGCAGTTAGTGCAAAGAAACCCATAGGCATCTTATATTTGAGAGAATTGTGCATAGAACAGTTGTTAAAAATTGAATGTAACTGATAACTATACAAAGCTTTATGTGTAATAAATCATACAAGGTGTAACAAAGGGCATACATGACACTACAGGTGTAGGTAATGACATCATCCCGAGAAGCAGGTAAGATTTGGAAATGGGGAGATCTTGGTATTTGTTTTGAAATGTAAGACTGGTAAATACCCGGCATGCAGTATATTTATTCCCTTGTATTACACAGTGCAGCAAGGAATTTGTAGTCAGTGCCCTTTTAAGGAAAATCAGGTGTTAACTCATCTGAGTGCTAAATATGAATAGTCTTCTTTTATACCTTACTGTCCAATGAATAATCTCAGCTATGATAACATTGATTTCAGCAGAAAAGGGCTGGGAAGTGGGTGGTTCTGAGAGCTGCCTCTTTGCTCACCTGGACTACAATGAAAGGCGTGGAAGTGCTATAGAGTATTTATACCTTAGCATTTCAGCAGGTTACCTACTGTTCAGTATCACCCGTCCAATGTGCAGAATGTTGGGAGCTGGTTTACTGCCACTGGTGCTAGCTGCAGTGGGTGAGTCACTTTATCTCATTCCTCATTTACAGACTGGCATTAACTACTTTCTATTTTAACACTCTGCAGATTTATTTTACAAAAGCTGCAACATAATACATAACCATTGCTTTTTCTAGGTATACAGCAACCTATTGTATATTCTGATGAGAGTGAAGTCTTTTGCAGATGTGCAGGGGGAACTGGCACTGGTTATAATGGATGTATGATTACTGATAATGAACTAACGATGAATGAAAAAAGTAGGGTTGGGTGCTCAGAACAAGAAAAAGTTATGGCGGGAATTTTAAGCAACATCTGTATATGTTAGTTAGCCTTTAATAGCTTACATGACATTGCTTATATGTATAAAAGTGGAGAAGAAGTAATACACAATGTTATTAATATTGCAGAAAATTTGTTGTACAATATAGTGTACCTAATGTCCAATGTACAGGGTGGCCTTTATGCATTTTTATAACCATGCTCATAATGGCATGATAGCAACTAAAGGGGGTTGGTGTTGTACTGTATGTAAAGCGAAGGAGATAACTGGAGGTGTTCCAAGGTTGGGAGATAAGATTAGGATACGAAAACATGCTGGAGGTATAAGGTTGTATTAAGGTTGTAAGGTGCATCCTGGGAACATTGAATACATTGGGATCAGTAAGTAGTATAACAGTAATGTTTTATTGGCATAAATATACAAAAATAGATATATATTCTTAAAATAGATTATAGTATTTCTAATCTGTCATTCTCCTATTCTGATATGGTTGGAGGATAATGGTGACAACTGTCAAACTCAGACACAGTTTCTAAAATTCTTCACTAGATTTGTCCCTGGTTTTAAAACTTTTCTGTAATTCCTTTTTTTTTGAATAGTACGCTATCTTGTTATTTATTCATAACTTTTAAAAAACTACTTTGAAAGTATGTTATGATCAGGGCATAAATTTACAATAAAGTGTTGAGAACTGTGTGAGGTTTGTAGAAAGCACTTTGGTGCAACTGACTATAGGTAGATGTAGATCTGGACTGTAGCTGATTCGTACTTGTTTTCAATCAGCAACTTTGAAAGTATGCCAGATGCCAGAATCAGCCAAGCATTTTGTATTTTGAAAAGGACGTCAGCAACGGCATTCTGTTTATTCTCTCATTAAAGGTTTTTTCTTTAGCATAGTTATTTTGTTGTGGGGCTGTGTATATTACATTATATAATACAGAGAAGAATAGGGGGTGTTGGACAACGGGGTTGCTTAGGCTCAAATCTTACGATAACATCATATCTTCAAACAGGTCCTGACTCCCTACAATGCATCCTAAATAGTGACATGGGCTATGTACTAAAAACTCAGAATAATTGCTCCCCTATGATGCAACCACTAGCCAAAGCAATCCCATATTGTACACAGAAAACAATGAGTCACACATGTGGCGTGTTTTTCACACAGGTAGCTCTAGTTACAAACCATTTGAAAACAATGTTTTACATTTCCATTTATTTCCATTTCCCATACATTTGACCTTTTCAGCATTATAGCTATTAGATTACTAGCCTTTCTAAAAAAAATTTTGAAAGTATAAAGATATGGTATAAAAATTCAATGATGAAAAGATATGTGAATGCTGAATTACCTACAGATATAGTGAACATAATTATTTTTTGCAGGTGCCCTTTCTTTCTCAGAGGCAATTTCAGCTGCACCTTCGAATGTTCACTTGCGAATTAAGAGATGTTCTTGTAATAACTGGATGGATAAAGAATGCATATACTTTTGTCACCTAGATATTATTTGGGTCAATACAGGAGGGTAAGTAAAGATTATCTAACTCTTCATAGCACTTAGTCCATGTTTTTTTATGTTATTTCTGCTTTGAATGACCTGGATAAATGGTACCACACAGATATAGGACACCTGGACAAACTGTTGCAGTAGTACACTGTTAAAATACATCTTACTGACCAATGTTATCTGCCAAGAGGTTTGTAGTTATTGTAAAGAGACAATTCTACCAAACCCATTCAGGAAAAAGTAACAGAGTTGGTGTAAAAGGTCCCCCTGACCCACTGATGGTCTCCATGCCAGCGCTCCCCAACCAAATAATGTATTTGCATCTACAGGGGATATTTTACTTAGCTTAGGTAATGTGGTAAAAACTCACTTTGCAATGAAAAGCCATCATAAACAAGAAAATTAAAAAAGACATGGTTTTGTCTGCACTTTATTGGATGGCTGAAGTCATTTGAGCCTCACCTAATTCACTAAGCTAAGTGTTTTATCCTTTATAAAGCAGTAGTCCACTTTGTTAAGTGTACATCCAATATTAGGTTGGTAATTCAACCTCAGTGTCTCAAGCAAACCTGAACTCTCCAGAAATAAAGGGATAATATGAAGTATTTTAAATTTCCATATATTGACCTGAAGTTCCAGGACCGGTATAAAGCAACTAGCAGTCCATCTGCCGACTGCTTAAGAAACCACTGGATCTATGGAATGGGAGCCAAGATCTTCCTTTCAACTTCTGTTGTCGGAGGACAGAGTTTACTGTCAATGATGGTAGTAAATGGTTTCATATCCGTAAGCATATGCAATGATCCTAAGCACAACTTTTATGAATTAAATAATTGGCAGTAATTGGGAGTGTTTACCGGTGTGGTTGTAAAGTGCCTCTTTCTGGCTTGTCAATTCAGACAGAATAAACAGGCAGAAATATAACACAAGAATAGGACCACATAGGGACAAATACAATATATGAAATATATACAATATAACCAGTCTCCTTGATTACTGTGCTGAAGCTCAATTTAGGATAGAATCAGGTACCTATAGTTGTTTTTATATTTGTTTTTAAAACAAAATTATAAATTATTTGATAAATTATAATGATTTAAATTTTAGCCATTTTACCAGCCTAGATTTCACATTTAATATTGATCAGTGTAATTTTAACTAAAAAAAAAAAAGAGTAAAAAAATGTTTCAGTAGTGATTAGAATATTTATGGATCATCATACACATTCATGTGATAAATGTGTTTTACTGAAAAACACTAGTGATAGAAATTACTAGCTGAAACTAAAAGTTTTCTAATCATTCATAAATGAAGTACTTTAGTACTCATAGTAAACTGTGTCATGCTCCAAGGGTGGACAGAGGGGTTGAACTTTGGTGACGTCATGAACTTCTTTAATACAGTTATTGCTATGAATATGTACTGCTTAAGCTTGATTCCTACTTAAGCGAAACTCACAAAAAATAGGTCTAAACACAACCTGTAGGGCAGCCCAGCACTACCGAGGACACAACACCCTCATCTAGCTTTTGCTACCGGACCAAAAGGTAACATGCAGTTGGACCAAGAGGGTTTAGCTGTGCAGGCCAGTTTTATTATCTGTGGGATAGGGTGGCCTACAATGACCTGAAATGACCTTCAACAGCCGTTGGAGTGTCCTAACCTTTTTTCTGCTACTGCTAGCAAGCTTGTCATTGTTCTGGTAACAATAAATGCAACATTTACCATGTTATGTATTCAGAGGCACCGCTAGAATACGTAATGGGAACAGAACCTTTGCAACACTTACAGGTGGCACTTTTACTGACTTCCTGTAGGTAACCATTTAACAGGACATGTAATATAACATATTCATTCTACTGAATGCCTGCAGACAATAAAAACATTTAGCAGGTTTTGCAAGAGAACAATCAAAGGAGACCAATAAAACAATAGAGAATAATGTTAATATACTTCTATGAAGACATATAACTCATTTTTATAACGGTTATTGTCTTGGTGTACCAACAGGTAATACACAATGGGGCATGTTTATAAAGCAGAGGCTGTGCTGTTCACCAAACATTCAAAAGTGGTTAATCATTGCTTGCTTTTTAAAATGAAAATCCCAGGTAAAATTACCTGCAGTGAATATTTTTGAGAATAATGTACACCGCTTTATACTTTTTAAAGTCACACTAGGTTTTGGCAGATCATTTTTGGTGTTGGGGTTAGGGGATCATTAGGATAATATTAAAGATTAATTATGGATTCCTGTTTAGGGGTCTATTTGTGAAGCACAGAATCTGACATTCAGCAAACATTCTTTGATTGATTCACCACTAGAGAATGATTGCTGAATATCAGGGAATCTTATTTATATATGAACCCCTTAGTGTTCAGGTAGGGGTTACAGTTTGGGGGAGATGATGGTTGTTGGTTGGTTATAAGTGCTGAGATAGGTGGTAATTGGAAAGCATGAATGCTTACAAGTACGTATTAGACCTCAAAGGTAGGGGTTGTTCACTAGAGGGATACTAGATATTTGTGTATCTGCCAAGCCTGAGAATAATCACAAGAACAAAGGAAAGAAAAACAAGCTTTTAAAGCAGATTATCTTCAAAGGAAATTTTTTTTCCAAACTAACCTATTTAGATGATTCAAAGTAACATATATTAATAAAAAAGGGAAACCTAATTTTAAACAAGAGTCTACTAAGCTAGTTCTCATGTAAAACCAAATGATCTTATTCAACAGGAAGTTTCCGTATTAAGTAGATATATAAGATACCATGACATACACAGAATAATAGTTTGTCTTATTTTCCTGACAAGTTTTGCCCATTTGGGGCTTCTTCACGGGATTTGAGAGTTCATCATACTGAAATAACACATAACATATATATGTAAATACCATATAATGCTTTTATCAGTTTATAGCAATTATTATATTAGTAAAAAAAAACTTTCATAATGCACATCTGTGGGTTAGGTATAGATACATATAGTCCAATCAAATGGGATGACTTTATATCAAAGGTGTAATTAACTTACTTCTGTCTGTCGTTAGTAACTTTCAAGGATCACGCTAAATAATGGATTCTGTCTGTAGGTTTAAACAGTTCTATATAGAATAAAAAGGATTAATGTTTCTATTATATATACATTCTAATTGTACAGTTATTATCAAAAGGTTTTCATTGATATAAACCTAATATTAAGTGGTATTTATAATTCTTACTTTTAGTCTGATTGAAACCTGAAGTCATTGGCTTCACTGTTTTTTTTACGATGAAGATCACATTATTATGTTTATAGTACATATATCCACGAAGAGAATGTTATCAATGAAGGTGTTCCTCTAAAATAGGTGGAAAACCTAGAATTATATATGTATATAAACAATGTACTGGTTCCTGAATTACAGAGAGATATGTCATAAAGAGAGACTTATAACTTACTGAGGTTTAATTTTGAATGTTGTATTAGCTGTATTATACTTCATTAGGTAATTTTGGTGACTGTTTCTGGAATATGTTACCACGATGTAGGTCTGTAGGACAAATGAATTAATGAGTTCAAATAATCCTTGGCTATACACTATAAAATGTTAAAATATATTCCACATTCCATACTTTAACAACATTTATATAGTGTATAGCCAAAGATTATTGAAACTTGTCATACAGAGAGAAGATAGACTATCATGGGAGAACCTGCTGAGCCAGCAAACTTGGAATGGATTTCTTATTTCTTATCATGTGCTATTATTTGGCAAATGTTTTCAGTTCTAGACCAGATCCATTCCAATTTTGCTGGATCACCCATATTCTCTAATGATAGTTTATCTTCTCCAGTCTTGGAGAGCTTTGATAAACCAGGCCCATTATGTTAAAATAGCTGACTTTGCATGATAAACAGGTTTCCAGTAAATCACTGTTGTTTAGTTTTTCATATCATAATATAATATAACATCATAATATAATCCTGCCTGAATTCTGTATTTATAGGCAAACTATCCCATATGGATTAGGAAACCCTAGAAGATGTAAGAGAAAGGCTGCAGCAAGATGCCAGTGTCAAGATCTAAAGGACGGAATATGTATGAGCTTCTGTTATAATCAACCATGGTGAGTAAGGACATGTGTTTTATATTTCATATAGCAGGTAAAAGTAGAACATGCAATTGGTTGGGTAGCAGGCCATGTTTATAATAGGGAACCACATATGCATGTATTTGCAGTGGTAAGTTGTTTACAGCTTGGTCTTGGAGTGAAAATCATGCTGCACACAGTATCTTTTAACAATCTGTTAATGTTAAATGAAAGAAATGTTCTAATTGTGCCATAAATCCTTTCCACCTGTGTTACCGTGTCACTAAACAGTTACATAACACACAGCTTAACTCTTGACAGCCTGTGGTCATTTTTTTACTAGAACTTACAAAATTTGATTAGGTAATGATGTCTCTTGGCCACCATAAAATATCACAACACTGCTGCATTCGAATAGATATTGTAAAAAAAATGTATCATAGTTAAAGTTTTTTTTTTTTTTTTTAAATGTATAGAATATGTAAGGGTTAAAATATCTGCCAATGCCATGTTTGTTGTCTGGGTCCACTTGGAGACATTTATGTTACTGTCAAATAGAAGCTACAGGAAGTGAGACAAACATTTTAAGAAAGGGGTATCCCCTTCTTTATCAGTTGCCACTAGATGACGTCCTTAATAAAAGATGAACCTACAAATAAAATTTTGTTATCAACAAATAGCAGTAAAAAACTGACATCAGAACCTGATCAGGGTTCTAATCCTTTTACTATTTAATCTAAAACGGGAAAAAGATTTGGCTACACATGTACGTAAAAGAACAGCTACTTTAAGTATTGCTGTCATTTAGAAGTATATCTTAAAATAATATCAGGGTGATTTTCACGGCAAGCATTACAAATCCTTTATGTCTAGATATGTTTTATCTATTTTTGTTATTTTTAATATATTTATGTATGTTGCACTTTTTTTAAATCTGTACTTGACTAATTTTTTGTGACATGTTCTTTTTAAGCGTTTCTTATTACTGCCTGAGGGCATAAATATATTTTTAATTACTAAATTTTTCCTTGGTTACATACAACTGCCTCTACTAAGTGGTGTTGGCCCCAAAATTAGGGAGAAACTAGGGTTCCATGGATCTCTTGTTGGGCATAGCTGCTCTAGACCAAGACAAACTGTGTCTGCATTCACAAACCATGAATAGAAAAATTTGTGCCAAAGATTCTCATTTATTTTTTCAGGGATTTCAATCTGACCAAAAAGCTTAGATGAGAGCACAATCTGACATGCCATTTGCACAGTCTGTGCACCCACAAAGTTTTCCCCAGAAAGTGGGAGGTCTCCAAAAGATTGATCAACTTTTGATCAACTTTCTCTTTACACATTATTTCACTGCAATAAATCTCTTTAGCCATATATTGTGTGCCATTAAAAGATTATCATAAAGATAGTTTTAAAACAAGTCCTTAATCTGTGCAACAATGCATGATAAGTGAATCGAGGAAGGATGTTGCTAAACTCTGATAAGCTCAACTGTGATAAGTTTTTTTTTTGTAAATTGAACCGGAATCCATACTTCAAAAAATGAATCTATTTTGTTTAATTAAATTAAAATTTCTTAATAAAAAATAAATTCGATTCAAAATAAAAAGGTAAATTAATTTTATTTGGTAAATTGATTTATTTTTTAAAAATTGCCGAACAAAAAACCAAAATTTGTAATTTTTTTTTACTTTGAATTAAAGCTGGCCATAAATGTTGCAGGACAGGCAGATACATAAGCAATGATGTCTGTCCAAATATTGTTTATCAGTTGCCACATACACTAAATTTGTCTGAGCATCCATGTTTATGTCTATGGAGGCAAAAATGGAGAGCTGGTGTCTATCAATAAACTCAGTCATACTATTTGGCCAGCGAAGTGTAGCTAAAATTTTCTGTTTCTGTTGACAACCATCTAACATGTCCCATGGCCCCATTTACAAACTACAGATTTGTCACTTGTTGTGCCATACATCAATTCCCCTGGGCTCTGCAATATTAGATTAACAGATCAAAGGTAATGGATAGGTAGGTTGCATGCTAAAATGTAGAACATAATTATTTAATATTTAATTTCTTCACAACTCTAGTGCCCTTTTTTATTATTACTAAGAATTTGTCTATAGCAAAGGGCATGGGTGGTGTCAATGAAAAGTGACCAAAATGCCAGCTGTCTTCTATTGCTTCAATAAAACATGCAATAAAGCAATAAAAAAATCCAAGTGTGTTAACCCAGTCTTCACTAAACACAAAGAAATACAACACCATCACTGTATTTCTTATCGGTCTGACCCTTATGTAAGTCACTAGATGACTGGGCCATGTCATGCCAAATGCACTTATGTGGGAAGAATAGCTGGAGGTTCTAAGGGCATCAGATACTATTGATACGTTTTGCCTTTCTGCCGCTTCGAAGTCCAGATGCAGTTCACAGGAAGAAAATGCAAAGAATAGATAGACAGTTTACCACTGATGCTATGCTATTTACACGATGCTCTACTATTTACAAGATTTAACGGTAGTTTATTTGTCATTATCACACTCACACTCCTGCTTTACCACATCTGCTACAGCTGTTGTGCCACTGGAAACAAGCCAGTTAATGAATAGCAAACCAGCTGACGGTATCATCATGTTATTTGTTTTTACTAGAAAATAAACCACTTGCAAATAAAGATTCTCTTGTTCTTTTAGGAACACAGTTGCCAATGTACAAAGAGACAATAAGGAAATATTACCAACAAATAACTTGCAAAACACAAAGAAGTCTCGAGTCAACCTTTTGCATTTACTGAGGTAGGGTTCACCCTTATTATTAACATAAATGTATTTGCTGCAAAGAAACAAAATGCATCTGCTAACACTTCACTCAGTAGGCATCAATATATTACTATAGAAAGTTTATTTATCAATATATTGATGCTCTTGCATTGATGTGGTATGAGCCTACTTTTCAAAATGTAGGTATTACAGGTAAAACAACCTGTAATTATAAAAGCAGCAAATAAAATGACAATAATTAAAAGCATTGTGCTATAATATTAGTATTAACTAAAAAATGCAAACGTTTTAGTCTGAGTGGGCTGGCCCTGCCAGACTTCACCAAATACCAGCTAACTAGCAGCCAACTTATGCTATTTAGCTTCATGGTCCTCTACTCCTTTGGTGTCAATGTTGAATTATCCTCTGCTTTGCAGTCATTCTAAAAAATACAGTTATCCACCTCTGTTCTCCCACGCCCTTGTTTTTTTTATGCCAGTGATTGGATAGGATGTCATTTTTGTATCACTGATTCTTGAAGAGCTGTTCTGTATAAATTGGTCGGTTGTTAGTCATTCACAAAACATTATGATCTGGCATTTAAATTGAGAAGATAGGAACACATTCCAGGAGATCTTCCCACAATCACTTGGCAGGTAATATGGAAAGCCATCCATAATAAATTTTCACTGGTGTCTCTCCAAAAGTGCTTCATGTCATCCTTACATGCAGCGATGCTCTCTTATCTACTTATATTGGTTGTGCTCTCTCATTATCCCATTCCAGAGATCTGTACAATATTCTGTTAGACTTAATATTCCTTCTTTATTTATACCCTGCTGGGATGTAGAAATCCTGTAATATACTCTTATTTATCTAATCCCCCCAAATAATTTATATACAGGTAGTCAATGGGTTACATACAAGATAGGGACCTTAGGTTTGTTCTTAAGTTGAATTTGTATGTAAGTAGGAACAGGTACATTATTTTAATAAATGCAATTAGAACAGATGTTTGTCTCAACATATTATTAGGCAGCATGGTGTCAGTTACTGTAAAAAATCCTCACTGTGAGTTTTTCATAAACAAAGCAAAAAATCTTTATGGAGCCTAGACATTCATTAACTTCTGGAGCAAGTTGTGCTTTGATATGCAAAAGGAAACAACTGCTGAGTTTTTCTTGGTCATTAAAGAGTTACGAAAAGTTGCAGAACATCAAAAGAAGTCATGAGAACTGTCCCCTCCACTCCATCAAGCCTCTGTCCTGCACACGAATGAGCAGGGAAGCCCCGTTCTTATCTAGGAGTCGTCCTTATGGCGGATGTCCTTAACTCAGGAACTACCTGTATATACATTAAATAACTAATCCATGTTAACAGTAGCTGTTGATTTAGAAAAAAATAATGAGTGATGTGGAATAAGGCTGGTATGTACTGTAAAGTAAAGAGGGTTCCTCAAGCATTGCCTTAGCATGTTACAAATTTAGGGAAGGTGCTGGTTCTCTCGGACTTTGATTATCATCAACCTTATTTAATAAAGAGAAAATCAAAGTGAGAACTAAAGGTTGAGAAAACTGGTTTATAGCCAAAAAGCTAGAGCAATCATCTTTTATTGTTTGGTCTGCTCTGTACCAAGTTTAGATGAGTTTGGATGATGTTTTCTGTACTAAAATGATAGTCTTTACAAAACCCCTAGCAAGGAAAGTTACATAAGCTGTCTCCTGCTTTTGTTTACTCATGCTGCCTCACCTAAAACTTAACTTTTACCTTCTGTACCTCCCTGGTTTACAGGCAGCAAAATGGCTAAACGCCACAAATTGGCTCTATAAAAATAGCAGAGATAAGATGCATAAACAAATATAAAATTGAATTCCTTTGGAAAGGATTTCAAGGACTTCAGTATTGCTGATAGAAACCAAACAACCCCAGCACTGTGACTGTTACACTAATGTAACATGGTTGCTTAAAAGACTTTGCAAGTATTTCCTAATACTTGTTATCTAAAACTAATCAGAACTGACTGTAAAACATCATGCTTATTACAGACACTTACGAAGTGTGAGATGCAAGCATGGCTGACACCATTTGCTTTGTTTGGATTTTGGATAAAAAAGAAGAATGGTCACTTGGCATGTTCTCATGTAATTCTTTTTCTGCCTCCACAGAGAAATCGCTGCTTACAAGACTTTCATCCATCGAAACTTATCGGCTACTACCTCTAAACTTCCATCAGACTCTGTGTTTTGGAAAAGAAAGAGATAAGAGAATAGAAATGGAAGAGGCGCAGTAGAAAGTGAGATGGAGGAGGAGAGAGATGTCTTGTAAGGCTCTAAGAGTTTTGTTGATATCTTATAAAACCTCAAACCGCTCAGGGAGTCTTCATGTAGAAGACCAACGAAGGCTGTTCAGCAAAGTATGAAGAATGAGGGAACTTTTATTCCTGTGAAGAGGGAGGAATGTGCATACCTCTTCAATGATGGAATTGTCTTTGAGAAAATACACGTCTGAATAAACTGGTCCAGTATGAGCTGGAAAAGAAAACTGTCAATGGACCCGAAAACAATGCTTTTTTTACATTTTCTTTACTTGAAATGTGTTCAAAAACTCAAAGAAAGACTACAGTCAGCATGTGCCTAAGATTCAGATTTTGTTAATGGAACTGGTGAAGTGGCATTATTTTACAGGAGTCAAAAGACTTTTGATTGACTCATGATTCTACAGAGAACAAACAATATACTGAAAGGCTCGGGTAAGATAGACTGACAGCATTGTAGAAAGCACTCTGCAGCACCACTTTTTTCAGTAATGTTGAATCTGAACATCCATAGCTTCATGAAAAAATGGATTCTTACTATATGGATACTACAAGAAGTGTGCTTCAAGACCCTAACCAAAAACTTGATACTTTTGGATCATTCCCAATCTTTGTTTTGTAGAGCTCCATAGAAATGGCAACAGTTAACAATACTAACCTTAAAAGAGATAACTAAGACCCTTTTTTTAAAAATTTTAGGTAGTGGGAAAAGAAAATACCTGCCTGGTTTTTAGTGCTACCCGAGTTACACGTAAAATTCTATATTATCTAAAAGTAAAACAAGAAAAGGTTTTCCTATAAATACACTTCTAAAAACAATATTTTGTTCTGGTTGTAGTTTAATTGCCCCAACTCATTTCTACAGAAAAACACTGTTTTATCTGATATGGGGTAAAGTATTTGAATATGGTATATCTTTTTGGTGGCTCCTAATCAGTGGAAATATTCTGGACTTGAAGGCAGACAGAAATAGGACTTTTGGGAATTTAAGAAAGAATGATACAATTTGATGGTCTTTTATGTTATTTGTCTCTGCTAAATAGTATTAGCTGTACTGATGTAGTCATTGTCAAATTTGTGCTTGTACATAACTGAATGGCTTAAGTCAACAGAGCTGCACATCATGATAATCCACTTTGCAGCCTAAACTCTTTTCAACCCCCAATACCTTTATCCTCCTTTTGTAAGATGGATATATGGCAGTGCATAAAAAATATTTCTAGTACTTACTGGTCTCATAAATGTTAATTTTGGTGTAGCAACTATTACCTATTTCTTGGTCTTAAGAAGTTTTATATCTAAAAAAATCTTTATGTAAATAATGCTAATTTCCAATATTGAAGTGTCACTAATGTAAAAACAAAAAAAAAACAAAAAACAAAACTGTTTTAAATCCTAATATATTATACTTCCTGTTCTAAACATATGTGTTCAATTAGTCCCAATAAATAACTTATATCGTTTGCAGAGAACAATGCATCCCTAATGCCTGTGCAATTCATGCTCCTTTCAGAATGTTATTATTTGTAGCCACCCTGTTGTGCTGAAGACTGAGAGAGGACCACCAGCAGCCTCTGCAAAATTGTCTGCATAAAGAAACACTTTCTATATGAACACATTTTTCTAAACAAAAAAAAAAAAAGATAAATTACTGATGTATGACTGTACTTAATGCTTTTTATTAGTTTCTTATATAAAACTATCAAACAAACATATGAAATATAAACAGTATTTAGAAGATATTTTTTAATTTTATTTTAGGGATGAGGGAGCGAGTTTTTACTTGATCTCGTGGCGAATTCGGCCATTCTTGCTTGCCAAAATTTGCCAAAAAGATCAAATTTAAAAAAAAAAAAGTTTTTTCAAAAAATAAAAAAAAAAGATTGCGAGCTGTGCTGATCAATGAATGCAGCGCCAGATTTCTATTTGTCTATCAACTCCTGATGTTTACACAGTTCAGTAATAAAGATCAGCTCGGTTTGCCAGTAGATGTGATTTTACTCTGCTGCAATTTAGTAACGCTTAGTTACTTAACTGCTCTCCCAACATGTTCTTTGTAAGCAGACAGCACAACTGATTGGCTACTTACATATTTATCTATTTAATGATATCAGTAATTTATTTACATTTATTTGTGGCTTTTATCTGCCTAGGGTTCAACCTTAAAGTTGTTATCCAATACAAGGGGCTGTCCCAGACAGACAAAACAAGTACTGACTTTCTTAACATGCTTACAGCACACTTAGCATGGGCTTTAATTCTGCCTCTACACACACATTTCTAGTTAGGGAAGGGTGTTACACAGAAACAAACAGGATCTTGTAGCTAGGACCTTAGCTTAGCGGTATCTCACTGGTTTAAATCATCTCTACTATTCACTTTTTATGTGGAAGATGGAGAAGAATTGAGGAAAAAACATACTGAAGAGTAAAAACACACTGGAAACTCTAGTAATGTATGCAAAGATGAGCCCATTGTTCCTATTGTTGAACTGAACAGGGACAGTAAAGCACAACAGAAATACAAGAAAAACATTCTACTTTGAAAAAGTTCTCTATGCAAGATTTTTTTGTCTTTTATGTTCCCTACTTTACACTTTTTGATAGGAAATTTGTAAAACTTGTGCAACTAATACTATAAGTTGTTGGGGTCAGAGGGCACACTCCAGCTGCTCACTGTGCGTCAGTTCACACCTCTTTAACCTGATGAACTGTGGGATAATTGATAAGATATCTAAAAAAAGGTATAGCGACATCTCCGTCTGTTCCTAATAACAATTTATGTAATAGCAATTATTATCAGCATGGAAAGTTATCAGATTGCTCTTGTATTTGGTAACCTGACCATGTTCCTGAAAGCGTAAAGATAAATGAAACTTTTTTATTAAAATTTTGTACTGGATTAGACACTGGTGAATGCAGAACGTTTGGTGTTCAAGTGATAACCTTTAGTGACTTAAGGTAACAAAGATGCAAGTCTTTAGGACTGTTCATAAATCCCTTCAGTCTTTAAAACAATCCTGTCTCCTGATCTTTTAAGTTGGCCTCTGACACCATATGAATGAAAATGTGTTGAAGAGGTCCCTGTTTGTCACTTATTCTATGTTATATTCTGGGAAGATGAGGACACTCTTCTTACTATTCTTAGCCATGTGGGAGCATGATCTTTTATTCTATTTCAGGGCCTCAGTTTGCAAAAAAATACTGGGAGCCAGCTACTAAACCTAACAAAACTACCGTAAGTGGTATAAGACTGCACATGTTGTCCACTTTCTTTTTCTAGATCCTCTGGACCATTGGAATTGTGGTACCCAAAGGTTTACAGGATGTTGGTATTTTGTTATTGCCTCTTCAATGATATTGGAAATATGGAAAACCTGACCTCTCTTGAGGGTACAAATGAAACATTTTGTAACATGTTTTTTTCTGGTCAGTTCTCTCTCCTATTAAAGGTCTTTCTGCACCTTGGAAAGTCTCTATTCCCCTTTGTCCCTGGAAGCTTTCATCAATCTACCATGTTTTTACTTTGTCTGTGATCACATTGAAAAGTGTTCCATCAGTTCATGTCATTTACCATGTTCGTTCCTGGCTGTATTCAATGCAAAATGACACATTTTGGCTTAATTTGGGTTTTCATATTTTTACACCTTCAGTGTACAAAACAGCAGTCAAACAATCCAAACTGCCTAATAAACTCTGATATGTAAAAAATATTCTATTAAAAAAATTCTGACTTTAGCAGTGAAATTGAAGCTTATCCTGGATGCGACATTCCCCAAACACCCTTCAGCAATAAAAATGTGTTGGAGGAGGTTAGTCAGGGCTCATCTTCCACTGTTGAAGTTGAAATTTGCATGTTCCAGCACCCTGAGGGCCCCATGATACACTAAATATTTTTAAAGGCAAATTTGGACAGCTTTAAGTTGCAAAATTTCTATATTGATAGAAAGACTCAAAGTTTTACCATACTTTATACACAAAAAAGTAATCCACTGTGGGCTCATTTGTACATTGCAAGAATTTGGGTGGACTTTGTCAGATTCTTCTATGTGCTGGGGCAATTTAGAGATTTTGGTTTACTGGTTGAAGATGAAAACACTATTATTTATTTATTCAAAGTAAATATAATAAATAAATAATAATAAATTATTATTTTTTATTTTGTTTTAAGGACACCATCTGTTTTAAGGACACCATCTGCTGAAACTGAAAATTGAACCTTGGGATGTAAAAAGCAGTCACTGACTACATGCTCAACATGTCCTTAACCCCCCTTGCCCCCAGAATCCATCACTCCACCGCATCACCCGGAAGATGTCACACATCTTGCCGGGTGATGCGGTGGGGATGTCCCCGCCTGCTCACTTTCCAGTTGATCTCTGAGTGATACGGTGGGAATGTCCCCACCCCACTCACTCTCCTGCTCGCATAACCTGGAGATCAGCCTCCGGGAGATGCGAGCAGGACAGATGCGTGCAGCGGGGTGGTGGGGACCCGGGCGGTATTTAAAAGCAGATTACTCGATAATCTGCTTTTAAATTTCCCGCCCAGCCACGCCCCCTGACGGAGAAGCGCCCCGCCATCACAGCGGGATCATGCGATCGCCGCTGGAGTGCAGGGCTAAGGTAAGGGGGACCCCCAAAGTTAACCCGAGTGTGACTCAGGGTTACCGCTTTTTGCATTTTTTCCCACCCCGAGTCACACTCTGGGTTACCGCTAGGGGGGTTAATTCCAATATTGCACAATAAGAACCCTTGATTGTGATACAGAAGATGAATTTCCAAACAGTCTCATTCAGACCTGTTACGGCAGCTAATATGATACAGTACAGATATTTTATTATATATATAATATTATTATTATCATTAATCAAACATTTGGTATTGATTTGGATAATCGACTCACTTTTTTTAATGTGTTCTTTTAATGGAAAAATATTTGAATTGAAAAAAAATTACTTTTTATTTAAAAAAAATGTATTAAATCAAAAAAAAAAAAATTGCATGTAGATTGTCTGCAATAGGATGGTCACAAAGGTGCCTCCAGGTGTGCAGGACTGGGCGAATAAAATAAATACATTCATTTTATTTAAAAGAAAGCCCAGAGGAAACATTTTAGCTAATTTGGTCTCAACGGTTGCACAGATCTACGTTTAAATATATAAACTAAATATTTAAAATGGAGTGGTAGGTAAAGGAATATGGGATAACAGAGTCTAAAGAATTTGGTGGTTATTTTTGGTAAATGGAAATTTATATATCTGTTTACATAATTGTTTAGAGAGATGTCGGAGATGTGATGACTTTTTGTAAATGTGTTTTAAGCCTATAAGCATATGCTACCAATTAGTGTTGGTCGAATATCTTACTATTCAAATATGTGAGATATTGTTCAGGTGATCGAATGCCAAATTCGAACACAATTTAAGTCAATGGTGGGAGAATTCAAGTTATTTTTAAGGACTATTAAGGGCTGCAAGAGCAATCAGCCCTTTACTAGTTGTATGTGTTCTTGGATAGAGTTTCTCTATCTAAGAACACAGGGCACTAGATGTGATGAATGGGGAAACTTGTCCCCATTCATCCTCCAGTGCTTGGGGATCGCCTGCAGTCACATCTGTGACTGCAAAGTTCCCACAATCATGTGACAGTGGGAACTGAACTGTAGATGAACTCTGCAGTTTCACTACGATCCCGAGGCACTACAGGTTACTTAACCTGTAGTGCCCCAGGGATAGAAAACTCTTCCCAATGATTGCAGTCTTGGCTGCAATCATTGATTAGCTCAGTGTTCTAATCAGTGTGCTCAGTGTGCAATCAGTGTGCCCCAGGGATCGCACACTCTTCTCAATCTCGATTGCAGAATTGGCTGCAATCATTGAGAAGATGCCCCGCAAGTATCTCTTACTCTGTAACACACAAAGTAATATGAAACATTTGTTACATTTTTCTTGCAGTGGATAAAAGAAAAATGTAATAAATGTATCAGAATATTACTGTGCTGGAAAGTCTGTTACAGAGTAAGAGATATCATGTCATTGTAGCCTAACCTGTAAAAAAAAAAAAGTAGTCAAAAAAATAGTGTTGGTGTTCAAATTCAGGTCGACCTTATATTTTCTTGACTCGTACAGTGTTGTGCAGAGGTGTGGGAGTCTTGACATGTCTTTTTAAATGACATGTCAAGACTCCCACACCTTTAAAATATTTGTAGGCTGTAGAAGCTCTACACAGTCCAGAACTCAATAAATTAATTTAACTTTAATTTTAATTTTTTTAACACTTTTTTTACATTTGTTTTATCCAAATTTTTGCCGTCAAATCTCGTTATTTTTGGGTCGGGTCTATCTGAATACAAACAGCCATATTCGGGTCGAATATAAGGACAACCTGAATTCGAACAGTAACACTACTACCAATGACCCTTTAAGGTGCCTTTTACATTTTGACTGCAGTGGAATTATAGGGACTTCATATTAGGATTCATTGGGCAAAGCTGTAATGAATTTGCATTCACATTGCTTTGGCTTAGCTTTTGAAAAAGCCAAAACAAGAAACAGTTCAAGAAAAGAAAACAGCTTTCTCCAGCCCCAAATTTAGGAGTTTAATAATTCTGTTTATATTTGTGTTAGTTCTTTAAGCTTTGTTGGATACCTTAGATGTGGATACCAGTGTGTGGAAAGAATCCAATATTTTTTCCTGTAGGTCATAGTTGGCATTCTCCCTCAACAAGCTTCATAGGAGGTCAGAAATATTAACCCCCCACTGTGCAGAATAATTACTCCATTGGTGTAAGCAGCCAGTGAAAAACAAAAGCTGTTAATCAGACAAACAAAGTGAATTTCACAAGGTCTGGTGGACTACAGGTATTTAATAAGTCACCTTTGTCCATGTATTACATTTGTGTGTCTTGTAGTATAGTTACTTGTATGTCTGTTTTTACAGTATTCTTTCTACATTGTCAACATTTGCAATGTTTCATCAGACCTAACTATAAGTTTTGAATCTGATATATCTATATTATAGAAATAGCAAATGATCACAAACTATTTAATAATAGTATTGAGTGTTATACAAAGTTTTTAATTTTTAAACTTTTAGTACAGAGGTTTAATAAAATTTTTGGTAATCAGAGGTAATAGAGTAGATTGCTAGAAAGGATGCAGTGCAGTGCACTGCACAACACTTTAAAATTTGTAGAAAACTGAACTAAATTTTTAGGGGATTCAGATAGGAAATATGGTGTAAAACCAGCTAGTTAAAAGATTGCAGGTAGCATCACAGAAAAAGGCAATGTGACACCTTTAGAAAAGTCGATTTTCTTAGCACAACCCTTCTTGCATGTGATAACCCTCACCTCTTCTAGGAAGCAATATTAAAAATAATTAGGATAGAGATATGTTTCAAAAGCATCTTAACAAAATGTAAACATGGATAATAAATAAATTTGGTATTGAAAATATGAAATCATGCACCTAGGTCAAAATACTAACTTAAGTTAACTTACGTAACTTAAGTAACTTACTTAAAATAATTACTTCCACTCCCTTAATAGAGATGAAGCAGAACCTTGCAATACTGGTAACCAGTGAGCTCAGAGACACCCATTTTTTGAAGGTCTTCTGATGTAAGAAACAGATTACAAAAATAGCATATATATATATATATATATATATATATGTATATATATGTATTAGATAATATATATATATTAACATATATAGATGAGATTTTTCATCCTTTTAGTTCAGTTTGGAAACAAAGATATCTTTGGAGTAAATTGGTAATATATAGCCAAGGCCAGTATAATGATTTGGCAAAAAAGGCTTGTACAAAGGACAAGGGGAAAAGTGAAAGTATATGAAAATACTCATTAAAGATGATTATAATTATTATTATTTTTATGTCCAGAAAAATATCACAATACACTTGACTTCATATAAGAATGATAATATATGATATGATACCAATTTCTGAAGCCTTGCCTTGTGGTAATATGGATTTACCCATGATAATTTGCATAAAAGGTGTGTGTGCTTTGCATTATGAAAACAATTGCAACACACCTACACCCCCAAAACTTTGGCTGGGTATAGGAACACTGGATACCCCTTCTCAAATATCAGGTAAATTACAGCTAAGAATTCTCATTTGGAATGATGACAGTTTACTGGAATGATGACAGTTGCTTTATGAAGGCTAGTGAATCTACTGAAATCAGAATGAATTTAGGTTTCATGTAATCTGAACTTTGACTTTGCACCAAAGACTAGTTGGAGCCTTTTATTATTCAAAGTCAATTTGGAAATGTTAAACATATTGTCATAATGAAAGTACAGGGAATATGTTTTAATCAAAATCCCAGAAGGCCTTGGTAAGCTTTAACAATACTTGTTTAAAGCTTCCTGAAGCCTGCTAGCAGCTTGTTTATAGGGCCACTCCCATTGACATGTATGTTTAACTATCATGAACGGGACCTGAAAAGTTATTTAAAAGCCTCATTATTCTGCAGTATTTCTGTGGAAATAGGCTGACATCATCAAGTCACCATGATTTACAATACATTTACATAGCTGGGTGATGAAATTGACACTGGAACTAATTCTGGACATATTCTTGTTTAAAATGCCTTTGCATTTTTTACATTTAACATTTACATTTTTGTAAGGATAGATAGGGGTTGCTAATGTAACCTAGTACTCAAATTTCTGGGATTTAAGCTCAACTCCCTTCCCCAACAACCCCTAAATCTTGTTTGGAGAAACAGGAAGCTAAAAGAAAAAGCTCTGCCCATCAACATTGAGGCACCCCAATATTGAATGCTTGGAGGCTTGAACCTTGGCTGACCTCCTGCTGCCATTTTTAATCCTGTCACCCAGCCAGATCAACACAAATGCTTTCACAAGGCTGTGAGAATCAAAATATGCCTTCTATAAAACTGAGGGGCACGGAAAAAAACAATTCCCCTTTTCTCTATACTTCTTTAAAATGAATTTGCCTGATTTAAAGTTTGATAGTCTTCACTGACACTGTTCCTAACCTATCCTCTACAACTACATACAAATTGCAGAAACAGGCTTTGGGCACATGTGTATAGCAAACCTTATGCCCTGTGTCTTATATAAGTAGGAAGATGGCTAAGTAATAATTGGCTAATGGGGCAATTGTAATTACATTTGATTGGCTGATGATGGACTGATAAAAAATTAGGGTAGAAGTGTGCTGGAGATGGAATATAAAGGCATACTTTCCACCTTCAAAACGTGCTACTTATCACTATTCCTAAAAGCTAAAGCCCATGTAAACAAGGCCTAAGAGGTTAAACTTAATTGACATCAGTCTTCTTCAACCTTGTTAGCTAAGCAACCATATAACTTAGGTGTCACAGTAATGACAAAGATATTAGAAATTCAGTAAGGGCACAGCTGGATTACAATTACACTTGTTTATATTGGAGTGGTTAAGATATTTTAAATTTTAAATTATAATAATCAGGACATCTACTAAATCTCTACTTATCATTACCATGCAATTTGTGATAGCTCTTAGTTATTCACAGAAAATTAAATCTTTGGAATGCATTGCTTACGTATACCTTGCTTATTGATGAAAATACATGTAAGAATACCTGACTATATAAATGGTTACATTTTAACAAAGGTCAATTATACAGTATTTTTAATATTTATTAGTTTATTATTAGGTTGTTACTAATGTTACTAATGTTTAAGTAACATGAAAAAAGCTGAATTTAGGCAAATAACACATAATAGTTTATGTAATATATATAATACTTTTAGGGAGTTCAGCTGCACCGAAAACACCAGCCTGTGTGTTTCTGTTGCTGTTTTGGGATAAACATGAAGGATCAAAGATTTATGAGTATCAGCTTTGTGGAACTGTCATCAGTCACCTGCTGAAATAACAAGCAACTGAAAAGCAATATTTGCACAAGCCACATTACATAGAAGGTGGGAAAAGTAATTACATCTCTGCCCCAGACGACTGTAATTCATTGTGTGCCAGATTTTAAAGAGCATTCTTGAGATATACCTGTATTATAGGTGGAAAAAAAAGACAAGCAAAATGTTATCAGACCTATTTAAAAGATCTATTTAAAATCTCATAATGCTGGATACAAATAAAACATAAGTTACAGAGTTTAAGTGTTTTTCCACAAAAGGTATCCTGCTGTTCGTTTTCTGAGCTGTGCTTCTTCCATATAGTATTATAGAAATATCTTACATCCTATATGTAGTCATTTAATTTAATAATAGCAGCATTCATACAGTGCTTTTCTCCCATAGGGATCAAAGAACCTGTATATGTTTTAGACACACAAACACAGGGAGAACCCACAAACTGCATTTATGCAGAATTTGTCCTGGCTTAGATTTAAACTTGGCCAGAGCTACAAGACAGAATTGCTAACCACTTAGCCATCATTACAATGTACACATCATCACTGTATTTAAAGCTAAATAAAACCAGAAATGTTCTATAGGTTTTCATAGGGAAATCTTTAACTTAAGTCTGATAATTTGGCTTTAATTTTAGTCCAATTATATCCTATGGACTAAAAAAGGATCATACACCATGTAATATCCGTGCCATAGGAAAATCTTTGAAATCGTTAATAGTCATGAGCAGGCAAATTTTGTAAGCCAAATTATTTTGGCTGGAAATTTTGCAAAAGTGGCACTAATTTTCGCCATCTGGCGAACTTATATCCATGGATCCAGGGAAACAATTGGATATTCCTTGGTGCTACTGCAAATCATATACAACCACCTCCAGCAACCAACAACATTTAAATCCCCCCTCTATACTCCCAGAGACTGGGAGTTTCTTTTTCATTCAGATTCTGGCTCTTAATAAAGATATAGAGAAAAAAAGACAATTTGCAGGTACAAAAAAACCTTTACAACTAGAGGAAAACTATTTACTCAATTTTGAGGCAGGTTCAGCTTTGAATTTAGGGAAGAGACTTGGAACTTGAGGCTCTTCTCATCTGCTAAGAGTGATAGTTTTGTCATCCCTGTTAGTAGTATTTCAGTGCTGCTGCTTTCTCATACCACAGTGAGGCAATACTACTATTTTTGCATAGCATTTACAGTTCACAGTAAAAAATGTATACTAATATACATCATAGATTCAGCAGCTGTGATCTTGAGATTCCCTATTCCTACGTTCCAAACCAATTTGAACATCAGTCACAGGTTTGTTAGTCACATTTTTTCTTTAAACTTAAATGCAATTTAAAGCTCTTTAAAAGAGTTCCCCCCTGCCTTCCTTATGATTTTAAGACAAACAGTTGATGAAATAGACTTTTGTAACAGTCCTATATGATTAAAGTTATAAAACAGCCCTAAAAACCGGAATAAATTCAAATAGTTTAACCTTCTAATGCATCCCATTCAATTTAACCAAAAGGTTGCCCTTTTTGGCTAAAAAATGCCCTTTTCTAAAAACTAGTGAAAAAGAATATTATCAATTTCACACATCACCACCAACTCAAAAATAGACATGGTTTAAACAGCATTTTATAAGGATAAATAAAGGCCTTCCTTTTTCTATTTATCTGAAAATGTATAAATGATTGTGGACTATCAAACAGGTAATTTCTCAGTTTCATGTAAGCAATCAAACTGTTATCTCAAATGTACAATAGTCATTTTGATTCACAGTATGTCCTATGACTTTGTGCTGGTCTTTATACCAGTGTGTTGGAATGCTACATTAATGTGTTAGTAAAGCAATTAAATGGAATTTGTTTTACTATACAATGTGCTTTGGAGCCATGGCACACCTACATGGATATAGTAATTTTGTTGTTTTTTTCTATTCTGCAGAATAGAATCTTTCAAATGTTGTAAGGAAGAACTCCAGACACACACACTAAATACAGAGAACAGACACAAAGATTTGTAATTCTGTTTGTCTAGTACTAAAATATTCACAGCTCTACCACACAGCACAACCTTTTCTGCTGAAGCTAAGTAGCATTTAAAGTTTTTTTTCCCTCTCCCAGCTTGTGAAATGAGATGCAGAAGACTGATGATTCCATCTCTTAGTTACTTTGCCATATTCTCCTATAAATGTGCACCTTGTTAGCACATGAGCATGGGCGCACAGCTGACTGGCCTCCTGTGCTGCTTCCCCCTCTCACATTCTGAGTTGTACTGTACATGGACAAGACGCCTATACCAGGAAATATTCAAGTACTTACATGTAATGATGTATTAGTGAATACAGATCTGCCATAATTCCTGATAATTATATCTACCTGCAATTCAGTTTTAAAGGAACCTTAGCAGAAAGTAACATAGAAGCTGACAAAACTGTCCTATTATTCTGCAAATTCTGGCTTCTCAGCTTTCATGCATACCCTCTGGCTTCATTATTTACTAATTACTATGAAAATGATCCATATACTTGCTCCCAATCAGAACCAGAGTATAAGCCAAGCAACTAAAATGGCTTTTGTCCTGGTGTAAAAGGGAAGGGGTTGGGTTCTAAGAGCACTGGGCTGATTTTTCATAAACTAGGACAGAGGAGGGATGGACAGTCAAAAAAGACTGGCAGAAGGTCACACAGGGGTCAGTCACCAGTCGAGGGTGAAATTAGGGATAGTTGGGGGGATAGTTGGGGGAAAGGTTATATAAGGAGTTCCCCATGTTACACACAACCATTGGATTGTGCAGTTCTATTTGTACAGAAAAATAATAGTAATGGTTTAAAGAGCCTGTTCACCAATGCTAGAAGTCTGGCAAACAAAATAGGGGAGTTGGAAGCCTTAATGAGTGAAAAGCATAATGACTTAGCTGGTATTGCTGAGTTCTGGCTGAGTGGCTGGACTGTTAACATTCCTGGCTATACTGTCTTTTGGAAAACAAAAAAGTGTTGGTGTCCGTCAGTATGTGGAGGTCATCTGAAAGGAAATGTGAAAAAAGATTTTGTTGATGGAGCATGTGATGATGTTGAGACATTATGGGTGGAGGTGCATATGAAGATGCATAATACACAGTTAATTATTGGAGTCTGCAATAGGCCCTCCAGTGCTAAAGAAAAATAGAGATTCAACTACTATCACAGATAGAAAGGGCTGCACAAGCTGGGAAAGTAGTAGTGATGGGTGATTTCAACTACTAACTTTCAGCAAAAGGCAAGACATTTTGGAATTTCATATAAGATAATTTTATGGTAAAGTTTATAGAAGTCCCAACTAGAAATGACCATGACCTAGCAAAGACTATAATATGAATTCATTTAATGTGAGTTGTGAACAGGAAGCAAAAGCAGAAAAGATAAAAACATTTACTTTTAAGAGAGCAAATGAGAGTGTCCGCATAAGGAAATGATTATACGCAGTGAGGTCTGTGAACATGTGGAAAAGGTTACCAGAGAAAGTAATTTTAGCACATTCTATAGATTGCTTTAAGAAAAAGGTGGATGCCTTCATACCCAGCACAGAATATAGCTGAGTATTAAAGTTTTAAAGTAAGGAAAACAGAGACTGTTGATTCAGGGAACATCACAGGATCAGGAAGGAGTTTTTCGTCCCTGTTGTAGCAAATTGAACCAGTTGTTTTTTTTTTCATTCCTCTTGGACAAATAAGGCCCTAAGGTTTTTTTTATTAAGGGATATGTTTATTTTCTAGTGGTGGAACATGACGGACTTATGTTTTTTTCAACCTATTTAATTTATTATACAGCATTGAATAAGGAAAATTTCCTAATTTAAATTAGAAATGACATGCAGATAAAATCTACAATGGCCGTTTTTGGTAAAGTAGCTGTATAGCAAAGATTGCACAGCTTCCAGCATGTAAGAGCATGACCAAGCACTGTATATTTTAAAGGAGCTCTAGGTGGAGTTCAAAGCCTCAAGCTCTTCTAACCCAAAAGGGGCTGACTTCATTCCAGCACCGTCTCCTAGCAGCCAGCGGTTGATGTGCTATAGACATTGTCTGCAATATTCAAGCCTTGCATTAAGTAGAAGAGGCTCAATAAAATTGGATCATTCTAAGGAATGCTGAACCTGCCATGTTCTGTCCTCACCTTGTTCATTAGATGTTGTTAAGGATGAAGATATAAACACTTGCAAAACATATTCTGCCACAAAATCAAACAGAACAGCTTTAAAGGTTCACTTCTAAGTATCCAGTTTCTCTGGCACTGAGATGTGCATTTTTTCTTTGCAAAGAGCTTTCTAATATTCCATTTTTTTCAATGTTTGCAATGCCGTTGGCATGCAGAGTAGAAACTGAGAGCAGAAGTCTTGGTAGTTAAGAACTGTATTTTGTTTCCCAGTCCAAAAATATATTACATGTTTTGAGAGGAAAATACCTGTCAGTAGTAGTTTTCCACTCCATTGTCCTAATATGTTTGGAGGAATAATTGTTTCTAAGTGTTTAAATATCAGACATTGAAGGTTCATTTTAGGGCTTTGGTTAAATACAAGGTACGCTTTTTATTTTTTAGTTCCCTCTACCCCTTCCTAAAACACTGGATAAAATAAGGGGGATAACTTAAATTAGAACTACCATTAAAAAAATAACACTTACTTTATGGGTGGAAAGATGACTATCCTTTTGCTATCCTAGTCCAGTCAGTCCCATGCCGTCCCATCTTCCTTCTAGCCCAAAGTGGACTTCTTCCTCTTCTATGTCACCTGATCCCGCACTGCGCAGGTGCGAGATTAGGTGACACGCTTTTGCAAAATGTAAAAACAAAGTTCTGATCTCACTGTGCATGTGTGAATCTTGTTGGCAGGCATACAATGTTTTTTTAAGATCTTGTGACTTTGTAGCTAAACTGTCCCACTGGTCACCAGGTTTAGGATGCTACTAAACATGCATCCACATCCCTTCTAGGAACAATTTGCTGCTTTAAGGCACTTTTCCACTATGTAGCAAGAGAGACAGGCACTGCAAGATGCCTGTATCTAAGCTTGCTGATTCCTGGGGGGCAAATTTTGTTCTTGATTTTCTGTTGCTGAGCTTGATATATTGAAAGTACTCAACACAGGAAACTAAACAATCAACTTACCTATGATTTTGATCAATCACCAGAATTTGTCCGATGCCAAAAGTCATACTAAATTGTAGAAGTAGCCATGTTTGAGGTTAAAAAAAGAGGGAAAACTAATAAAAAAGACCTGACTGGTGTGATAATAGTCTTTACCATTTTTATTTGACAGGTTACTATAAAAGTGTAGTTTTAGTGTCCGTTACCCCAAACACACAAATGTTAATGAACCCTTAAACCAACTCTTTATAAGAGCTATAGTGAAGTTATTAAATGTCCAGTTCTTCTTCTGTTACTATTCTTCTGCAGACAATTTAGGCTTTTGAAAAAATCTTTAAATTTTTTTTAAATTGTGGCATATTACAGCATACCCGTTCTTAGATGTGAATGTTTTGTTTTTATTTTCCAGCCTTTATTTTCATCTAAGGATAAACAGTGAACACTTATTTTACATTGGCGAGGGCCACTAAGTGACACATAAACCTCCTTCTCTTCCTTGTTGGCACCAATTATTTCACAAGAAATCATATATTCTGACAATGTAAAACACAAAATAAAATACAATACAAGATTAGACATTAGCCACACAAGATATGCTATGGTTGATGATTTCTAATCATCATTCTAATCATCATTCAATGTGTAATTTATCTCTCCTATTTGATGTTCCATTCGTGCTCATACTTAGGCTGTTACCATAAAAATGTTTTCATTTTTCTGTTCCTAAAATTCTTTATCTGGACACCACTGAAAAAAAAAACACACAAACCTTGAAAGTCATGGCAAGGTGACCATAAGATCACAGCATGGCTAGGCTGTACTATGAACTACAAATGTGTAGATGAAGTCATCTGGGAAATAAACAGACCTACCTCAAGAAAGGGAAAACAATTTGCTGAATGGAGAATGTCCTAAACATGTAAGTCATGTACACTGGCAGATGGTGTAAATATATTTTCTTGAGTTTAATTCCACTTTAAGTTAATAGAAAAGCACAAGTATCATATGCTGTTTTAATAACACAGAAAAGACCTTTGGGACATTACATGTCATGTCAGTGCTACAATTTTGCACAAAGCATTTCAGATGAAAAATTATGTATGCATGTATGTGTTTGTGTGTGTGTATATAGATATACAGGTAGTCCCCGGGTTAAGGACATCTGACATACGGACGTGTCTCGTAGATACGAATAGGGCTTACCTGCTTGCTTGTGTGGAAGACGGAGGCTGGAGAGGGGCAGTTTCCATGACTTGCAGATTAAATCTTTTCCTAAACACAGTTGAGGTTGTGGGTGATCTTAGGGGGTGAGCTCTTTCTGCTGCCTCTTGTAACTCTTTAATGACCAAGACAAACTCTGCAGTTATTTCGTTTTGCATATCAAAGCACAGCTTGCTCCAGAAGTTAATGAATGTTTAGGCTACATAAAGTTTTTGTTTGCTTTTTGTTTTGCTTTGTTTGTGATTAACTCACTGTGAGGATTTATACAGTAACTGACACCACACTGCCTAATAATATGTTGAGACAAACATCTGTCCTAATTGCATTTATTAAAATAATGTATCTGTTCCGACTTACATACAAATTCCACTTAAGAACAAACCTACAGTCCCTGTCTTGTATGTAACCTGGGGACTACCTGTATGTGATGTATTGATTATTGTTATTAAAACAATAGTGAATTTCGTCACAGAAACTCTTAACATGGCTCAGTATTGTGTACAGCTCCTACATGCATGTATGCACCACAGTGTCTGGGCATGCTTCTGATGATGGCAGATGGTACCCTGGGAGATCTCCTCCCAGACCTGGATCAGGACATCAATGAGCTTCTAGACAGTCTGTGGCTCTACTTGGGATTAGATGCACCATTACGTAATGTGCCAGACAGTGTCTATTGGATTAAGTCTGGGAAACATGGGGTTAAATCAATGGCTTTATTGCCTTTGTCATTTATGAACTTCCTAGACACTTTGCAGGCATTGATCTTCACCAGAAGGAACTCAGGCCCCACAGCACTGTAAGGTCTGGGAATTTTATCTTAGTACCTATCACTAAACAGCAGTCAGGGTGCCATTAGCTAACACATGGAGATCTGTGAAGCCCCCAAAGGATATGCCTCTCCTCTAAGAACATCACTGACCCACTGCCAAACCAGTCATGTTTGATGATATTGCAGACAGCATAATGTTCCCCACAGCATCTCCAGGCTCTTTTGTCACATGTACTCAGCATAAACCCGTTTCATTTGTGAATAGAATAGTGCATCTGCACTTGGATATAGAGCCAATCAAGATCCTCATTGCTGGACTGTGATCATATTTCCCACCATGTTGGGTCCACATGCATCCTTCATGGAGTCATGCATATGAGTAGCTCACTGGAGGTCTCTTGTAGGGCTCTGGCAGTGCTTTTCCTGCTTTACCTTGCACAAAGGCACAGATACTGACCCCGCTGCTGTGTTGTTGCCCTCCTATTCCCCCTTTGTGTAAAGGCCTATCTCATGACATGCAAACCTTCTTGTGCTGATACATATGGATATGCGATCCTGGACAATTTGAACTACCTACACAACCTGAGTGGGCTGCAGGTACCCTCATGCTACTATACAGTTCAAGTGGTGAAAATAGAACTACCAAAATATAACACTGATTAAAACAGTCAGAAAGAATGAGGAGAGAGAACTGGTTTGTGGTAAGACCATTACCTATTGTCCACCTGCTTTTGTTTTGTTTTTTTTTGCACCAAAGCAGGTGAAATTGATTCACAATCATTTTTGACAGATTGATATCCCAGAAGTTAACCTGGTTGACCTGGTGGTGTACTGTGTTGATAAAGTGTTCCCTTTGTTCCCAATTGTTTGAACAGTGTAATACAGAATGCTGTATTTTATCCTTACAGTCACCTTGTATATGTCGTACCTTACCAAGTTTATAAAGAAGCTTCAAAGCTAAACTATTTGGGCCTGATTTATTAAAGCTAAATCAGTGAAGCTGGGTGATCCAGCATTGTATCCTGAAAAAGACAAAGGTGTTGAAAAATAGTATCATCTTGTAACAAGTTTTCTCTGATTCAACAGGTATACACAATGCAATATGTTATTTAAGATTTATTCTTTATTTATAAGCTGGTATAACATCAAAAGGAAATTACTGGATCCAACTCTTTTTTATTCTTACAAAATCAACCAACTGTGTACATATTATGATACCATTGTCTTATTCTGCATAAAAAAATTTTTTAGTAACATATTTGGTCACAGACAATCAAGTGTTCTAAAAACAGTATATATTTATTTAAACAAAAGGCCACTGTTCCTACTAATAATAACACCTGAAATATTACACCTAAGCACAGACAATAACGTGAGCCCTTTACAAAATATTTATAAATATATTAACACAGCTTTTATTCATAGTTTGTCTACGCAAATCTAGTATTTGGCAGATTCTCATTTCTTCTCAATTCTGCACAGTTTGGGAAACTTAGTAAGTTTAAGTGCCTCCAATTACCTTAGTGTTGTAGCTGACTTTGGCCATCCCTTTATGACTGCAGTTTACTTATCTTCCGATGGCTACACAAATGGCCAGTAACCAGATCTCAAACCAGTAACAGAGAGGGAGATTTGTATCTTTTATGTGTACTCAAGGAATCTGCAGCTACTGCATAATTATATATCAAATAAATCAATACAGTAATGTCACCATGTCATTTTACATTCCCAGTCCATAAATAGTGGTATGACATATAACACAGCATGTTAACCTCTATAGATAACACTAATGCAACTAATTGGATTAGTTTTTATTAACAATTATTCATTCATTTTTCAAGAGAGAAAACAATGATATCCAGGGGTATGAGTGCTAACTGTTATATAGTTGCCTTGGCAGTCTTTCCCTTAGATAAGTTCATAGGACACTTTCCCACATAAAATGTCCTGTTTTTCTTATTTTGAGTCAACCCTCCTTTTGTTTAGCATTACCTCCTACATAGAATGCATTGACCCTTGATTTGCAGTGCTATGATTTTCTGTCTTTACACATATTCTGAGAACTCTGCTCCAGTTCCTCAGTACGGTAACAGTTTAGGTGTCTCAATTAAAAGGTGGACTTGTGAATTATTATTTAGGCCATTTTTTTTTACTTACCTGGATACCTTAATCCCAGGTATTACACAATAAAAGATGCTGCTTTGTTCTATTCTGTATACTGTCCCTGCAGGCTTTACAAAAAAAAAGTTTCCGTAGCACTATTGTATGCCATTTTAAGTATCAGTTACATTTGCAAAAAAACTGCTTTCTGGACTAGAAAAAGACTTTAAACTGGGCCATGCCAGGGCTTAAGGGGTAAGCCTAACAAACCTTTGTTTTTTTCATAGCTGTGAATATGGTTTTGCATGGAGGATATAAAGGTGGATATGACCTGAGAGTGAAACTAGAGAGTTTTAAGTGAGATGAAGGAAACAGGTCCGAGTCAGAAACTTAGCAGGGTTTTTGGAGACATGAATAAGTTTTCACAATTTGGTCTCAATACTCATCACAGGTAGCATATTTCCTTTTCCCCTAAGAGTCTACTTTTATTCTGACTCTTCACACACAGGGTACCATACCTGAGAGGAACAGAAACTCTTCCCCATGTGTATGGCTGCAGCACACTTTGTTTTTGGTCTAACTTAAATTCCACATCAAACACTCACTTCTCTTCCCCTAGCACAGATGTTTTGTAAGTGCCACTGGGGAGGACTCACTTTATGTTGATGAATTTCTGTTTACAACTTCTACAGCACAGAACATCATTTTATCTACATAAACCCTAGAATTTACAGGCTCCAAATCCCCTTAAACCTCTTCACACTCTAAGAAAATGACTCCAACACTGATGACCACGATTCTACAACCTTTTAAACAATCTTGCAGTCACATTGAGTACCAATATAATAGTTGTGGAGAATTTAATGCAGCATTATTCTCATGGAGAGATTGACCGCTGCAAAACAGAAAAAAACCCTCAAGGCCTACCAAACAAAAAAAATCTATTCTAAGGATTTATTGGCTCCTGGAAACATTTTCAGTACCTGGGCAGGTATTTTACCTACTACTCTTTGGTACATACATACCCCTTTTAATTAGACGCAATTTTGGTTGGAGAAAACCTCATGCTAAAAAAAATCCTCCATTTTGCACATGACTCAATCAAACCATTCTCCAATTCAAATTTGAATTTCATAGAGATTTTTCACTTATCGATATTAAAGTGTATCTTTCCAAGCACATCAAAAGCCTTAGTGATTACACTGGCCCCCAATATATTTCCTTTTCTGTCTTCAGCTTTATTTTCCACATCCAGCTTCACTCATCCATTACCTTTTGACTTGCCTTGCAATTCTAACATGGTGCATGGTGTTGGAAATGCCAAACAGACTGACCTTCCCAATGCCTCTTGGACATTGACAATCCCACTAGGGTCTGTTTTTTCCCCTACTGTGTATCCAAGTGAATTGCAGGTGGATTTCTTTGTTATTGTCCAGATGCCAATTGATGTGCAATATACTGTTCTTGTTTTTTATTTATGCGGATAGTCTCTTGGAACGTGAAGGGACTAAAATCCCCTAACAAACGGATGCAGATATTGCATCAGTTAAAAAGGTTTAAAGCTGACATTGCGCTACTCCAGGAAACACACTTGGGTATTAATGATTTTCATAGAATGTGTAAATTATGGATGGGCAGTATTTGGATCTCCAGCTGTGGGATGCAAGGCAGGTGTATTAATACTGATACATAGAAACTTTCCAGGAAATGTTCTTTCTTCCTCATCTGACCATGAGAGGAGAATAGTCAACACTGAGGTGGAGCTATATAATACATCTATATATTCTTTTTTTCAAAACCTATCTTTAAAGATTACTAAAGATTACTTAGTCCCTACAAGATTGCGGAAGGGGACATTAACACATTAATGCACACTGATGAGGATAGGAGGCCACCCCAACATTCTTTAGGTCCAAGAAGTTCACCAAAGGAACTTAACCAACCCACATATTTACATGACTTTGTTCATGCTATGCAATTGCAAGATGTCTGGAGACAGAAATTCCCATTGGAGAGGCAATTTACTAATGCTTCTCAAGCAAGATCGTGTTACCTGTTTTGCACTGAGACCTTTTTGCCTTATGTTGATTCACCTGAAATTCACCCAGTGGTGGTTTTCTGACCATACGCCATTGTCTTTATATATCCATGATGCATTTCCTAGAGGGGACTCCTATCTTTGGCGCTTTCCATCATATCTATATTAAGATATGGAATTCCAAGCCACTATAAAGCAGCATGGCTGGAATACGCAGTTACTAATTCTGCCCATGTGACTGACCCCATCTTGTTTTGGGAAGCAGGTCAAGCATTTTTTAGGGGGTAAAATCTTGACCTTCACAGCAAATAGGAAGCATAAAACACATGTTCAATATTTGAAATCTTTGAATGACCTGAGAATGGCTCAACGCAACCTCAATTCTAATCCTACTGCTAGTAACAGGAATAAATGTCTTGAAACTAAATGCCAGTTTGACCATTGGCTAACTAAATATACCCAATACAAGTAAAAATTCATAGATCTGAAATACCATAAATATGGAAATAAATCTGGCAAAATGATGACAAATTTGGTTAAACCTTTTGTGGTTCACAAAACGTTGTGCTCAATATTTACAAAGGATGGTGATCTGGTATCACATCCCAAACAAGTGGTAGAGGCATTTATTCATATTTCCAAACATTACACACAGCCAACCACTCTAACGAGGCTAATGGCAGTACATTTTTGGAAGATATTGCCATTCCTACTTTGGAACTGGCAAAGATAGAGTATTTAAATTCATCAATTACCACGGAAGAAAAATGTCAGTTATGGGCCAAATAGCCATGGGAAAGGTGCCAGGCCTGGACGGGTACACGATTGAATTTTAAAAAATGCTTAAGGGGGAAGTTTCTCCCATCTTGGAAAATCTTTAGGCAGATATGTGGCAAGGGAAACACTACTTTCCGACTGGAAGGGAATCATATATTAAGGTAAAACTAAAAAAAGATCCAAGGTATCCGAAATCATATAGACCCATTTTATTACTACATTTTGTTGCCAAAATATTATCAAAAATTATAGCGGATAGTTCTCCCACAAATAATATCACCAGTGCAAGTGGCTTATTTATGTCAAGGCGAGATCGGCATTCACTTATTTTAGGAAGGTCCTAGCCCTATTGGAATATGCTAAGATACATCCTATGGAAGATATGGCAATGGTGGTCATAGACGTAGAAAAGGCCTTTGATAGTGTTGATGTGCAGTGGCTTTTTTGAGTGCTTAGTCATATAGGACTGAGAGGGCCTTACTACCAATTGTTGTTGGAAATGTGTAAATCCCCTACTGCACGAATCAGTATTTCTGGCTTTTTATCTTACTCCATTTTATTGGAAAGGGGTACTGGACTGGGATGCCCGCTATCGCCGCTTCCTTTTATTTTAGCTTTGGAACCGTTAGTACGAGTCATTGAAAATTCAAAGAAATTACACGGCATACAGTTTCATACTCAAGAGATATGTTCTGCATTTTTTGTAGACAATATATTGGTGTTCACCTCAAGATTGGACGTGGACCTACCGTATTTACATGGTTTGTTTTTACAATTTGGAGAAGTATCGGGTCTCAAAACACATTTTGATAAAAGCAAAAAATGGCCATAACCCCAATTAAACAACGGAGGTTGCTGAGTATGACTCCCTTTGTGATTGCCAAACAACATCTTTTATATTTGGGAATTAAGGTGGGCGCATTGTCATCATCCATATATTCTTTAAATTACCCACCACTTATACAAAAAATGTTAAAAGTATTGAAGATGTGGGAACACCTACCTCTGTCACTGATTTACTTAAAATTATGTCCTTTTCTAAACTATTGTACCCACTGCAAACTACCCCATTATTATTGATATGATTTTGCTAAATAAAGAGTTTAAAAACTTCTATGGAAGGGTACCCGCCCCTGCATTTATACCTTCCATTAACGGAAGGAGGGTTGAATCTGGCCAATATCAGATTGTACAATTTTGTGTGTCTTTCTAGACACATGATTGATTGGCTGAAAGGCACCTCTAACTACTCCAATTATGGTCTGGAACAAGAGATTGCCTACACATGTGACCTTTAGGCGTTACTTCATACCAAAATAACTAATCTTCCGGCTTCTTGGAAACATAATATGTTGATCAGGGACACAATTCCAATCGGGAAGGATATCAGGAAAAGGTTGAAGCTCCCAATTTCATTTTCAAGATATTTGTCGATTAAAGGTAACCCAGAATTTCCACAGGGACAGGCTCATATGGCATTTCACATTTGGGAAACTAAGGGCTTAACTTTATGCACAGGGCATATAAAGTTTTTTACTCACAATCCCTAAGGGAAATGCCCCAAGCCATAAGATGCCATAAATGTAAGGATCACACGCCTTCTCTGAAACACCATTTGTGGACCTGTCCACCAATCTCTTTGTTTTGGCGAACGTGTTATCAGATTTATTGAAAGGATTACGGGTTTCACGATTCCTCTTGATCCATTTTTATGTATTTTTGGGAATTAGGAGGACAACGTGGCTGCAGGCCTAAGTAGTGGGACTAGTAGATGGGCCAGCCTATGTTTGCTGGCAGCTAGAAGAGCTAATATGGCATCGTGGATTCCCCCACTGGTGTCTGAAATCAAAACTTCCCTATCACAAATTTTATATAGAGAACTGTTGAAAGCAGATCAAGGCAATGATATTGAGGTCACTTGTTTTTTGAGCAAGTGGCATGCATTTATTGATAAAGCATTGGCAGCTCCCAAAAGGGATGCTATTTTCTTGAAATTTCAATACTCTATATGGTATATACCTAACAAAGTGTACTGATTTTCAATAATCACGTATAAAATGTGAAGAAGTTTTATACATTTATTAAAAGGCTGTACTTAAGTATGTTTTTATATTTGTTATTATTCTTGTGGTTTTCGTATATTATGTTCATGTCTTTTTCTTTATATTTGCTTTTGTTGAGCTGCTGCTTTTGTTATTATACTGTCTAATTATTTGAATATTGTAATTCTACGCAAAAAATAAAAAATAAAAACAATTTATTTTAAAAAAAATGTCACACAGATAAAGCCAATCTAGATTACCTACTTTGGTATTCCCCTCTTGTTCATAATTTTGTCTGACAGTGCAATTTTTCATGTCTCACCTCAAAATAAATCCCAGCTGGCCAAATAGACATCTATGTATAGATGTGGCTAAAAAATGAATTGTGATTCATTGCAGACCATCTCCATTGTCAGCTCCCTCTGAACTAAAGTCTGTAAAAATGAATGACTGTGGACAAAGAAGAGGTCATTCAGCAAAAGAATACCTACATCCCAGTTTTTTTTATTTAACTTAGTCTTCATTTCTGATTCTCAAATAATCCCCTCCTAATGATTTTTTTGTGCTCCAACTAGTCATATAATAACCACGTCATGCTTCACTTTTTCCATAAATTTGTGTATTTTTTTTAGAAATTGGCATCATTCTTAACCAACTTTGCATAAAGTATGTAATATTCTCACGTTTTACTATAACTTTTTTTTTTCTGTAAAACTCTTGATCATTTTATCTATAACCCAAAATGTTTGTGAGATCCCTAAACAAAGTGATTAAATAAAATTAGAAGCAAAGTTCCACAATATCTTTCATATCACTTTTTGCACCAAACTGAATGTATACGTTAGTATGAATAATGATCACTGAGATAAGAATTTGTCACGGGAATCTAAATAAAAATTCAATAAAAATTACTAATACACCAGTACCATAGCATTACTGTACAAGAAAGATCACTTGTACCTTTTATTATGCTTACAGGTATGATGGAATCACCTATTCTGAGCTGTAAGGTGTAGTGGAGGACACAGACAATTCTCTAGAGCAGGGGTCCCCAACCCCCGGTCCGTCTGACAGGTGGATCATGTCCCCGGTAAGGATTGCAAATTCTGGTATTATGATGTCACTTAGGGGGAAGTCCAGAGTCTGTAGATTTAGTGGTCCGCGAGCTCCAAAAGGTTGGGGACCACTGCTCTAGAATGGTAATTGCTTCAGATACACTTGCCATGTGTTGACCATGATTTTACATTTGCTTGAATGAAAAACAAAGCACAAACTGATTCAGAATGATCCCACCTGATCTTAAAAAGCTGAGTGCACAATTCTTAATGCTCTCTATGGAAAAGGTCAGATTTAACAATATAAGTTGCCAGATGCTGTCTTTTATTCCACTCTAACTATATGTTACCTTTACACAAATCATTTCAGTAGGGGTACCCTAAAAGAAAACAGTTCCTACAAAAGAATAATTTTACTGAGGCAGCTGTTGAGAATATAGAACAGCTACTTAATAGCAGCTGGAGAACTGAAGATATTCATTCTTATGGTAAAGGTAAATTAGCTTTGAGCTTGGAACAAAGCTCGGCACCATTAATAGTCAAATTTAAAAATATTACACACAATTCGTAGCTTAGTGATTCCCAAATTGGACCAATCACCATAAATGACACATTAGCTTTTTGAAGTACTTTCCCCTCCTCAATATTCAAAGGTGACCTACTAATTTAATATAAGTATCTTCTGTAGTAGTTTTCATTCTGTATCTATCTGTCTTTTCCCCCAGGTGAGGGTGATACAGGTTAAACCACCAGCCTCCTGGGGCACTGTGGCTAATTTATATTACACCACTGTCTCCCGACCTTTTTAATATGGGGGAACCCTTGAAATACCTTTCAAGTCTAAGGAACCCCTGCCAAAATTACTATATCCACAGCTTACAGTGAAGAGAATTGTGGTCAGTAGAAAGAATGCCTTTTACATTTCTGTCTATTGGGAAGAATGTCACCCTTACAGATAGCAAAAAAGATCATTGGTGTCAGTGGTTAACTGACCTGGGAGGTCCAAACTGCTCATTTCTCAAGGAACCCCTAGCAACTTTCGGAGGAGCCCTGATTCAGAAACACTGAATTTGATCCACCTGATGTTGCCAACACCATTGCAACATTTAAACAAAAATTCATAGGTCCTAAGATTACTCCATCTGTGACATTGTTCTGTTCAACTGATTGGCCCTGTCACATGGTATGTAGGTCACATGCTCCCCCATACCTGTAGGCACCAGATATCCTTGCTGACTACAATGGGAAGACACTGACACAGGAGGAGGAGAGGACCCTGCCTCGAAGAGCTAACAATCTAGGAGGTGGGGGAAGTAACACACAATAGAAGGGGAGATATGCAGTGGCAGGAAGTAGATAGAGTTTTAAAAGACAGAAGAGGATGGGTAGGCAAGTTAGAAAAAAATGGGTTTTAAGGGCTCTTTTAAATGAGCATAAAGTGGGAGCAAGCCAAATAAGACGAGGAAAACCATTCCAGAGAGTTGTGACAGCTCTAGAAAAGTCTTGGAGCCATGCATGTGATGAGGTTATGAGTAAGGAAGTCATTAGTAGGTCATTGGAGGAGCGAAGAGAGCAGCTGGGGGAGTATTTTTTTTTACCAGGTCAGAAAGGTAAGTGGGACAAGAACTGTGGAGAGAAGGCAAAGGTGAAGGTGAAATGGTGAAATGAAAGGCAATGAAAAAACTACAAAGAGATGCAGCAGAAGAGGAGTTGTGAGAAGGATGGATAAGTCTGGCTGCAGCAATCACAATAGATTGTAGAGGAGAGAGAAGGGTTAGTGGAATACCAGAGAGGAGGATGTTACAGTAGTCCAGATGAGAGATGATAAGAGCGTGTACACGGAAAATGGTGGTCTCTTGGGGACAGGTAGGGGCAGATTTTGGAGATGTTGCATAGGTGAAAGTGACAGGACCTGGAAATGTTCTGAATATGGGGGGTAAATGAGAGGGCAGAATCGAAGGTGAGGCCGGGACAACGTACCTGAGGGTAGGGATGAATCCCAGTGTTGTTAACAGTTAGGAGTATACCGGAGGGAGATTTGGAATTTGAAGGGGGAAGATAATGAGTTAGGTTTTATCATAGTTGAGTTTTAGAAATCTGGCAGACTTCCATGACAAGATGGCTGACAGGCAGCATGAGACCCTATCCAGGAATTAGGGAGACAAGTCAGGGGTGGACAGATAGATTTGAGTGTCATCACTGTACAGATGGTACTGCCAAAGGAGGATATGAGACTACCCAGAGAGGAGGTGTACAGAGAGAAGAGAACCGGTTCAAGGACTGACCCTTTGGAAACACCAACAGGGAGGAGAGTGGGAGAAAAGGAATTACCATTAAAAGAAACTTGAATGGAGTGGTCAGACAGGTAGGAAGCAAACCAAGAGACAGCAGTGTTGCCGATACCAATGGAGTGCATGATTTGTATTAGAAGGGGGTGATCAACAGTGTCAAACAAAGAGGAAAAATCTAGGAGAAGGGAAAAGTTGCCATGAGAGGTAGCTCTGTGGAGGTCGTTAGCCACTTTAGTAAGGGCTGTTTCAGTGGAATGGGCAGCTTGAAAGCCAGGCTGGAGTGGGCCAAGGAGAGAGTTGGTACTCAGGTAATTGGTGAGTCTTTTATAGACAAATATGTAAACACTTGCAAGGTAAGTATATGTGGGACGGGTGGAAGGGGCTTTGTACAGACTAAATGGGCAAGTCAATGTGTCTTTTTAAAGATTGTAGTCAATGGGTCAGCATAAAAGCCAGATAATTAGCATGAAGATAGTCAGCAATAGCACCCTTTTTTATTCATAGAAAAAGGCTACTAAAACACTGTGCTATTAAACATTACCATTTTCCTAAATAATAAGATGGCATTTTCTGCACAAAACCTCTACCAGGGTATGACTGATGTTCCAGGATAGCTATGAAATATCTCATGCTTCTTTTTTTCTTATTCCCATACATACTGTACTATGGGAGTGAGATAGATAACCAAATAGTTTATTCCTCAATGCATTGTTACATCATCCCTCACTGACTACGTGCAAACTCTTCTATTTTAAACATGTACATCTGATATCCTCTTTCATTTTTGTTTACCTGCCAGCCCTAAAATAGCTTGGTTAAATAGGGAGGTGATTGGGTCATGGTGATGTCAATAGCACTCTTAGTGGTTGCACAAACATTATTACTAATTAATCTTTAAACCTCCCTTTTCAACAAAGCACATTCTTTAGAGATTAATCTTGCAGGCTGGTCACTCTCTAGTATGCCACTAAAATAGCAACGTGTTAAGAGTTTGAAAGTAGGGAATAGTTTTAATGAAAGAGGAGCCAATTATGTTAGATGCCAAGACATAAAGCAATTATATGTAATGTCCTTAATATATTTGAAAATAACACAGTAGGTATGTTGCCAAATATGGAAAATGTAATCAACCAATACATTTGATTTATATGGTTTGACATGCATTTCCATAGCTCTAAGTATGCACATATTTGTTAACTAACAAACAGGCTGATAGCCTTCTGCATTTGGAATTTAGAAAAAATGTCACACTGTCAGTTTTGCTTTCTTAGTGACAATGTTAAATGGGTGAACTGTTGCTAGCAAGTGAGCAGTTAGTCATCTAAATAGGAGAACATAAATGTTCTCATAGCAATCTGGCAAGTTATCACCAGAGACATGATCACTAATATGACCTGCTCCAAACTAAATTGTAAAAACAAATAAGAGTATTTGCTATGTAACAGGAACTCCAAAAACAAGTGCATTAGGAAGGTGTCACAGGTATCAAACACAAGGCCCGCGGCCTGAATCTGACCCTTCTGGCCAATTTTTGTGGCCCACGGTGACTGTACCTAACATTTGCAGGCAGGAGGACCCAGTCCCAGAAAGCTAGGCAGAAGCAGGGCGGTCTATACAAGTGCCTGACCACGCTTCAGGCAGGTGGACCCCAGTTGCTTCTTCACACTCCTGCAAAGACCCAGCACTAGGCACTGACTCTGCCTGAGTCCCTATTCTGCTGCCAGTAGAATGCTGCTGCTGCTGCTTCAGGTATGGAATCTTAGTGGTTGCTACATTAGCAATGTCTCCAGGCCCAGAGACGCAGCCTCCACCTCAGCACAGTCAGTGGCTCCATTACCCTCTCATAGACAGGCCAGGATTAGTCAGGCACACCTACCTCGGAAAAGGCTGCTAAGAACAAAAAATCACTTCCAAAATGTCCAACAAGAGAAAAGTTGATTCAGAAAAGAGACAATTCAATAAAAGATGGGAAAGCGAATATATGTTCATGCTTCACGAAGAGAGATTTGGTGTTTTAGGGTGAGGACAGATCTATACTTCCACTAAGACTATGGGCCTGATTTATTAAAGCCCTCCAAGGCTGGAGAGGATACACTTTCATTAATGAAGCTGGGTGATCCAGAAAACCATGAATGGATCTGTTCCAGGATTCAAAATATTTGCTAACAAATAGCAAATGACTTTAAAGAAATCCATTCCAGGTTTGCTGGATCACCCAGCTTGACCAATGAAAGTGTACCCTCTCCAAACCAGGTTTTATGTATCTTAATAAAAAGTTCCGCCTGCAAATTAGCCTGTGTTTTAGATTTCGACTCCTTATGTGATTTGAGTTTGACACTCCTGATGTACAACGACTCATCAAGGAATTTATTCCAGTTGTTCCAAATATTCACTTTCTAGGTAACCCTGGTGCACTGGGCCTAAATGCATTTTGCACAATATAACACGTGCTTGCTGTGACATTTTCCTTATTAGACTGGTTTCACATTTTACTTATTGATAGATCAGTCAGGTGTCAGAGGACAGGCTTCCAAATAAAAGAGTCCTCCTGTAAAGTGTTTGGAAAGCATTTTCAAAGCATTGGATGTTGATTTCCTTCATTTTGAAGCCATAGATAAGCTTTTTGTTTTCATTAGACAGGTTTGGCATTCCTGTAAAAGTATTGAGAATGCAAACCCAGTTAAAGCAGGTCAAATGCAAGCCAGAGAGATCTGCAGGTCAAATGCACCTGTCAATGATTTCTAAATATCATCTAAGAACCATCTCAAATAATGCCAAATTAATGCCATCAATACAAGCCCAAAAGCCATGGAAATATGTAAATAAATTGATAAGTGCTTAAAGCCATAGAAGAAACATACCAAGAGCCCAGTGAATATATCAAATTAATGTCAAGGCTTAGTAAAGGCATGGAACAATAATGAACTCTGAAAACTGCACCGATAGCAAAATGTTTGTAGAAAAATTGGTGCCATGTAAATTCCATGGTAAACAACACAAACATTTTATCAGTTTACCATAGAGTTAATAATTATTTATATTATAATATCATATGGGAGTATAACACTTTGCCATTTAATTCAAATATTTAATCTCCTATTAGTGAAGAATATTACCTTTCATGCCAGGCAGTACACACTTCTCAAATATTCCAGTTTGTCTGCCCATACATGGCATACAACAAAGCTGGTATGTCCAAATCCCAAAACAAACAGCACAGCTTTATTCCTGGCACCGTGTTCTGTATGGCTGCCCTGAAATAATGTGTCCAGTTAGCACGTCCTTGCCATTTTTAGCTTTCATTTTGTGATGGAATCTGATGATGCCATGTCCACAGGGCCAGCCCAGTCGAGTTTTTGTTTGCAGATGACATCACCTGAATGTCCCCAGCATTCCTTGGCAGTGACTAATGTAAAGAAAGCTAACTGGATATATAGACAGAAAAACTATTCCAAAATGCAGATGACGTATTTTATGTCCATTAACTAAAGTGTAATGCACTTATAGTGAATAAAGTTTACAAATGTCCAACACCAACACTCTGGTTAACCTAAAGGCGATCTATCGGATCCCTGTTTCATAAATAGATCCCATTGAGTTCTGCAAATGTCAACAATCAGAAGCTCTATATACAAAAACAAGAAAAGGAATTGGCTGTGAAAAGTTTTATTATCTGCTAGACCTCAATTATAGGGTTTATCTGCCAGTCATTGAAATTATTGATGTGTTTGTGAAAAATTCAAGTAACTGGTGCTAAAGCCCTCCTCATATACATGAACACCTTGTAAAAGGTCCCAGTGCTCATATGTAATAACAGCATTATAGTAGGCATAATGATGTTGTCAAGAAGCAGCCATAGTAATGTCATGATGGCTCTGAAGCCTATAGGAGTGAGTATAGTCTCTTGGGTGACCTCACTATTTTCATTCATGCAGAACAATTATGTTGTTAAGCCAGCCTTTGCCCTATGAATGGGACAGAATCGTATATGAACACTTTATATTCTAATGTACAAACTTCCATTTGAATACAGTTTCTTTTTTCATTTTGACATTTATATATAGCACGATTTTATTTGTAAAGGTCACACATTTCACAAAGAAATACAAAACCAGCAGAAGCAGGAAGTCACACAGCCAAGTATGATTGGAATCTGTTTAATGGTAGGAAGACAAGGGTTGTCAGACAACAAGCTGGGAAATAGTTCTGATTTACTGTATTTCTAGGCATATTATTTCAGCACTAACCAGGTCAAAACATCTGTACAGTAAAGAAATATATATATATATATATATATATATATATATATTATACTTATAATGTGATAGGCTTTAATTGTACTACACTAATGTTAGACATAGGTAGTTGCCTTTTGATATTAGTAATAAATAACTAGTAATAAATATAATTGATATTTCTTTAATTATTCAGTGTCATCATCTCCTGTGGTGCTCTAGAAGTACTAGATAAAACCAGGATGGTTACTGTATGATTTACAGCCAATAAAATGTTCTCAAGACAAGTACATACAATCATTTGGCAAAATGTAATGATAAAATAACAGTAGAGATAGCATTACCTATACAACTTTATAGCCTGGAGGGACAGTCTTATCCGTTGCAGAATTAATTACCCGTCATTAATCACCAATTGTTTTTGCTGGCTGTTTATCAGCACTTTACAGCAAAGTATAGGTACCATATGCGTTATGGCCTATTTTAGAGCTTAGCGTAAATTAGTGTTATGCTGAATATAGGGGTTAGGCCCCATTTTATATGGGCTTAACTGTTAGAACTTGCTTTAAGGATTAATGTGTCCTAATATGGAGATTTGCCTTCATGTCACATCCTTTTGAATACATTTTCAGTGTATGGCAAGTGTTAGGGTTGCACGGGGAGCTTGGGGTAAGGTAAGGTAAGGAGAAATGACTGACTTTATACAGGGATAAAGTGTTGAGGCAAAAAAAGCAAAATGTTTTAAAGGAGGTATGGGAGGGTGAGTGTACTGCATAGGGTAACAAAAAATCACTATGGAGGAGAGTGATACCCCGGCCTGACTTTGGGTGCTCCCTCATGTGTATGTATTGTGTGTGTGTGTGTATGTGCGTGTATACAGTGTATGTGCATTACGGTACCTCTGCCTCTCATTAGGGTTACATACACCTGACAGGGGCACTATGCACATTATATACACCTGAACCCCTGCACTGTACATTGCATATATCTGTGTATTATACAATCTTGACTTGAAGAAGAGTATGCTAGGGTTTTATTTACCATATTACAATAAGTCCCTTCCACTGTTTATGCAATTTTGCCATGGTGCATCAAATCTTTACTTCCCTCAGCATACCCAATGGTGTCCCAGATTGAACAGCATTTACTTTGTCGAGGCAGAGGGACAGATTACTTTTTTACTTGTTCATTTTGTATGCCAAACAATCCACCATATCTGGTATACTTTTTTCAACCCACTTATGCATCTATACAGGGCATTTACTATAAAATCGTTCTTCAAGGAAAGTCTGGGGTTCATATTAACTGGAAAAGCCTGCACTCCTGCTAGCAATTGGTGACAAAACCAGGGTTATCCTGGGTGCTCTAATATGAAAGGAATTTCCAGGTCAGATGTACCAAGAACTTGTCCCATTTTCTTCTCACCTAATAGTTATCATTAATAATAAATGACTGTAATAGACCACCGTTAAGTCTTGGGGCATGATTTATTAAAGCTCTCCAAGACTAGAGAGGATACACTTGCATCAGTGAACCTGTGTGATCCAACAAACCTGCAAGGGATCTGGTCTAGGATTGAAAACAATTGCTAACAAAAAGCAAATGACTTTTACAAAATAAATTCCAAGTTTGCTGGATAACCCAGTTTCACTGATGAAAGTGTATCCTCTCCAGTCCTTGAGACCCCTAAAAAATCAAGATCATGGTCAGAGCTAAATCTGATGTTTATCTAGCTGACCCCAGAATTTTCTACAAATAGCGGAGCATTCTAGGCACAAGAGGTACCTAAATTGAGGTATTGAACCTACTAATCAATGACAGTGCTGGATTGAGTAAGTATATTCTGTTTCAACGTCATTTTATTTCAAAACTATAAAGCCTAGCCCAGTAAAGCAAAATATTTGAAGTCATAGGTCATATTCTCTGGAAACATATCAATATGGGTGTCCTATTAACCTCTAGCCCTATTGCCTTATTGAAATGCAGCAAATATGCACATTATGTCTGAATACCGGAAGAACAAAGAATTAAACAGAAAATATTCATTTTAAATAGTGATTTGAAAATCAGTTTGGGAACTAAATGACTACAATTAATTTAACTTTGACACATTTATTAGGAAACTCAACTATTTATAAATTTATATTTATCTGTATTTATCTTCACTTTATTTTAGACAGATATTAGAGAGCAAACAGTTTAAAGCAAACAATAAAAATATGTAATTAACTTTACAGTACTGCTTAAAGTCACTTAATGTAAGACGCCTATTATTAATAATATTACTATCCAGTATTTATATAGCGCCAACATATTACTCAGCACTTTTTCAAAGTCCATAGTCATAATAGTATTGTCAATGACTTTGGTGGGGTGACAAGATGCATGCCTCGTGAATGGGTTTTAGGATTTTGTCCTATTGATTACTTTCAAAAAAGGAAAACAAAGCATTTTCAGGAGTAACAATAACTTTTACAGTAATTTGACTTTTTTTTGTTGGCTAGTATTGTCTAGGGCAGTGTTTTTCAACTTTTTTTGAGCCACGGCACATTTTTTACATTGAAAAAATCCTGCAGCACACCACAAGCCAAAAACCTGGGCCAGTTTAGAAAACCTGGATCAGGAGTGCCCACATATTTTTGGCTTGCAAGCTACTTTTAAAATGACCAAATCAAAATGATCTACCAACAATAAAAATGCTAAACATATTGTTTACCTTGCATAACAACATGTATGGCACAATACAATTCTTTTTTTTTTCTTTACTTACACTTTAAAATGATCCTTTTGCAGATTAAAGTTTACTTTAAGTATTGAAAACAAATGAACATGTGCAAACTCCTGGCTCAAATAGTTTTATGTGTTATTAGCCCAATCACTCCACTAGCTGTGCATAAGTGTAAGACAGGGCTTTAAAGAAACAAACCTGGAGACTCCCACATTTAATTCAACAAAATTACTCCTGCCACATCCTGAAATTAACAAATAATAGAAAAAGAAAAGTTGAGGGACGTAAAATGCAGTATATATATATATATATATATATATATATGACTATGTTGCCGAGTAACTAACAGTTGTAAATTTCAACAAAACCAGTAACATTGAAAATTCTTTAATATAAAAATTAAAAACAAACGATAACACAACAAAACATGTAATCCACGTATGAATGAATTATTCTGAATTATTAAATAATATTAACTATTATTATAATTTTTATTGTTACAGATATTGTTGATTTTTAAAACTGTTAGTTACTTGGCAACAGTCATATGTATATATATATATATATATATATATATATACTGCCTTTTCAAGTCCCTCACGTTTTCTTTTTCTAATATTTGTAACACAGGACTTGCTAAAAAGCTGCTAAACTTTAAAATAATAGAGTGAAACACATTTTGTGCAAACTGTGTAACTTTTTAGTAGGTATATTTTTGCACTTTTGATTCTTGTCTGTTAATGGAATGTAAATCTCTATTCCATTTAGTTCTAGCTAAGGTGCAAAATGACTCACCCAATGAGAGAGGGTGCAGCCTCTGTATTTCTTTGTCACACTAAGGGGTCCCGTGCTACCACAAGCGAGGAACTATGGCAACCCTTGCTGACCTGAGCGGGCGGAGCCAGAACTGAGCCAAGGCTTCATGATAGCGTAGCCATGGCAATCCACCCAATTTGGATAATTTCCCATGGTACACCTGAAGATCTCTCACGACACACTAGTGTGCCACGGCACAGTGGTTGAAAATCACTGGTCTAGGGGACCTGTAACACCATGTCCCAAAACAGCATGTCTTTTTTCCAAAATGTAAATCTTTTACTTATCTAGGCTATTGCTGACTGCTTTTATGTCAACTGCAAAGTCCCTGAAAAAAGTATTGTTAATTCTTGGGGAAGAGAAAGGTGTGGATCAGTGGGACCTATGGGGGTACATATAAGGAACATATGGAAATATTTTGCTAGTGAAAATTATTTTTAGGTATAAGCAACAAAACCCATTTCTATAGCAGTCAGGGGGTTAAATAACATCAGAATGTCACTCATTAGCATCTCAATACTTTCAGATACAATAGATTTTTGTCAATAATTTTGTCATTCATTAATTTCACTGCAAGAAAACCTATTGTGTTGAAATAGTCTAGGGAGACAGTAAAAGTAAAAGAATACAATATAAATAATGGTAACATCATATAACCTGGCTGTTGTAGAATTCGATTTACCTAACAAGGAAGGGGGCAAAAAAAGATATATACCCCATAAGAGTACGATCCTTACTCATACCCTTAAAGGGTAAATAAACCCTAGAAATTACATCATCACATTGTATAAACATTTTTTAACTAATACTTATATCTTTAAACTAGTGAATACAGATAAGGCAGCCAAAGACAGCGGCAGAATGAATATAAAAAATGACCACAGAACTAATAGGGATGCTAATGAATGACATTCAATTGCAAATTACCTCCAGGACTGTGATATTAATGTGTTTTGTCCCTTATACCTAAACATTTTAGCACAAAAGTTAAATCAAATTTTTGGCATATTAAATCAAATATTAGGTAATTATTTGTTGAATTTCTACAAACCTGACTATTCTTTTTTAACCTAGGTACAGTGCAGGTCTACGCTCTATAATGTTAATTGGATTTTAAGACTCCTCTAAGATTTCACCGTTCTTTTCTCCTCTGCATTCAAACATATTAGCACCAATTTACTTGACTGTTTCTGCATACCCAACTGCTAATGAATGATAAACCCAGTGTGTTCCCTGGATATCTCTAGTATCTTAGCAATTGATTAGCTAAGATTCACCAACCTATCAAAATCAGGCCACTAGCATACTTAAGAATGATAGTTGCTGACACTGTTAAAACCTTCCAGATCTGTCTGCATCTTTGGTCTCAAAGTCTCCATTTTAAATGTTGGAACACCACTTCACAGTTTAGGTAGTCATCATTGTCTGTGGGCAGGTGGACATGTCTGTCTTTCAGTTCAGCAGCTGTACTGAACACCTTGTCTATAATGAGACTTGTATCAATGCATGCACCTCTATTGCATCTCCAACTAGTACTAAAACATTCACTATATGTTTGTCTTGGACATCCAGTGGTCAAAAAGGGTCTCCAAATATGGAGGTTGAATGTATCCAATATGGAGCTGCCATACTTCTTAAAAATCATGCTAACTATGGAGTGACCTGGTCAATGCCCCACCCCCAAAAAAAAAATATATATATATATATATATATATATATATATATATATCAAATTTTCTGTTAGGTTCTGTCTTTGATTATTTTAGAGAGGGTCTGCTTTTGCCCCTTTCTGTTACAGTTGTTGTTCAGTTTTTCTTTGCCCACTAAATGTGTTTTTTAACAGTTTTAGTGAACTGATTACAATGTAGTTGCCCTGTGGTAGAATAATAATACGTAATATAAACCTGTATCAGTGGTTTATTAGTCCTTTATACCCATGATAATCCAAAGAAATTGGTGGTTAATCGGACTGATTGCTGCTCCCTGGTCTCCTCTGTCTCAAACCTGATCAGCTTCTTCAAACAAGGTGCATTCCAGCCCTCATTTTATCTGTGTTATTCACCATGGTTTCTCAAAGCAAAACATGTTTCTCGTTTCCTCTTATCATGTGTGTACCTGTCATTTTAATGCATATAATAAAATGTGAGACAGATATAAATGGTGTTGTTAGTGCCAATTCTGTGACATTCCTGTTTTAATTTATTTAATCTGCAAAAATTCCACTGTTATTGTAATTAAGGGTAGGGGTGCAGGCTGAGTATTGCAGTTTCATTTACCACCTAAAAATATTCATATAAAGACCCTTCAGCTGTGATGTAGAGTAAAACCTGCTTTATTATCAAACAGAAAGAACATATATGTATGTTTTCTGTTTCACCCCTGAAATGAATTCAAACAGAAAATAACTTTTCATATTTAGAGGTTACTTAGTACATACTACAGTGGACAAGTACCTAAAAAAAAACTGACAGCAATTTCAAAGTGACGCCAACCAGAATTTTGTAAACTTGAGAGACCAGGTGCCAAGGAGGCTCAGATTGGGTATAACATTTTTCAAATTCATTTAGTGGCCTATGTGTGTTGAGGGAGAGGTGCAGGGAGTTATAGAAATTTGACAATTCCATGGACGTCAACCACCTTAGCGAGTGTGTGAGGTTTAGGTCTGCCGGGATAAAAGAACCTTGGGTTGAGTCCAAAAAATGTCTAACTTGGGGCCAACAGTCCCTAGAAAAACCCGCTAGTCTGGTTTGGTGTAGACCAACAGAAAAAGAGGGAGTGTTTAGGGAAAGGATAGGAAAAAGAGAGAAGTTATCTCTCATAGAGCGCCAAATTTGCAAAGTGGTGGAGGTAAGAGATGAGAACGATAGTAGCAGAGCGTCCGAGGGAACATGTATCCAAGGCACAACTTTCAAGTCATGGGGAGAGAGATCCTGTTCCAATAAGATGGATATCTTACATTCCGGCTTGAATTGCCACTCTACTACCCAGGTAAGCAAGGCAGACGCATGGTACAATTCAAAATCAGGTAAGCCCCACCTGTTTGTTTGATTGTGGGATAATTGTAGGACAAGGTTAACTGGCAATGAGATATTCATAGCCTCTGTTTTAGAGAGGTTCACTTTTAAATTGCTATGAAAACCAAGTTTTTGCATCTCCAAGAGAATGGAGAGTAGGGATGTGTGGGGTTATATAAAGGAGGACGTCATCCACGTATAAAGCCAATTTGTGATGGTGAGTGGGTGTAATTATTCCTTGAATGGAGGGGTTGGATCAGATGGTGATGGCTAAATGATCCATCACCAGGGCGAAGAGGAAAGGGGATACCATTACCTAATACTTTAGCTGCTGGGGTAGAGTATAGAGCCATGATTTTAGCACAGAGTATAGGGCCTATACCTGATTTGTTGTAAGTTCAAATCCAGGAATTGCCAGTTAACCCAGTCAAGTGCCTTTTCGGCATCTTTTGAAATTAGGCATGCTGGGATTTTGTGTTTTTGGGCATAAGAAATTAGGTGAATGGTCCGAACGGTGTTGTCCCTCACCTCACGGCCCGGTATGAAACCCACCTGGTCTCTATGAATCAGGGAGGGAAGGAGAGGAGCTAGCCTGTTAGTTATAATTTTGGTATATAGTTTTATATCAACATTGAGTAGGGAGATATTATTTCCCCCAGAAAGCCTCGCCTTTCCCTGGTTTTGGTAACACCAGTATATTGGCTAGGCTAGCATATTAGGGGAAAGGGGATGATCTCTGTCAACTGCATTGAATGCCTTACTCAAGATAGGTGACAGCTGGGAGGCTAAAGCCATCAGGACCAGGAAATTTACCCGACTGGAGTAGTTTAATGGCACCCAAGAGGTCCTCAGATTTCAAAGGGGCATCTAGCTTGGTAGAGACTGAAGCATCTAATGTTGGAAGCGGTTTCCTGTATGTAAGAATGCATAGAATCAGGCTGGTAGTGTGAAGAAGAAGGCATATGAGGGGGAGGGAGGTTGTAAAGTTTAGTATAGAAGGTCTCAAATTCCCTAGAAATGTCTCTGCTGCCGTGCACCTGAGCGACCCTTAAGTTATTAAACCAAATAGAGGATTTCAGGGGACTTGGATGAATAGTCCATAGTTGGAAAGGTTCTGGAGACTTTGATAAAGAACCACTTAGCGATGTTTCTGCTAGAAAATAATATTATAAGTGATAGTCAGCATGGCTTCAAGAAAGACCAAAGTTGTCAAATAAATTTACTCTATTTTTATGAGGAAGTAAGTAAACAGGTAGACAGTGGAGTAGCAGTTGATATAGTGTACTTGGGCTTTGCTAAAGCATTTGACACTGTACCCCACAGACAGTTAATATGCAAGTTAGGGTTAATAGGTTTAGAAAAGTCAATCTGTAAATAGATAGAGAACTGCCTTAAAGACCATACCCAGAGAGTTGTAATTAATTTTATTACATTCATAGTCTGAATGGTCTAAGTTTATTAGTGGCGTACCCCAGGGTTCAGTGTTGGGACCTTTACTGTTTATCATCTTTATAAATGATATAGAATTTGCGATTAAAAGTACCATTTCTGTGTTTACAGATGACACTAAACTATGTAATGGACATATGTACATACATGATGTCTATAATCTACAAACAGACCTGGATGTACTGTTTGATTGGGCAGCCAAGTGACAAATGGCATTTAATATAGATAAATGTAAAGTTATGCACTTCGGAGCTAATAACATGCATGCTTCATACTGTCTAGGGGGAATACATTTGGAGGAGTCAGAAATGAAAAAGGATCTGGGGGATCTGGTAGATCATAGACTTAATAACAGCATACAATGCCAAGCTGCAATATCTAAAGCTAGCAAAGTACTTTCTTGAGGAATAGACTGCAGAGATGGAGACATAATCCTGCCCCTGTACAAAACATTGGTCAGACCACATCTGTAATATGCAGTCCAGTTTTGGGCACCAGTTCACAAAAAGACATTGTGGAGTTGGAGAGAGTGCAGAGAAATGCAACTAAACTAATAAAAGGAATGGAGGAGCTCAGCTACGAGGAGAGATTAGCTGAACTGAATCTATTCTCCCTTGAGAAGAGACGTTTAAGGGGGGATATGATCACCCTGTGTAAATATATAAATGGTCCATACAGAGAACTCTCTTTCCAATTATTCACTTTGAGATCATTACAAAGAACAAGAGGGCACTCTTTGCGTCTGGAGGAAAAGAAGTTTAAGCTCCAAAGAAGGAGGAGATTCTTCACTGTAAGGTCTGTAAAAATGTGGAATCAGCTCCCTCAGGAAGCAGTTTCACCAAGTTCCATAGATTGCTTTAGGAAAAAGCTGGATGTTTTTCTAGAAGCACAGAATATAACTCAGTATTAAGGCTTTAAAGTAAAAATAACAGTTGATCCAGGGAACATCTGATTGCCTCATGGAATCAGGAAGGATTTTTTCCCCTCTTGAAGCAAATTGTACCAGAGTCCAAAATTCGCAGCAGCTCATGTCTTGCATTGGAGAGGTCAACTAAGGTGCCTGGCAGCATGTCACGCTTATGTGTAGATTTTATTGCAGCTATTTGGACCAGTAGGTGTTAAATTTGGGCAGATCTGGCTTTTTTCAAACGTGCCCTGTGTTTAATAAAGATGCCTGGGAGGACACATTTTAGGGCTTCCCATTGAATGATAAGGTGAGTGGAGTCATATTCATGTACCAATTGGAAGGTGTTTACGGTTTCATTAAGCTCAGCTAAACAAACCGAGTCACTAAGGAGAATGTCATTAAGTCTCCAGAAACCCCTAGGGCCACAACTGCGTGAGATACAAAACTCTAAGTGGATGGGGCATAGTCAGACTACAATCTCAAACCTATCCTGGATCAGGGCTGGAAATCCAGGAGTGCTACTGCCATCAGAAAATAATCCATACGGCTGTAGGTGTTGTGGGCAAAGGAATAATAGCTGTAATCCCTGTCGACAGGATGAGAGATGGGCCATTTGTCCACAACACGTAATTTCTGCCACAGGTGTCTAATCTTCAACAAGGCCAAGGCAGGGACTGCTGATCTCCCCAAAGATGTATCATTCTGTGGAACCAAGGGCACATTAAAGTCTCCACCAAGTAGCAAATGCTGGTAACACAATTGTTCCAGTTTAGAGAGTAAAGAAACTCTGTTGAGTAAAGAAACTGAGTTGATCATGATTGGGAGCATAAACATTAACCAGCATGTATACCTAATTATTAGATTTTATGGACAAAAAGATATAATGTCTGTGTGTCTATATAGGAGTTGAGTACTTTGTTAGAAAAAGATTTGTGGAAGGCGAGACCCCTTTGGATTTGGCAGAAAGGTTGGAGCTATGAAACCAATTAGTGTAATAGGGGTTTTTAAATGTAGGTATGGAGTCACTTCTAAAGTGGGTGTCCTGTAAAAAAAAAGATTTTAGCCTTGGACTTATGGAAGTGGTAAAGGACTTGACTGCATTTCTCTGGCACACTTAAACTCCTGACATTAGGCAAGGCTAAAGACAGGGAATCAGCCACCATCATTGGGTAAAAGGAATGAGAAGCTCAATAGAGGTATGAATCGTGTTCCCAAAAATTAACATGCAATTAGAAGTACATGGGAAGAGAAGAGGGGAAGGTTTGGAGGGGGATAACGGAAAGGGGTGTAGGATGCATAGACCTGCATCAAGGTCTCTGAGTGGGGTAACTTGGAAGATGAGACAGGAGGAGGTTCCCGCCCTCACCTGGCATCAATAACCAGCATATAAATAAATAAACAATTAGCAAGTAAGTGCAGCATATCGTGAGAACATGTGATAGAACATTAAAATACTCGTGGGAGGTACAAAAAAGGGCAGCAATAAGGGCAATCAAGAAAACATAATATTAATATATCAAATAACAACAACAGTTTATTTAAGGCAAGTGGAGAGTAGGTATATTCATCAGTGGTTCAAAACTTGTCAGATCAGCAGGAAGAGCAATCTAGAAAAAAGGGGGAAGAATGCACAAATCCCCACAGTCCCTTTCAGCGATCACAAGTGTCCCGATCTGCAGGAGGAGGGGAACTTTTACGTTGAAACTTGCTCTTGGCTTGTGTCCAGGGAGACGGAGGTGGAGGATCCAGAAGTGGGAGTTCCAAGGGCCATTCAGGAAGAGGTAAGTGCCAGAGCCCCAAAAAGCGGGATAAGTCCTCTAGTTGATGAAAGGAAGCCGTCTTTCCATTGTTGGTAGCAATTAACTGAAACGGGAATCCCCAAAGGTATTTCTTATTTTCAGAATTGAGGACTTCCAGATTAGGCTTAAGAGCCCTACACTGAGCAAGATTGTTGCAGGAAAGGTCTCAAAGAAGAGTGATTGACTCACCATTAAACATGATTGAGGATTGTGCATGGGCTTTGTGCATAATGTCCTCTTCAAGTCGAAAGATGTGGACTCTACAGACAATCTCACAAGATCTCATGGGATCTTGATTTTAGGCTCCAGGGTCTTGTGGACACAAATTCAATGTAATGGTCATTCGGTTTGTGGAGTATGTCATTGAACACCGCTGTGATCGCCGGAAGAAATACCTCTGTACCAATATTTTCAGAGATCCCTCTAACTCTAATATTATTGCCTCTATTCCTGTTTTCAAGATCATCATGCTGATAGACCAGTTGTTGTAAAAGAGTAGAGTGAGCATTTAAAGCCTCACTAAAGTGTGTTTAGTAAGGTGACCCCTAAGGTCTTCTGTTTTACTTTCAATGTTTTCAATGTTTTCTATTCTGCTTCTTTTAAGTTCCCCCATCTCTGATTTATATGTATTTTGCATTCTTTGGACCATATTTTCCTGATCAGATTTAGTAGGGAGAGCCTGCAAGTATGACTCCAAATCCCAGTGAGAAGGCTGTGGAGAAGATGGGGCCCCAGTGAGTAAGCTTGCTGCCTGGGGAGGGTATGAGAGAGGATCCCTGGGGCTGCTATGCGTTGGAGAAAGAGAGGGAGAGCTCACCTGCGGTGCTAGAGAAGCAGGGAGCTCTGAGGCTGCCGGCTGTTCCCTTGCCATCTTGTGCCATCTTGTTTTCTTGATGCCTGGATGGAAGAAGGTCCCATTCTCACAGGATCCGGACCCACCCGAAGATGAACTGGAGTCCTGGTGACCATGTCTGCTCATCTGAGCAAAAAGAGAGAGCGAGAAAGCTGCTGTTATGACTGGAAATGCCGGCCACGGACGGGAGAGCAACCATATAGGCTCCTTAAAATGTACTCTTCTTATCTTCAGGCAATGGGGATGAAACTGGGGAATGAGTGCTACCAATAAGGGTGAATATCTAGAAATTAGATTTAAAAATTATATGGCCCATTTATATAGTTACTTTACATTAATGCATGTTCCTTTAAATGAAAATAGCTCTCAATGTATTCTTACAGTTACAATTCCAATACAGCACATATGATGTGCACAGCAGTATGTTGCATTACAAAAAAAGGTGCATGCATGGTTTTCAGTGTGTTTTTGTGCACTGCTAGACTATTTAGGAATAAATCAGGAACATTAATGCAATATCTTGTGGAGTTTCAAAAGAAGGGCCGGAGGAATAAAACCACACAAGGTAACAACAAAAATAGTATTGCTGATTATGTCCATTATACCAAATCTGGCACTATTGTCATACATACAATATATAAAATCTATACTCAACCCTGTTTTATGTAAAAGCCATCAATGTAATCCCCCATCAATGTGCTACACTCACCTCAAACTATATTGGAAAGCCAGTGACATTGTGATGATCCTAAAAAAAAAGTTTACATTTATTATATATGATAACAATATTTAAGGTAATGTTTAAAAAAATATTTTTTTCATATAGTAAATGTTTGGGAGTCAATAAATAGTCTGAAATTTGATGGAAGAAATTGGTAAACTGAGAAGGTTATTGACCTCTGCTGTAGGCCCATTTTGAAAGTCTATTGTGGTGATAAAAAGTGAACTAAAATGTGCAAAATATAGTAACCTACTAGTACTATTCAGAAATGCTCTGGATTGCACACATAATTGGCATAATTGCTTTTTACTGGCCACTTCTAATAATCATGTACAAATCATAGAAAAATGTTCCAAAGGTCAGAATAATATAGTTTATTGAAAGTAAATCTTCATCCAGTAGTTTATAGTAAGGGATGTATCCAAAGGTATTTGAAAGCATTTTGACGAAAGCTATTTGTCTGGTGCTCAACTGTAAATATGCTGTACAGCTGTTATGTTAATCCTTAACATGTATACCTAAGAACACATAGATCTGCACTGGCAAAACTTGATGGACTTGAGCAGTATTCATTTCTGTAACCCATAATGCACTGGCCTTTGAACTTTGGTCAGTAGTTTCCAATGATCATCACAAGGAACTAGTGACGAGAGTATAACAAGTTAAGATTGCCACTTGTCTGGTCACCATGACTGAGGATGGAATCACTTCTGTGACATAAATACATTTTATTTTTACATATAAAACAAGTTCATGGGAGTAGAGAGGTGCCCACTAACAATAAATTCCTACTGGTATACTGGGCTAACCCCTGGTAATTAAACAAAACAAAATATTAAAGGTATTAATGGAACTCAGCTTTTTTTCCTTTTTTAAATAAGGTACATTCAATCAGAACATTAAGCTCTGTTATAAATAAGAAAAAAGAAACAAATTTAGGTTATCGATTAAGTTTACTATTTATGTTTTTTTTACCATTTAATTACCTAATAATTACAAAATTAGATTCCTATACTTCAATAAGGTTTACTGAAAACGTTAACAAAATTTTACCAGACTCATGAGCAATCAAACCCAGGTAGATGAACTTTGCACTTATTTTAATGTTATAACAAAATATTTTCAATGGTGAATTTACCAGACCAAAATGGAGCAAATAAGAGACATTAATTGTTAGGGTTTACATTACATTACATTATTATTACATTATGCAGTTATACTTTATAATAATGTAATATTTTTACACTTCGTATAGTAATGTAATAATTTAGTGCAAGGGGTTTTTAAATGTAGGTATGGAGTCACCTTTAAAGTGGGTCTCCTGTAAAAATAAAATTTTAGCCTTGGCCTTATGGAAGTGGTAAAGGACTTGACTGCGTTTCTCTGGCACATTTAAACTCCTGACATTAAGCAAGGCTAAAGACAGGGAATCAGCCACCATCATTGGGTAAAAGGAAAGAGAAGCTCAATGGAGGTATGAATCATGTTCCCAAAAATGAACATGCAATTAGAAGTACTTGGGAGGAGAAGAGGGGAAGGTTTAAACCCAGGTAGATGAACTTTGCACTTATTTTCATGTTATAACAAAATATTTTCAATGATGAATTTACCAGACCAAAAGGGAGCAAATAGGAGACATTAATTGTTAGGGTTTACATTACATTACATTATTATTACATTATGCAATTACACTTTATAATATTGTAGTATTTTTAAGCCTTATATTGTAATGTAATAATAATACATTATTACATTACACTTATGTATTTCCAATGTAACTAAATTACAGCTGTTTTTTTAACCATTTTTTAAACAGCGTGAGTGTATTTTAGACATCTAACTGTGCCCAAACACATTTTTTAAATGCCCAAAGATTCTGAAACCTGGCTCATTCTATCAAACAAACCACCAGTTCATCATAGTATTTTGAACTTTGGTAAAAGTACTAGGGCTACATCAAAAGTTTGATAATTTTGAATAAATTGCAAATTTTTAGTGGAAAAATCAGGCTTTGATGTTAAAATGAAAAAGTTTAATGTTACAGAAAAAAACAGAAAAACCTTTATATATCATAAAAAAAATTATAAGTAATGTACGGTTTTAAAAACCTGTTTTTTAGCCAGCTGTCAAATTTTTAAGTTTAATGTAAAGCCTTTGCACATTGGCCCCTAGAATCTGAAAAAGTGCAGACAGTGGGTGAGTTGCTCTTCTTTTCTCCTAGCCATACCAGGCCCTCATTTGGCCCCTGCACATGGATCCTTGGACAAGTAGGAAGCCCCATTTAATAGGCCCCCTACCAGGGTGTAACCAGCTATAAATTAACTTTGATATACAGAAGAATTCCATACTTTTTCAGATTTTTTAACTCCTGCAGGCACCCTCACAGTCACCATCCTCTCAACCCCCCATCCCCCAAACAGTTTTAGTCACTATACTATACCCAGGATATTTGAAATTTTGAAGAAAATTCAGCAGGCATAGACATACATATAATTTACAGTCAAAGTCAAAATGGTTAAAGTCATAATATGGACATGCAAATCTGAATTGAAGCCGAATCGAAGCGGTATCTATGAGGCAGCAGCCATCTCTCTAATTGACCAATTCAGAGGTGTGAAAGGTAGGGGAGGTAGGACAGGAGCTCAATCTATTATGGCAATGGTAAGATATGCATATTACGGTGCTCTGAATTTAGGAGATCACTTGAGGCACTTGAGCAGTTCTGCACACATACAATACATGAGTGCACTTGCAGTTGTCTGTTAAATGGTGGTTATAATTATGGTCCAGTTCCAATTTGATGCCCAATGCCCTGTTGGAATGGTTACTCTATGTCAGCTAGAGGTATTTAATTGTGCACAAGGAGATTTATTACATATTTTGTTCCATTTTAAATTCAGCATGAAACATTTTTCCATTTTTATTAATCATGTCTGCGCTATACTGTCAAAAGGTGAAAATAGATTGGTTACTAAGGGTCAGTGCACATCATAGCTTTTAGCTATCTTACTAATTAAATTCCATATTGGAATTGGAGTTGCTGCTCCGTGCAAATTCTCACAATAAGAAAGTAGCAACAGGTGGGTTTATGATTATGTTGTATCCCTTATGAATTCAGAATATCTATAATTATGTGCAACAAGATCATATTTTTAAAGCTTGGCTCCAATCCAACCTTTTTTTAGATAGAGTGGTGCAATGTTCGATCTTCTTTGAGGTTCTGTATTTGTATCTGTATTTTCTTTGCCCCAGAGTCATAACGACAAGAAATTAGATGGATGTGTGTCACTGAGCCATAATTTTAGACATGTACTTGCTGGCACCTGTTTTTTCTAACTTATGTCTCCATATAACTAGCTAGTTTTCTATATAACTTCTTGTTATAAATTCTGGTATTTATCTGTATAACTGTGTTGTATGAGTTTTGCAGTAGTACCATATAACTATTCAGTATAATTCCTCTTTGATGAATGTATAATCTACTGTTTTTTCTATGTTACAACTCATGCATAAAATTTAATTCAGCTGTAAAACATGTACTCTATTCTCACAATAAAACTATTCATAAAATATAAGTATTCATATTATTCATACAACTTACTTTTTAACATTTTTCTAAATTATGTGGTAGTGTGATATGTGTAGTATGTTGAGACAATCTTTGGTTGGCATTAAACATGCATAGGCAAAAATGATCAATTCATCTATTAAAGTTCTGTATGAATCGATCAAATATGTAGAGGACCTTGTTAGAACATTTTACATAATTTATGTAAAGGATTGTCAGTAGACTAAAAACAGCAGGTTCTTAGAGCTATGACAAATTCTTGGACAAAATCTTGTACTGATGAAAAGTAAAACCTAGATTAAGGCAGCAGCCTCCTCAAATACATCACTGCCACTCCACCTTTGAAAGTTCGAATAAAATTATGCTTTGCACATGTAAGGGGCTGGTGACAAAGTCCATTTTGTTAGGATGATAATGCCTGTTAGTAAGAGTGAAGAGGAGCAAAGGGCCTCAAATCTTTCCTTCAGTAAAGGCATATCAATTTATTGACATGACTATAAACATTCTCAATCTGATAAAAAATTCATGGTGTAAAAATATAATCCATGACAGGGCTCAGTCCTGCAAAGTTGATTTGTCAACTACTATGCACGTTTGCTGGAACTTGACTGATAAAGAATGTTGTTTTTCATTAGTGACGTCCATACCCCTAAATAATTCAAGCTATCACAAAAACCAGAGCTATGACAAATTCTTATATTGATGAAAAGTAAAACATGGAATAAGACAGAAACCTTCTCAAATATATTGACGCCACTCTACTCTTTTAAGTTAGAAAAAAAATGTGCTAAAAAATGAAAAAGGAGAAGTGAGAGGGGTCTTTTTAGGCAAAAGTATTCAAGTAAAAGCTGCAAGACCTGTATGTAGTACAGGGGTGCAGTTCACATGGGTGGATTGCTTTCTTATTGTCTAACCTTCTGGAGACAGGGTGTATACTAGAGATCTATCCCTGCCCCTTAAAACTGATAAGAGACTATGTTGTGAAGAGATAAAAAGCATTATAAGAAATCATATTGGCTTTCAGGGCTTTACCGGCAACAATAAAACAAGCTCATAATCATAAAATATGCGGGAAATAAATTCTACTGGAAATAAAGTACATATACACCCTTTGTGATGAAATCACATGGAAAGTTAAAAAAAGTTGTTATTAATACTGTTTGAATTAGTAATTTATATAGTACCATCCTCTTTCATGGCACTGAAAAATATAAAATACACAGTACAGAAATAAACAACAATGAGGGAGATACGAATAAGGCCCAGTTGAGCAACAGACTTTGTAAACTGCACATAGAAGTGCAATCAAAAGGTATATGCAATTGTTTTACACACATTGGGCCAAATTTTTTAAAGTCCTCCAAAACCAAAAGAAAGAGTATCATGGGAGAACCTAGGTGAACCATCAAACCTGGAATTAATGTGGTCCAGAATTGAAAATATTTTCCAGGTAACAGCAAATGATTTTTAAGAAATCCCTTCCAGGTTTGATGGATGACCCATGTTCTACCATGATAGGCAATCTTCTCCAGTCGTGGAAAGCTTTATTAAATCAGGTTTATTGAGAGAGATACAGGTAGTATTCACCTAGATTATTGTACTAAAATTGGCATAGTGATGCACATATATATATACATAGCAGTACTAGAGTTACTGGGAGACAGAGCCCTGCCCTTACAAAATGTAAAATCTAATATATTGGGTATACGGAATAGAAAAAAAAAAAAGAAGTAAGGGAATTCAATAGCCGGTGTGGTAAATGGAGGCTAATATGTAAAATGTACTACTAGATAAATTGATGGCGGGTTTTTAACTGTTTGAAGTGACTGCAGTGACAGAAGGGTAGATGAGTGCCAAGCAGGAAGTGTAAGGGAGTTCCAGAACTACTGCAATGTCATTGAGTCAATATGCCTTTCCTGAAGAAAAGTTTTAACATTGTCCTAGTAAGAGGTCAAATTGTCAGTAAAAAAGACTCAAAACTATATTCCTGGAAAATAGAAAATGCCCAAGAAATTAAATCAACAAAAAACAAATGGGCAGAAACGGGAATCAGTGTTTGTGATTGAAGATGATGCTGGAACTTTGGTAGCCACTATGAAACATAGAAAGATGACTGCCTAAGGAAAATGAACACACTTCCATACTTATTGATGATGTTTGGTTGCATATCAGGTAAAATAACAGGGGAGATGGCACTTAAATCCTCTACAGTAAGTGCACAGGTGTACATTGAAATTTTGGACACTGCTCCTATTATGTTTGGTGATAACGTTCTTTTTTTAGGATAATAATGCCTCTTGCAAGGAGTGAAGACGAGCAAAGAACATCAAAACATTTCTCATCTGTCAACTGCTATACAAATAAGCTGGAACCTGACTGATGAAGAATTTTGTTTTTCGTTAGGAAGTCCATACCCCCAAATAGTTCAATCCATCATAAAAGCCATAGGAGGTGCAATAAAGTACTAAGTGGAGTTTGTGGGGTTAATAAGTTATCCAAACACTCAGCTTTCAGATAAAATAGAAAATGGTTTTTGTGTCATAATAAACACCTTCTAAGAATAGTGATTCTGTAATTTTTGCTTGGAGTGGTATATATCTTCAAATGTCAGGTCCCGCATAAGACAACACAGGACCCTAAGCTAGGCCCCACCCCCAGTCCCTTTATTCAACAATTCCAGTTTTTATTTGGTAGAGCCTGATTATTTAAAGCTCTCCAAGACTGGAGAAGACACACTTTCAGTGGTGAACCTGGGTGATCCAGCAAACCTGGAATGTGGCTTCATACCCCTGCAGAGAGGCAGACAGGCATTCAGCCTTCCTTCAGCCTTTACTTATGCAATAGGTACTTGTGATGACTTTTAAAGGACCATGAGGTGGGGTCTGTAGCTACCAGAGTTTGCTTTGCTCTGTTCATTGCAAGTTCATGGCAGTGATGAGAAGCTGACAGCAGGCCCAGCTAGTGTTATGGTGTCCTTGTTAGGTCAGTACAATTAGGTTGTAAAGGCCAATTATGGGCCTCCTAGACACTCACTGACCCTACACACCTGCCTAAGTTACCATGTGGGTGCTTTAATTTGAAAACACCCCACCTGGCTTGTCACACTTCTGCAATTTGACTTGCAACTGCAAACAGTTCTCAGTAAATTGTCAGTAAACCTATTAACAGACCAATTAAAAATATGGCATTCATTTTCTGAGAAAGCTGCACACAGATCTCTCAGCTTCAGCTTTCCCTGTGTACAAGAAGAGGCTTGCCACCTCACCTGTCAGCAGCACTGCCAGAATAAATCTTTGAAGCACTTCATCAATGCCTAAGTTTTCATTCCTATTTCGTACACGTGCCTTACTCAGGTGATTAAAGATGCCTTAGATGGAAGGTACTTTTATAAAAGGGGCCTCTAGCAATACAAGAACATATTTTCATCCAGATAATTCTATGTATAAATAGATGTTAAGATGCAGCAGATGCAGGATGAGATTTTATACCAAGAAAAAAAACACAATTTACTACATTTTCATAAACAAATGTTTTAAATTTCTACAACCAAAACTTACTTTTTTTTATAATATACCAAAGTTTTTAATGAATCTGCTAAATTTACAGCATTGGTTCTAATTAATTGCATTATTTGTAAAAAAAAAACAATTTCGTTAGAAGATTTTGTTTCAAACTACAGATTCACTATGCTTCATCATGTTTTTGGATTACAGACTTTATTTTGTGGTAGATTGTAGAAATATGTGTTATTATTAAAACATGTGGGGCTCTATTTATAAAGCGTTGGATCTGACATTCACTGAAACATTTCCTGGTGCAGAATCAATTACTGACATTGAAACACATGGACCTGTAAGATTATCCAAGAGAATATCTGTGGAATCATTCCTTTTTAAATAGAGCCCTTAGATTGTTTTTTCCCCCAATTTTTGGAGTAATCCCTGATTTAGGCTACATACACACATGCAATAATTATCATTGGAAACGAACGATTAACGACTGATCGCCTGATAATCGTTAACAAAAAAAATGCACAACAACTGGCCAATGACGCTGATGAATGAGTAATGTCGCTGAAAACCAACGATGTGTGTACGGTTGTTCAGTGATCGTGGATTGTTCTGTGATACACTTTCTCCTTTACATGTCACTTCCTGCATCGTTCAAACAATCGTATCTAGTGTGTGTACATTATTGGTGGAAAATATTTGAACGATTGTATCATTTCAACATGTACAGAATTGTGCACAATACGATCATTCAAAATAATCGTGCATAATCGTTGATCAGTTGTTAATCGTTTGTTTCCTAATGATAATTATCACATGTGTGTACCCTCCTAATTGATAAATTATATCCCACTTGACTTTCAAGGGAGCAACTGGTAGTAAAATTGCAGTGGCAACCAGCTGCCTGGTCAGTAAGTATTTTGGTATCTCTCACAAATAAGACATACCGTATTTTTCGGACCATAAGACGCACTGGACCATAAGACGCACCAGTTTT
>NC_092858.1:100574338-100592597 GCF_032062135.1 Pyxicephalus adspersus
AGCTGGGAAGGATACATTTTGATACATTTGGACCATAAGACGCAGGGACTTTTTCCCCCCACTTCTGGGGGAAAAAAAGTGCGTCTTATGGTCCGAAAAATACGGTAGATACCTATGAATAAAAAGGACAAGGATATGTACCATAGCATGAAAACTGGCCATACATGGGTGGCCGATAGGTGCGTGTCTAGGCAATTTATCAATATCAGGAAGATAATAAACATTTACCTGAATTACTGTTGTGTACTCAGCACACACAAATTTCAGCTGCAAACACTCCCTAAAATCCATCAGCCAGTAGAAATACTTCCTACTTTTTACATTAGAAATCACAGGGCTGTTTTGTTAACGCAAACGGTGGGGAACACTACCAATGGTTGGTTGTTGTATGGGAGAACGTTTGTATAAATGTTAGATAGTACAAAGGACGGATATACCAAATCAATGTTTGTTTATTATAGTGATCAAATATTAATATCCTCATTTTTGACAAATATCTGCCCTTGGATAACCTATTGATCATAACCTAACACACACAAATGGCTCCTTATGCCACAACCCCAAAATTCAAACCATCTACATTATTACCCCCGTTCTGGTAATCTCAATTTAAAAACAGATTCCAATTTGTATTCAGGTCAGAGACATGAGAACCTGGATGCTCAAGCAAATCTGGAATAAATCTGATCCAGGATTGAAAACATTTGCTAATACTATTTACGAAATCCATTGCAGGTTTGCTGGATCATCCAGGTTGTCTCATGATAGCCTATCTTCCCCAGTTTTGGAAAGTTTTAATAAATCAGGCCCTGTGTGTCACACCAGATTGTAATTCTGCTTAAAATGTACATATATTTTCCAAAGGATAGATTGTGAAAACGTGTTTAGTTGCTATAGCTCTGGTAGCATAGGTTTAATCATAGAAAGGATGATTATTGAAACAGGTATCCTAATATATATTTTCTGTATAGTACTTTGAAGTCTATTCTCTTCCTTTAACACTTTGCACATCAGCTATCACATGAACTCAGCTGTTGGTAACTCCTGTGATTTAACGTTTTTTTACATATCCAATCCACAAAACATTAATTTCATAAAAGTAGAGAACCAGTGCAAAATTATATTTAGAATTTTCAAATCTTGCAAGCCATCAAATTTTAAATTGAAAAAATGGTTTTCTAGGGACATCTACTGGACTAACACTGTAACTGGATTAAAATCAAAGCTGGTGTGTAATTCAGTTCCAGAATTGATGGAATTAGTAAGGAATTCAAAAAAAAGCAGTAGGTTTGTGAAGCTCAGTATATAATTCTTTGTAAAATCCCAAACCGCTGCCTCTAATCTGTGCTACCTTGTACAGTTGGGAGAACCTATAAAATATTCACAGTATGTACAACTAGTAAAACAGAAGACATAACTGGCTGTATGGAAAACAAATAAAAGAACAAAATAATATTCGTGGTGTGACCAAAAAGTTCTAAGCATGTCAAACAATGTTAGTTTTTACATGATAGGTAGTTATAGTCAAATTTTGTTTTTATTTGTTTATTTTGTCATTAAAGTAGCTAGAACAGTTGTATTGCTGTGTGTCCCTACTAAGTTGATTTACACTTTCGATATGTCCTGGTTAGCATTGTCATGAAAACAAACAGTAATACAGTAATGGAATGCAAGTAATGAGAGGTGATCTTGGGATTGGAATGGGAACATATTTTAAGAAGGTAATTCCGAATTGTCCCCCACTTCTTGAAGCTAAACTCCCCAATGAGACACAACTGTAAAAAATACCAGACATGGGTTTAAACCTTTGCCTGTTGTATTTAAAATGAAAAAAATGGCTATACAAGTAAAATGATCAGAAACTTCATGAAATAGATTTTGCCACAAAAAAAAGTATTTTTTAGGAAATAGAGATTTTTTTTTTTTGCTGGGGTAGCTACTGGAGGGGTCAGAGGGACATTTGGGAACACGTTCCAAATGATATGTTTTAGAAAGAGTATATCATTTTTCTGCAAATCAATGTAAAAATATAATAGAGCTATTTCAGAGCCCCCACTGACTTTTGAGTTAATTGCAAAGCTTCTGAACATATTGTTACTGAGGCAGTCAGGGAGAGCTGTGAGAGGGAACATGAGAAGATTTCTTGTAAAAGCATATTGGATCAATTCAATATATACAGTTTAGGAACATCTTGGGTTGTCTAGTTAGAATAATTTAGGGATATGTTATCACACCTATAAAAGCTGATTGGTTATAGTATTGCACAAAACAGTTTTCATACAATATTAAAAATAGTAAATTTGTTAACAAATAAAAAAACACAACCATAATAAATAAGCCACTCAGATGGCTGAATCTGAAAAAGAAAGAAAATGTTTAACATAATGTTTAACATTAAATCACAGTCAGTCTCATGAAGTTAGGATAACAAATAGAAAAGGTTCTCAATCCACAGAGCACTTGGTAATGGTGATGGCATCATAATGCTGTGAGTATAAGGGGATTCATTGTTTTTTATCTGACAGGTCAGGACAAATACCTAGTAGACCATTGTGTCTGTCACCTGTGTGAAGAGGTAGTAGTAAGTCTATATTGATAGCGAGCACACCATGTAAGGCTGTCTGCCAGCAATCTTCAAATGCATAAAAAATGCTCTTCTCAAAACAATAGTTCTCATGCTGCCTGCATGGCTTAACCTAAATCTGATCCACACGTATAGTCCTGTAAGGTTTTCATTTTAAATCAATACTTTGGAAATGTCAAGCGTATTCCACAAAGCTCACTGACCCTGTTGAGGTCCCTGTTTGCTGAGGAAGGTCCACGGCCCTCATGTAGCGGTACACTTTGCACCTCCCTATGTCCATCCTGGCATCAGGAAGGTATGGTTTACTGTTGCTGTCCAAGAAAGACAAAGCATTGGATGACACACACAGCCGATAAGGCAATGGAAATACAGCATGAATTCCAAATTCCAAAACAACTATTTTCTCTCTAAGGACGCTTACCCCATCTTCTCCAGCCAGGTATTAGGATCATTAGAATGCCATGTCCTCAAGGAGGCCCACAACAGCACCAGGGCCCCAGGTTTGAATCTGAATCAGGACAATATCTGCATGGAGTTTGTATGTTCTGCATAGGTTTCCTCCAGGCACTCTGGTTTCTTTTCATATCCAAAAAACCTGCAGTTAGGTTAACCGGCTTCTCCTCAAAAACTGGTTTTAGATTGTGTTAATGATATATTACTATGGTAGGGACATCTTATTGTAAGCTCCTCTGAGGGATATGACTATGTATTATGTAGAGTGCAGTGTAATAGGTCAGTGTTATAAAAATACAAGTACAAAATAATAATAATATTAAAAAGAACATATTTTAGCTCCAACATGAAACCTGAACATATGATTCATTCATGATTTTCATTCAAGAACAAGCTTATATTGTATTTTTTTCTGTTGAAAAACCATGAAACCATGAAAGTTAATAAGGCTAAGTCTACAATGATTGTTTCCTCAACACGTGTTTAAACACCTATGTATGAAATTCCCATTCATTGTAATGCCAGTCCACACCAGGGGGTTGGTGGGTGACACATTTTTGAGCATTTAACATTGGGTTTTATTTTTTTAACTGCGTGTAAACACGTAAAAATGCCTATAACTGCCTATAAATGCTTAGAAACACTTACAAGCTTTCATTGGGGGAATCAATCAATGAGGACATTTACAAGCATTTATAATCGCTTCCTTTGAAAACAAATGGAGGGGCTTACAGGTATTTGTAAGCATTTATAAACACTTCCATTAACCCATAACTTTAATATTTGCCGGATAAAAGTCTACTTTAAAAGGCCCCATAAATGCATGCATTAATAATATTATTATTGTTATGGCCTGAGGATTGTTCGGGTTGCTTTAACCACCTGAGCGTTACACTGAGGTCTAGATTTCTGTACCAAAAGTGATCCACTGTTTTTCATGAATTTTTTTTTTTAAATTGTAGACCTGTAACTTACAGAAATATGTCCGAACAAGGGTTCTAGTAGATATTATGAATATAAAAAATGTTTGAAACACACAATCATTTAAAAAAAAAAATTTGAATTTCCAAGTTATTTACTTTTATTTTATTTTTTTTTTATTTTTTGTATTGGATTGGATACGGGAGTTTGCATTCAATCCAATACAAAATGACAGTTTAAATTTACCAATTACACACTTTGTATTTATTTGAATTATTTTGTATTGGATTCAATACAGGAGTTTGTATTGAATCCAATACAAAATGAATGAATGAGTTTGAATTTGAATTTCCCGCACACGCGCCGACGTCATCACGCACGCAGGGAAGCCGTCCGGCTATTTTTTTCTCAGCCGGACGGCTTCTCGCTTCAGAAGACACCCGGCGCTGGATGAAGAAGGATCATCGGCGATCAGCGGGACCAGGTAAGAAGCCGACCGGCATCTTATGTTCCGCTGGCCGGTATCTTGTGTTCCGCTGGCCGGCATCTTACCGGTCCCGCTGGCACCCGACGCTGGAGAGGGAGTCCGACGGACGACGCTGGAATACGAAAACGACGCGGGATGAGCACAGCGGGACCAGGTAAGTATGGATGCGACAAAAACTCGGGGTTAACCATCCTAGCCTTTTTTTTTTGCCCGTACGAAGGTCGGGCTTAACGGCTAGGTGGTTAAAACCCCTTTAAACACTCGCATGTTAGGTAAGGTGGTATGGGAATTTATAAGCATTTAAAAAAAAAAAAAAAAAACAGTCAATGCAGACCTAGCCTAAATATACATATGACTAACATGGCCATCCTTTCTTGGGTATCTCACAAACAGTAAAAATGGGCTCATTTTTATGTTTATAATAGTCCATTATTTAGAAATGTTTAGGTTAACAATGAGTGGTGCAGTAAACATTTTCTCTTACTTAATTTTTATGCTTGGGCGTTTCATTTGTAGATTTGTTACTAATACGACACCTAAATGGATGCCATATATTATTCCATATAGTACAGATCTCATTCTACCTAATGCACATAAACATTACCTAATTGGCACAGTATATATATTATTATTTCAGTGTTACAAAATTATCATGAGAATTCTTTCAGCTTTTTCAGCTGTTTGCCCTGAAATCCTTTCATCAAGAATAGACATGCTTCGAACCCATTATCACACAACCCTCTCACTTCTACCACATTCTCTAGACTGAACACTAGCACTACTAACATGCAAGCTAGCAGTCTCCTAGGCAACCTGATTTTGGGGAATAATAATTGTATATATATAAATACATACATTCTGTATATTTATTCACTTGAGCTCTGCTATCTTGTCCATTGAATGCAAGCTCTGTGCAGTACACAGAATTCCGGCATAAAAAATAATTCCTGTCAAATCAGCAACTCTTTGAATTGCCTTGCTCTCTGCATCTCTAGCTTGTACTACATATTTTAGCCGCCAATAAAATAAATTCCTATTACTTTTAATCAATTACCAGTTGAAAAATAGTAAATAAAAATACAAAAATACATTATTATATGTATAAATAATTATGTTGAATTGTTAAAATTGCTCAGTGTCCTATTCTATGCTATGTCCTATTGTGCTTACCCAATTTGTCAGGTTAACTACAAATGCAAAATGCAGTTACCATATACAGTTAGGTCCATAAATATTTGGATAGAGACAACTTTTTTTTATTTTTGGTTCTGTACATTACCACAATTTATTTTAAATGAAACAACTCAGATGCAGTTGAACTGCAGACTTTCAGCTTTAATTCAGTCGGTTGAACAAAAAGATTGCATAAAAATGTGAGGAACTAAAGCCTTTTTATTTACACAATCACTTCATTTCAGGGGCTCAAAAGTACTTGGGCATTTGACTCAAAGGCTATTTCCTCCTTTCCTCCTGTTATGCCAGGCCTTTACTGCAGCGGCTTTCAGTTGCTGTTTGTGGGCCTTTCTGTCCAAAGTTTAGTCTTCAACAAGTAAAATGCATGCTCAATTGGGTTCAGATCAGGTGACTGACTTGGCCATTCAAGAATTTTCCACTTCTTTGCTTTAATAAACTCCTGGGTTGCTTTGGCTGTATGTTTTGGGTCATTGTCCATCTGTATTATGAAACACCTCCCAATCAATGTGACTGCATTTAGCTGGATTTGAGCAGACAGTATGTCTCTGAACACCTCAGAATTCATTTGGCTGCTTCTGTCCTGTGTCACATCATCTATAAACATTAGTGTCCCAGTGCCACTGGCAGCCATGCACGCCAAGCCATCACACTGCCTCCGCCATGTTTTACAGATGATGTGGTATTTTTTGGATCATGAGCTGTTCCACACCTTCTCCATAGTTTTTTCTTTCTGTATTTACTTTCATGCAGTCTTCTCTTTATGGTAGACTTGGATATCGATACGCCTACTTCCTGGAGAGTGTTGTTCACTTGGTTGGCTGCAGTGAAGGGGTTTCTCTTCACTGCAGAAATGATTCTGCGATCATCCGCCACTGTTGTCTTCCGTGGACGTCCAGGTCTTTTGGCATTGCTGAGTTCACCAGTGCTTTGTTTCTTCCTTATAATGTACCAAACTCTGGATTTTGCCACTCCTAATATTGTAGCAATTTCTCCAAAGGGTTTTTTTCTGGTTTGCAGCTTAAGGATGACCTCACCTGCATGGAGAGCTTCTTTGACCGCATGTTGTCTGCTCACAGCAAAATATTCCACATACAAGCACCCCTGCCCCTCAAATCAACTCCAGGCCTTTATCTGCTTAATTGATAATGACATAACAAAGGAATTGCCCACACCAGCCCATGAAATAGCCTTTGAGTCAATTTTCCAATTACTTTTGAGCCCCTGAAATGAAGTGATTGTGTAAAAAAAGGCTTTAGTTCCTCACATTTTTCTGCAGTCTTTTTGTTCAACCAACTGAATTAAAGCTGAAAGTCTGCAGTTTACTACATCTGAGTTGTTTCTATTTAAAATTAATTGTGGTAATGTACAGAACCAAAATTAAAAAAAAGTTGTCTCTATCCAAAAATTTATGGACCTAACTGTATACTTGAATACCATTTCACTAATTCAAGTATACATCAAAGTACCTACTTCCACCTGAAAAAACAGGAAAACATACATTGATTTGAGCATAAACCCAGGGCACAAAACAGGGCCATCACTCCTAACATTGAATTGTAAGAAACAATAAAAAATGCAAAACAATGTTAATAAACCACAAAATAACACGTGTTATTTTTAATAATATTTATTTTAAGTGAAAAAAAAAATTGAAATTACATTACATTACAATTACATTTTTATTTTTATTTTACGTTGTAGACCTATAATTCTTAGGCATAACTCACCGACACATGTCTAATAGTTAATAAATTTAATAATAAACTTCAAGAAAAACACAAAATCTGTTAAAAAAATAAATAAAAATAAATAAAAAAATAATGTATAATGTAATATAACTGTACAGCAGCATATATAATATATATATATATTTAATATAATTATATATATTGTAATAGCTGGCCAACGAAGGCCCAGGGTTTCATCCAGGATGACAGGTAGGTTTTTTTGTGAAACTAGTATTAGTAAATAAAACCCTTGATGCACTTTTAACCTGCTGGCCCTGTTTCCTGTTTGAAACAACCCCCGTTTCTACGGGCGATCTCACATATGGTGGAGAATGCGGGCAGCTTTATAAGCAGGTGTTTGGAAGGCCAGCATGGAGGAGATACTAAAACAGCTTGTTTTGGCAAATGACAACCAACAGCAGCCAAAGCAAAAACTTACTAAACAACAAAATACCTCTGCTACAACCATAGCCTGGGAGCTGTTCGAAGTTTTCAGCCGAGTAGGCATGGCCAAAGAGGTACATACTGATCAGGAAACCCCGTTTATGTCCAAGGTAACTAAAGAGCTTTGTAAACTCTTAAAGGTGACACAGCTACGCACATCGGTAAATCACCCTCAAACAGACGGCTTAGTGGAACGTTTTAACAAAACTTTAAAACAGATATTGCAGAAGGTAGTAGATAAAGATGGGAAAAGTTGGGACTGCCTACTCCCATATTTGAAGTTTGCTATTAGGGAGGTTCCCCAATCCTCAACCGGATTCTCTCCCTTTGAAATATTACCATAGGACCACGGAGCTACCTGCTTGGTCTCACTCTGTAATTCCAGAAGTCTGGATACCAGACAATTTGTCAAAGAGTCAACAACAGGGAGCGAGAGATTTTGTGCTCCAAAATAGGGATATGTTCTCCAACTTGCCTGAACGATCATCTATGGCTACACATGATATTATCACCCCTCCAGGTGAAAGGGTAAGATTGAAACCCTACCGGATTCCTAAAGCTAGACGAGAGGTTATACGTCAGGAAGTTAAAAAAATGCTTGAATTGGGGGTTATAGAGGAGTCCAATAGCGATTGGTCCATCCCAATTGTGTTAGTCCCCAAACCAGATGGGAGCTGGAGATTCTGCAACGATTACGGCAAGCTGAAGCAGATCACAAAGTTTGATACCTATCCTATGCCCCGGATAGACGAGTTGATTGATCGGTTGGGGAATGCTAGATACATGACCACCTTAGATCTAACCAAAGGATATTGGCAGATCCCCCTGTCTGAGTCAGCTAAGGAGAAAACTGCTTTTGTGACCCCTGACAGAGCATTTCAGTACGGAAATATGCCCTTTGGGTTACAGAATGCTCCAGCTATGTTCCAGTGGGTGATGGATAAGGTACTCCAACCCCATCAAAAATATGCTGCGGCCTACCTGGATGACGTAATTATTCATAGTGCAGATTGGGCCTCGCATTTAGTAAAAGTTCAGGCATTGCTAAACGAGCTGAGGAAAGCAGGGTTTGACGCGAACCCTAAAAAATGCGCTATTGGGCTGGAAGAAGCCAAATATCTGGGTTACACCATTGGAAGAGGAATAAAAAAAGCCCCAGAAAAAGATGTGAAGGCCATCCAGAATTAACCACGCCCAATTAATAAAAAGTAGGTTTGTGCTTTGGGGATTGCTGGCTACAATAGGCGCTTTATTCCTCACTTTGCATCCCAGGACGTTCCCTGACAAAAGGGAAGGAATCAGTAATGGTTAAATGGTCCCCAGAAGCAGAAGCTGCCTTTGAGGCATTAAAGAATGCTTTGTATAGTGAGCCAGTGCTATACTCTCCTGACTTCTCTAAGAAGTTTGTGGTGCAGACTGATGGGTCTATGTTGGACTAGGAGCAGTGCTATCCCAGGTTCAAAATGGGGAAGAACACCCCATTGCTTACCTCAGTCGGAAGCTAAAGGCCCATAAGGTAAATTATGCTACGATTGAAAAAATATGTTTGGCTGTGAAGTGGGCTCTTGATTCCTTGAGGTACTTTATGCTGGGCAGACAGTTTCTGCTAATGATTGATGGCCCAAAACAAGGAGACTAACAGGAGGGTTAATAGATGGTTCTTAGCTCTTCAGGAATTTAGCTTTACTGTCAAGCATCGTCCTGGTGTACAGATGGGGAATGCAGATGTTTTATCTCGGGTCCCTACCTACTTGGCAGCCTGTATCCCAACCCTAAGGTTGAAACAAGAGGGGGGGGGTATATAACAGCTGGCCAAGGAAGACCCAGGGTTTCATCCAGGATGATAGGTACATTTGCCCCAGATACAGGTTATATGCAGAGTACTTTTTTGAGTAATCGGACAGTTTTCTTTTTGACCTGAAGGGGGTGCTGAAGTACCAGGCTGAATGACAAAGAGCTTCTTGGCTAGATGGGGGAGATAAAGAGGCCTGGGGATGATCAATTGTAATTGTCTCAGCTGAAACCTATCCTGGAAATTAGGCTGGGGATATAAACTTCCAGTTTCCTATTTGAAACACCCCCAGTTGCTATGGGAGATCTCACAAAAATAATATTTGAATATTTCTTTGTATTGGACTCAATACAGCTATTTTGTATTGAATCCAATACAAAATGATGCATGCACCGATGTCACCGGGAAACCCCATAGAACGTCTCTGCACTTGGCAGCTGGACATGGGCGGAGGCAGACATGTCACCATGACCTGCAGGGATCAACAGGACGCCAGGGGACAGCAACCGAACAAGCTAAGTGGGTTTTTATTCTGCTTTTAGGTTCCCAGAGTCTGACTCGGGAATACTGCTAGGGGGGTTAAAGTATTTTGTACTTTTGAGTTGGTTATGATGGATCACATGCTGCTAAAGGATGTATTGTGCATTATTGATGGGCACCAGTAGATGGTGTAATGTCCTCATGTAAAGTTCCATGAACTGTCTCAAATGGCAAACGTTTGTTATTACCTTTACATGTGGACACAGCACCATCTAGTGGCTAAAATATAATTTACAATTCTTTTTCTAATGGCATATTCAGGTCAAGAAATCTCAGTTTATACTCATGTATAAATAATATTCTAAGTGCAGTTAAGTTTAAGTTACAATAAACCTTTTAATAAAAATATTTGTTAAAATAATCATATTCTGAAAATGCTTGGAGTCACGGTTACCCTTTAATGCCAATGCAATTTGAGACACTGACACAGAACTATTCAAATCAGTTTAGTATAAATTCCTGAAGGTAGGCTTTCAGTATTCTGTTAATTTTAGGCCTGTTTGGTTTACCTGTTGTTCATTTCTGTTCCATAATATTGTCTGCACTTTTTTTCTTATCTTTTAAAAAAATATTTAAAATCATTTTTCTGAATCTCTAAATATTAGAACGTAATGTCGTAATAACTCTTACCATAAAAAAAATCTACCTTAAAACGTATTCTTGTCTGAATGTTGCAGCAATGAATACGTCAAAATCACAGCAGTACTTGCCGGGAATGGTGTGTGTTTCTGTTAAAACATGTGGTGGCGGCTTCTTTGTGTGTATAAAAGGTTAATGGCAAATTCTCATGAGAAGACACTCCAGTCCATTCCAAGAGCATCTTTTTATAAGATTACAGCTACTTTGTCTTCTACAAGAATCATTCCGGAAGGACGGTGATGTAATGTCAACTTACATTTAACTCTAATTTTTCAACCTTAGGTACAAATTTCACCAAGAGTAGATGTTGTGAAAGGGGGGCTTTACTTAAATGGAATTTACATTTTGGGTGAAAGTCTACTTTAAATAGATAATAATAGTAATTTTACATTTTTAAAAATTCACTAAAACCTTCATCCATGAAAAAACCAATTATATTGTTTTTGCCCATTATCTTATGGTAATTTTAAAACACAAATTTCCTGGAAAATGCCATTTCATTATTTCAGTATTTGTTTTAAATTGTATTTTTTTGTTTATTTAACTAGTTTTTACAAAACTGTACCAGTGTTGATATATGAGATCCATGACCTGGCTTGGAAAATGTAATAATATATTACATGAAATGCTAATTTCTCTTTTAAATATAAAACAGTAAAGCAAATGTCAAACCTTTATTATCACACTAAGGGCTCTATTTAAAAAACAGGGGAATTTGACATTTCCTCAAACATTTCCAAACATTTCAATGCTATTGAAACACATGGACCTGGAAGATTCCCACCAGGACCAGGAAGATTCCTTGGTTTATGACTAGAGCCGTAAATGGGATAGGACGAGATCTATTAGTTTACCTTATTGTCGTAAAACTACTATCAGTCTCTAAACTCACTAACTTCAAAAGTAATTTGAATTCTCATCTGAAATCTAAATCTGAAGTTTTCATAAGGACTTCAGATAAATACTGTGTGATAGTGATTAAAAGTGGCCTTTTTAATAGATCACACGAGTCTACTGTTGTCATCATCAGACAACCCCTCCTCCAGGAAATGTCATGCAGTTTTTTTTTTAAATATGCAATCATGTATTAGTTACAGCGCTTTAGCCAACTTAATCAGGCACATTTATAAAGCTGATTGCTTGTAAAATGTTGTTGATTTCAACCAAAATAACAGCACTTTTTACATAATTGAGACTTTTATGAATCTACAGGCAAATTCCACATTCACAACAGTTTTACTGCCACCACTGCATTTAAAAAGTGGCTCTTTACAGGTTAACAAAAAGCATTATTTACAGATTTGTTTCAAACACCCTGATCGCTATTTCTGGAAAGGAGCAGTTTCATCTACAGTTGAAATGAATAGATTAATAAAATGAATGGACATACATCTATTTCAAATATGGGGATCAGGTACTCCATCAAGTGAAGTAAACCTCTGATTGTCAAATTGGGGTATTTACACTATAGTGGTCGCTGATGTAATCATTTACACATTTCTATAAATTTTGTTTTTATAAAAGTGTTGATCTAGACAAAAAAAAAAAAAGCCAAACAAAGGCAATCTGCTATTTAATTCGTACCTTTTTTTAATAAATGTGCTCCAATGTAATTCCCTACTTTAAAATATTAGCTTGCTTTATGTACAATAAGACCACAATATTCCCTACAGCAGAAATGTGTGCACTTGTCATTAAACAAACTGGCTGGCTTTAAATTCTGCCTGTGATGGATCATGTTTTCAGAATAAAAGATAAAAAGGTGAGAATATTATTTATTGGCTAAAAAATATGACAATTAATGATGTTATATGTGAATGATACATCTTTCTTTAGTAACTGTCATTTGTTTAGGCTTTACATCTACTATTTTCTAAACCAAATCTCCAATTACAGTTTAATGAAGTTTATTAATGGGAACAATTTAAGAAAATTAATTCTGGATGGGGATTATCTTGGGAAAAGGCGAATATGGGATATTCAGTTATTATTGGTATATCTGATTAAGAATGAGCCTTTCTAATGAGTAAAAAAGTGTGATGGAGCTCTTTACTGTACTGAGCTGAAGAGTGGGAGTCCTAATGGGAAGTATACAGGGTAGAATGATAGATGAAGGAGGATGTGAATGACAGGGAGAACGAGACAGGGAGATAAATGATATTGTAAGTTAAGGCAGAAAGGAAGAGTGACACTAAAAGATAATATGATAAAGTGAGAGAATATATATGAGAGCAAGAGAGATAGCAGAATGAAAGGGTGCAGAGAATATAAGGGAAGCAGAGGGAGGGAGGGAGTTGGCAGTGAAGGAATGATTCAGAGTTAAAAAAAAAAATGGAAGCAAATCCTGGAGAGCAAGGAGAGATGAGAGGGAGGAGTATGAGAGATATGACAGGGCGGATGATGAGAGTGCCGGGGGGCGCAGACTGCTGATTAGAGATTGGCACTGCAGTCTACTGATTGATTCTTTGGAGCTGAGGCTGAAAGAGACTCAGTAGCACTCAACTTCATATACTGAGATATGTATCTGCTCACAAGAAACCCAAGAGCCAACTGAAGAGCAGCAACTTGCTCAATTGTCCCTAAGAATGAGATAAACTGTATTTTCTGTGGCTATTTTCTGCATGGCGAACAATGATAGTAACAAGTACTCAAAAAATTCTTACTGGCTGGGGGTGCTACTTGATATAAATTCTGTAGGTAAAAATAATTGAAAAAATAATTTAGTAGTTCATGCATCTGTTCATGAATTCTTTATCTTGCTCTATTCATATAAACATATGTATATCCCAAAAGAAAAAGAAATACACAATACTCTCAAAGCCAATTTTACTTCCAATAATTCATGTATGCGTAAACTGGACAAATATATGCGAGGGGTTTCTATATGGTGAAACTTTTGGCCATCAATATTCACTAAGTGGTGGCTTGAGTTTATTATTATACGCACTATTTTTTACCCACCCAAGATTTACAAGTCATACAGAATCTGAAGTCAGGAGGTGATCACCCCATGTAAACCAGGCATCTGGGGGTTAAGCAGATAGGGATGCAAGCTGGAAGTGATAAAATATTTAGGATGAATATTAATGCTCCTCGGTTCTGACCTTCACCGCTCCCAGACCTTGCTTACAGCTAGTCTGCAGTCTGCATCCTAATGAGAATAAAGGGGGGGGGGGTGATTTGTATAGGAACCATACCCCCAAGTGATAAAAATATACTGGGTCAAAGGTCAGAGAAACATTCTAACTTAAAAGATATATATTGCTCATTTTCTTAAATTCTTCTTTCTAATTACAATATTTAAGATTGTTTATTATATCTAGAATGATTTTTGTGTAATTTTCAGATGTTAAAGGCCATGGACAGATATAACAAATCATTATAGAATGCGTTATAAGCAGCAATCTGTGAGAATTCTGACATTATTATTAGTTGATATCTTTATGGTTGCTTATTAATGTTTGCTCCACATAAATATTAGTCAGTCATATCATTGCATTTTTGTATTAGTGTGTACATGCATATGACCACATTTATGAATGGCGTAATGTGATCTGTCCTATAGGAGTTCAGTGATATAGAGCAAAAAAAGGTTAAAAAACCTAAAATATCTGCCTATAATAATATTTTAGTAATAAATATTGTATCATAATTGTCAATTTGTCAGTGTCTCGGCCTGGTGTTACCATAAACGATGTGATCCAAAATACATAATATCTGTCAGTAAAGTGACTATTGCTTAAATAAAATCTGTAACTGTGAGACAGTTATGATGAAAAAAGTTTGCTGATGATAATAGTAAATCATCTCCCCTTCTCTGCGGCTCACTTCTGACACTTCCAGGATGGTCAATCAGCCTGTGTGACATCATAGTTACATAGTTACATAGTAGGGCAGGTTGAAAAAAGACATAAGTGCATCAAGTTCAGGCACTAGCAAAATAAACATATCCCAGATATAAAACCCTATGGCTATAGTTGGTCCAGAGGAAGGCAAAAAAAGGAACCCTGGTACAATTTGCTTCAACAGGGGAACAAAATACCTTCCTGATTCCATGAGCAATCGGATGTTCCCTGGATCAACAGTCACTGGTTTTTTTACTTTAAAGCCTTAATACCCAGTTATATTCTGTGCTTCTAGAAAAACATCCAGCTTTTTCCTAATGCAATCTAGAGAACTTGCTGAAACTACTTCCTGAGGGAGCCGATTCCACATTTTCACAGACCTTACAGTGAAGAATCCTTTCCTTATCCGGAGCTTAAACATATTTTCCTCCAGACACAAAGAGTGCCCTCTTGTTCTTTGTAATGATCTTACAGTGAATATTGGGGAAGAGAGTTCTCTATATGGACCATTTATATATTTATACAGGGTGATCATATCCCCCTTAAACATCTCTTCTCAAGGGAGAATAGATTCACTTCAGCTAATCTCTCCACTACTGTGTCCTGTGCTCGTTTCTGAAACATTGAGAGGTTTTTGATGGAGTGGGCAGAAGGAAATATGACTATTTACTATTTACAGTAATAATGTATACATAAAATGTAATAAAGGATAATTCTGTATCTATATACCTATTAGATTCTTCTGCTGTTTTCTAGGAGTTGGTTTGGAAACAAAAGGCAGCATCTGAGGCAACAAAGGTACTTTTTTTGTATTTTATATATGAGCCCCACAAAATTTTACAGTTTCAGTTTTAGAATTAAAGCTAAACTTTGAAAAAAAACATAGTTAAATATGTAAAAAGGTTCATTTAATATGCCAGAGTATTCTATATGGCCACATTTGAGAGTGCAGCCAGTTCCTGGAATTTACCTACAGTGGCAGTTCATAAAGTAAAAATTTAGGTACCAAAACTACTTGCATTTGTTAAAGATTAAAACTGTATTATTGTATTAAATATGTGCCTGTTTTTAAAATATAACTGATATTTGACCTACTTTTCTTGTATTTGAAAAGCAGCAAATTAACAGCAAACTCTCACATTAGCAGAACCCACCAGTGATTTAGCAGCAGTTATCAAATTGTACTACTTCTTTTCTATTCTAGGAATAATTGAAATGCAGTGAATGTATCACAGAGACTCTTGTGATCAGAAGCTCTGTCACTAAGTGATTGACTTTTTGCAGTGTATGAAGATAGTTTAAAAAAATATTCAGCTTCAGTAGCTAACCATTCAATCCAGTACAGGTGCTGATTTCCATGACACACCAAAGATTTGACACACCAAAGATAGAAACAAGCCACTTCTAAATGCCTTAGAAAATAAACTGACTAGCCCTATATAGTTATTTTTCAGGTAACGTAAGACACAGCTTGTGGTGTGGTATTGTGGCTTGCCTATGTGGGAGATATACCAGAAGAAAAAGGATGCAATTCTTACTGAACTGAGAATTAAAACTTTCCATAACTACTAATTTAATGGCTTAGATGTTAAAGCAGAACTCTTGATCTTATGGATATAAATTAATGTAGCCTTGTAATCAATAATACATTAAATGCATTTTTTAATGCAAGCAGTGCATGTACCCTAATTTTACCTGGTAGCAGCCTCTTGCAGTCACTGAACAGCAGAGCTGGAGCATAAGAGAAAGAGAGGATAAAAGTATGAATTAAAAAGTATGAATTAGTTCACATGCTGACAAGAAATATGCTGATAGGAGGAAAAAGAACAGTCAGGTAGTATTGATGAGCTCATATCCCAACACATAATACTTTACTAATAAAATGTAAGCTTAGCTCTTTAACTAAACTTGAAACTCAGTCCACTAATTCTAAACATTACCTTTAACTTTTAACTTTGCAGTGCTCACCTTGAGTTTAGATACATCCAATATCTTTCCCAGTGCTGCATCTTCCCAAGTTCTGATGCCCGACACTATTAATCAAAGTTGCAATTCATCATGAAGAACGAGGAAAAGCTGCAATAAAGAGTCACAAAGAAAGCCATGAATGCCCTGTTTTTCTATTTCTTCATGAATATTTTCCAACATAACCTTTTTCCCATAGCATCTCATACTTACATTACCAGTGTTCAAGGATTTGGTGCTGGATTCTGCCATTGTCATGCCACATTCTCTCCAGTACTAGATCTGATTTTTGACATTAGTTAAAACTTTAAACACAACTTAGTGCAGTTCATTAATAGAAAGTTCAAATAAGGTATGTCTTTGTTTTATTAGTGTTGACCATCATAGATTAAACATTACAATAAAGCTTTGTGTTATTAAGACTTTATTCACAACTGGAATCACCTCTTCTTACTTTGTGACTGGAGAATGGACTATATGGTGATTATTATTTAAATATGAGCACAGCCAGGACACACAAGAACCTTTATGTTGCATCACACTCTATTGCATTGATTTAAAAAGATTAAAAGGAGCTGAATATTCCAACACGTCTTCTTGTAGTCTTCCTGTCTCACGTATCTCCTTCAAAACCTCTTCCCTGGTATCTGTAAAACCACACATATGCTCATACAAAAACAAACATTTATTTCTGAAAAATAACCCATCAGATCAGATCTTGCTTATGCCAAGTACATAGCATGTAGTTACCACTTAACTAATTTTAGGAATTCTTTTTTTATCGCCATATCACTCTATATTGCTGGTTCTTGATACCTTTCTTACAGGTTACCTTTAACAGCTGAAATGTTAAAATAGATTTTCAGTGGGGTGTCCTTTTATTTTCTCAAAATATTCTTTACGAGGGTTTATAAGGCAGAGTTGTCAGTGAATTCAAGGGTGTTTTCTTTTTAAGTGCATCTGCTGATTATAACAGTCTGCCTATAGCTAACATAATTGTTACTGTTAGTATTTAGAATATGCCTAGCTTTTAGATACCATATAATTTTCAAGTATCTTCCAACATGACTTACCTTGAAAAACAAAGTTTCTGAATAAATAGAAATTACCTTGAACTGGCATTGTTTGGAGTCATTTTAATGTAATGGATAAAGCTTCAAATATTTTACATTTTTCTAAACACACATTTAAAGCAACCCATTCTTTTTCTATTGTTTACAGAATCCACTGCCAAATCTGAACTATTCAGCTTATGAATATCTCCCTAGTGCAAAATCAGACAAAATCTCTTTTCCATTCTGTCCCCTACAGACCCAGTTATTCCTCCACTGTGTGCCACTATTATGACTCTTACACAGCAATGAATAAGTGAAGCCAGGCTGTCAATCAAGCTTGCACGTTAATAATTTCCCTTTCTTGGCAACCATGCTTTTTGCTCTGCATATATCAGCAGAGCTAGAATGGAGTGGTTAGAAATAGATATAAGGGCTTAACTTCCAGTACCCATCCTGTAGGCCAGGGGCTGCATGCAGCTTTTTGGCACTTGTAGTGAGGGTCCATGCAAACCATAGCCAGTGGTATTTTTACTAAAATTATTATTCAGACCAGGAAAAAAAAAACAGATGATTTTTTTCAGATGATAATCATGGGTGCAAAGTAGTAAAATAA
>NC_092858.1:100592931-100597336 GCF_032062135.1 Pyxicephalus adspersus
ATGTGTGTACAAAGCCTAAGAGTTGCAGGGAGTACAATATTGGAAACAATTATTTGTAAAATGGCTGTAGCAGCAGTATCCTCTCTTTGTCTCTTATAGCATGCTTGCAGTCTCTGACCATCTCTTAATGCATTCCTTTAGTCTCTTCTACTATATCCTAAAGTACCACCATTGCCTTTGTCCTGTAGTATATCTGCTTTCTGTTGTCTTATATTCGCTAAATGTATGTGTAGCTGAAAAGGCCAGGTAAATTCACAGGAATTTAGGTATGCAGTCAGGCAGACATTGTACTAACAACCTCCACTTTCATAGTCTTACCTTTAGTTACCTGTTACAGTGTCTGTGCTGTGTGTTTAAATATAATTCTGCAGACCAACAGACACAGTTGGAGTAAACCTAAACAGAATTGGTCTGGCACATACCCCTCTCTTCTTGCTCTATATGAAGATACCTGTGATGTGTGTTGTGACAGTTACTGAGCAATGCCTGAAAAAATACTAAAGTGGCAGATAGCAGCATTTTTAGTGGGAGCAAATGTATATTAAAGAATGTAGAGATGCAGAACTATAAATAGACAAATGGACATGAAGGTTTAATTGGGCTTTAAACAGTCTGTATGAGGCGTTACTCTTTTCTTGCCTGTTTAAGCAGCATGTCAAAAGATATGTAAGCCTGCACGTCCTATGACAGACCCAACAGATAGAAGCAGCGTGAGCAGCCAATTAAAGAACCTGGCAGGACAGCTTCAAAGTGCTGGGACTACAGAAAAACAGGGAGGAGCAATTACAGTTTTCAAAGTTTGATTACCAAAATATCCAGCAAACAAAAAATGAATTATTAAATACTTTACTACCTCACACCACACTACTGAAAACGTTATTTTAGCAGTTTATCTGGCTGCTGTATTCTGGATATTTTAATCAAAAGGTATAGGAAAGATCAGGTTCTATCACAAGTAAACCTTACAAAAAATTAGGACTGGAATTGTTACCCCCAATGCAAAGAAGTCCTACGTACGTAAATACCCTTAAAGGCAATAAATGCTGCTATGAAGATCTAAAGGGATTCAGAATGTTATAAGTCACTGACCTTGGACTTTATGATGTTATAGATGAATTTAGGAGTGAAGTCAAAAGTCTGCATATTTGTTTGTTTAGTATTTGTATCACTATTTGTTTCTTGAGTTAGTAAATCAAGATACAGAATAGATGTTGAAGAACTAGAGAGTGCAGAAAGGTAAACTAAAAAGATAAGTGACATTAGGACTTCAGCTGTAGGGAAGATTCCCTAACTAAATGTATTTTTCATTGGGAAGAGGAATTTAAGCTGGAGGAAAAAAGTTAAACATTTGCAAAAAGACATTCACAGTAATGAAAGAGACTTTCACAAGAGCTAGTTCTAGACAACACTATAGTTTAATATGATTTGATAAAAAAAAATGGATGTGGATTTCCAAATGCAAAGACAATACCTGGCTATTTGAATTTTTAGGTAAAATCCTTGGAACTGATCCAGAACGTATCTGATTGTATTAGAAAACATTTTTGCATGATGTAACAAAGTGGACTATGGACTATAAAGGGTTATAATCTTTGGATGTGGTAATTACATTTTGTTTTTATTGCTTGGACCTGTCTTTATTCAACCTTTGTAACTGTGCAAAGTTATTGTTTCAGAGATCAGAATTGATCTCTATCAAATTGAAAACATTTTCCAACTAATAGCAAACTTATTAAAGAAAATCATTCCAGGTTGGCTGGATCACCCAGGTTCTCCCATAAATAGTATATCCTCTCTAGTCTTATAGAGCTTTAATAAATCAGGCTTCACGTGTTTTTCTTTCTAATAAGTAAATGTTATGTCAGTGGTCAGAGCTATCAATTAAAAGTAATGGAACCCGTCTGTTGGATGCAAGACATGCTAAAATTTGCAACTGGAACCATCCTCTCCTACCCTCAGTGCATATGATTATTCTTTCCCTATAAATTATATTCTCAAGAGATATGCTCGGACTGCTGAACTTAAGTGATGATAATTGTACCACCAAATTTTTTGATAAATGATACCACTTTAACAACCATACATTTATGAAAACAACTTACTACACCTGATGCCTTTTGAACATTCTACCTGGTAAATTGTCAACATTTTAATATTAAATATTGTGTATTGAATTAAACATTCAGTACCATCCTACCCTATATTATTTGTATTAGTTTTGCCTCGTTCCCCTTTAATATCTAGTCTATGTTCAACTCCCTATTTTTGATTTCTCTGTTCACCCATTTTCCTCTTTCCTGTTATTCTATCGTCTTTGTTGTTCCTATGCACTGTTGTTATATGGTCTTTTATTTCTGTACACAATAAAAAGTTCTTAATACAAAAAAGCAATGGACATCTCTCTTCTTACAATGCACCAAACCATAGTCCTTGTTTACCAAATTAGAATAATAGGAAATAATGGTTTTGATTGATCAGGTAATACTTGGACCATGACTATGCCCCCACTTGAGAGCTATCATCTTCTGAGCATTAAAGAAAAGAAGTCTAATGAGCATTCTAGTGGATTGCCTGGAGTCCAGTTATTAATTACTCCCAGGAGATGGGATTTAGTGTTACAGATATTTAGTGAAAAGCTATAGATGTAAACCATATAACTTACTGTCTAGAACTCAAACATTATGACATTATCGAACTGACTGCAGGAAGAAGCCAGCTGTGGAAATTAAAAAAATCTAAAAAAATTTGCAGATCATCTGTCCACATACCTGGTAAGTGGATACAAATCGTTATTATTCAATAACTGGCTGCTTACAGAATGCTCTGATAGTCCAGGCCAGACTCCATGTGAGTGAGGAGGCCTGAGTTGCCAACCAAGCGACCATTGCAGTAATGGTGGAGAAAGGAATTCACATGTTCCTCCATACCCAGAAGCAGCAGGCATTTTTCTACTGAATGAGAAGAAGAATTAGGGTAATAAAAACACAGGTCCTTTCTGGTTAAACACCTTAGTAATAAAATATGTGCATACTGAAAATAAACAGTATTTAAAGTTTGGGAATTAGCCAAAGCCACATAAAATACACATCAATGTGGTCACTGATGACCAAAAAATTGACTCCAAATCTGGTCCTGGAAAATATTAATACCAGCAGAGTGGTGACTCTTAGACTTTAATTTATTCAATATTTGTGTTACTGATATTATCCTTTAAATGAAGTAAAATGAAGCTGAAATGTATTCCAGTAAGTATGGTTATTACATACCTGTCCTAATAACATAATTAATGAGGGGCCCCTGACTACCTCCAAGGGCCTATTGTCATTTTAGTTCACTACTTTGAGATGCCATAATGTTAGGTTTTAAACGATAAGGCTTTTTTTCTACACAGATGCCAAAGTCAGGCATCTATTCACTAATACAGCGGCCCACAGAGTACTTAGCGGCTGCTGTTTCTGTGGCATTGAACATGCAATCAGGCAATGAATTCTCCTGTCAGTTCATTCCTACAGAATCAGTAGGTGCCCCAATGCCCTGCAGTGGGCTCAGGAATCACCAAGCAACTTAGATGAAAAGCTGACTAATTAACCCCTTCAGGGTACAAGTACTATTGGAACTAAACTGGAGAATTTAAATGTATTACCAGCACTTCTAATTCAATTGTTCTATTAAACTGTAAATGATTATGAATGTTTTGCAAAAACCTTTTTTTTTTAAAGTATCCTTTGTATACCTGAGTGAACAACAGACATCATTCCATCACATCTCATTCTTGGGTAGTATATAATGCAGCCCCTTTTTTCTACAGCTGCATGGTGCACGATCTTCATATCCTCTGTGGCTCTGGTTTGCTCTCTCACTTTCCCTCTTTCCTCATACCATTAATTCACTGTGTCACCACAGTGTCACCACTGTGTCACTCTGCTTGGCCCCGAGACATATAGCAGAGTAGATTAATCAATTCCTGGATAGCTATTGATCTCTGTTGCTCTCTCTCTCTCATCAAGATCTGACCCCCTGTATAAAAAATAGAAACCCACTGCAGTGCAAATTCATCTTTTCTAACAAAAGCAAAGAGAGAAGAGAATATTTTGATGTGATTTTATTTAAAATAGGAAGAGAAAAGGAAAACAGCTGCATAATAAAGTGATTGAAGCATGGCTATTTGAAGATTAGATGGAAAGGTCTCCCTAAATTCTTTATGCAGGGCTGAACTCTACCATATACAGTTAGTGACATTAGTTACCCCCGATGAGATCAATTTCACACAAGTGTTCCAAAGTCTATAAAAACCTCCTTGACCTTGCCAGACATCTTTTGAATAAGCCTTTTCATGGCAACAAGTGGTCCCTTTGCTTCGGTTTCTGCCAGTATAATTAAAATACATATATATATATATATATAT
>NC_092858.1:100597964-100602563 GCF_032062135.1 Pyxicephalus adspersus
GGATCCATTGGGATTAGACTGGAGGCCTTTAGATTAGCCTGGCGCAAAGGTTTTGTATTTTAACCAGCTAATATTTAGAATAGTGACATATATTTAGCACATTATAGAAAAATATTATATCTCATAAGATTATAATAATGTCATCAATTATATAAAACATAGTTAGATAAACCCTTACATATAATGAAACATTATTTCTGACATCCCTTATGCTGTAGGGTTTTGATGCTGTAACTTCATATTTGAAATATTTTATTAATTTTCATAGGGATTTTACAACATATATGGGGATAAAGGGGGGAAATAAACAGATTACAAAACATTGAATTCAGCATTTACACTTCCTTCAACAGAAAATCCATAAATTGGAGATATGTTAAACTAAGCATAATTTATCATTAACTATTTACAACAAGCAAGGTATACAAGGCAACATATCTTTGTACCATTATGCAAAACAATTTAGAAGTTATATTGAACCCACTACAAGCTACATAACATGGTAAGGAGGAAGGGGGATGGTAGAGGTACTATTAGAAGGTTTGGGGGATGTCCTTCTTGTGGGATCTAGACTGATATAAAGTTTGTTAACCAAGTTTTGGTCTCAATAGTAAAAAGGAGTTTAAAGTGTAGTAAAATATATGAGCCAAATATAATCTGTTTTTAAAGGTTAAGTTTTCATATACATTCAGCACTTACCTGATCTTGACTGGCAGCTTTGAAAACATAAAACTAAACCCTATATTTTTTTTTTTTTTATAGACCGAAAGCTCCTAATTTCCAAATACAACTTTACAGACGTGGCATTACTTTACAAGCCTGGTTGAAGATTGGCTCAAATTTAGCAATAGACAAGAGTGCATAATAGTGCATAAGCAGGAGTTACTTTAGCGAAAACTGCAAGTAAAAAGTTCAGTAGATCCAGAGACAGTGGATGTTTTAATCTAATCGCATCACTTTCTTTGAATGTTAAGCTTGACATTCCTACCTCTCAAAACTGAAAGGAAGCTGCTGAAGAGGTGTGGCTAAGATGAGATTTGCCATCCAACTGCCTATATTTTTGAAATAATTCTTTTTCCATTAGGGGTACCCCTGTCTAACAGTGTAATAGTGTTGTGTAAATGTGTTTTACAGATATTATTAAAGAAATTTGCCTGGGTAAAAAATTAGCCTTATAAAAAAATGTACTATTGCAAAGGGTTAAATCAGGAAAATCAGCACAATATGTGTCCCTTCGTTTTATAAAATAATAGTATTAGTAATATAAAATAATTAGTTTTTATGTACAGTTCTTTTTTAAGAGCATTAACACATTGTGCCTGATTTAATAAAGCTCTCTAAGGTTGGAAAGGATACACTTTCATTAGTGAATCTGGGTGATCCAACAAACGTGGATTGGATTTCTTCAAAGTCAATTGATATTTGCTAGCAAATGTTTTAAATCCTGGACCAGATCCATTCCAGGTTTGCTAGATTACCCAGCTTCATTGATGAAAGTGTATCCTCTCCAGCCTTGGAAAGCTTTAATAAATCAGGCCCATTAAAATCACCTAGAATCAGTATTAATAGTTCTTCCCTTAAAAATACAATGGATTCTATGGATTGCTGCATTTTACACCTGGTGTTATATTTTTACACAGTTTATTGCATATGCCATGGGCATGGGCCATAACAGTCATGGCAAACCACATTGTCACTGCACTTTTAATCCAGCCTATGAATTTCTCCTATGTATTCATTCTTCCTGGTATTTTAAGTGTTGTATTTTCTTTCCATTACTCAGAGGACATATACTGAGTAAAGAGGACAAAAACAGTTGTTACTGCTCATGAAGCTATATTTGGCTTATAAAGCATGATACAAAGAATATGAAATGCAACTCATTTAATAAACTGAATAAAGAAAAAAGAACCCTCAGACTGGTTGGAGTTTGCAGTGCCCGCAGCAGACCAATAGAGAATGAACTAGAGAGGCAGTGAGCTGCAAATCTGCAAGTGCTATTGTCCAAGCGGTCCAGTGGCTGTATCACTTGCTTCCACATGTTTTTACTCCTTCCCGGGATCCCCCCTCAACTGCTAGAGTTAACTGCCTAAATTGAAGAGTAAGGTATTATACTCAATCTTATCTCTTGCTCCTACAGCAAGCGGTTCTTTTCCACTTCCTTCACTGTCCAGCACTCTGTGTTGTAAGTGTCCTTCCATACAATGCAGGGCTGGTGGCCCTACATTGTACAAGAGGTACAGAAAGCTGCGACCAGCTGGGCAGTAAAAGCTTTAGAGCAGTGGTCACCAACCAATGGTCCACAGAAAAATTTGGACATTAGTTGCAATTTTTATGTTTTATTCATAATAAAACAAAAATAATATTCTAATAAATTCTTATATTCTGAATGACAATTTACGCCTATATTGCACAAAATTCATAAACTGTACCGGACACAGAAAAACCAGGGAGGCACAGCATGACGTCAGCGTAGTCTTAAGTTGTATGAGACAACCATTGCCGAGCTGTACACTTCAGTATTGTTTCCACCATTACAACAAATACCGATACTCACCTGATTGTTTATTTTATTTGTTTATTTCTCAGATGCTCTTTTAGGTAAGGTAAGTATTTTCTTTAACTGTTATATTTAATGGCATCAAATAGTTTGACTTTGATAACGATCATTTCTTGTTTGGTCTTAGATTCAAATGAAATAAACCCATAATGTGTAAGAAAAAACAAATATTTTGTATTTCTTTAGTAATACCAAAGATAAAGCAACTAATGATATTAGTAAAATTATGATTTAAAATGATGAATTTAGTGGTTCCTGAGGTCAGAAAAGTTGGCGACCGCTGCTTTAGAGGTCTGGATCCCCAGACAGTGCTCCCTTTTTTAAAGGGGGCTTTAGGATTCCAATAAGCTCCCAAAAGACCCTACAGCTGCCTGGGGGATGGGTTGTGAGGCATTATGCTTCAACATCCAAGTAGAAGTGGCAAACATTCAATACCCACTTTCCTGGTGAGACAGGTTCCATGCCTTGAGAAGGCTCTGATTTCAGTTAAGAAAATTACAGCATTTAATATAGGGTAAAAAAGGTGTAAAAAAAGGTGTAAATAAACAAAATATAAACTATACAACATAAGGGTTTTTTTAAATGAAAAGGCTGAATAAAAGTGTCATATTTAAAGGAAAATGTCCAATCAATTTTCAACTAAAACCTATTTGATTTTATGAAAGTATTGGAATAATAACTTTTTGTTATCTCAGAATCATAGTGTGCTGTGGTCTTGGAGCTTTGGGTGGGATAAAGCTTCCATTTCTAGGTCTACATTTTACTTGGCAGCTAGATCTCTTAATTCATTTCATCTGTTCAGAGGACTTTATGTATTCTGTTTTGGGGAACCCGTTAGTGGGCAGTAATTGACTTGTTAGTGACGTCTTCCAACAGATATTTTTATGATATGAACTTGCATAGAAGGACATTTTCTAGGTATCTCTGGTCACTGCTGATACCAATTGAGACACCAATATGGTTGTCCCTATTACAGTAATATTATACAGAATGGCAAATATGCAAAATATACAAAATTGCTCTGAAACCACAAATATCTATTTATACAAAATGGCATGACACAACTGTCTGTGATGGTGAAATTTAAAGTAGATAGAAGTAGAATAATATTCAGTATTGTACCTGCTATTGTGTTTTTGGGTAATGCTATGCATACACTACATACATGTCTCCCTGGTATTTTCGAAAAATATTAGGCATTTCAAATGCCACAATACCACAATTAAAATTCTGGCCAAGTATTATTATAAATTGAATTGTTTTATTAATTTTTTATTGCTTCAATGGTTTTGTCCTATTAATTGTCTAATTGATCAAAAACATCACACAGCCTTAACTTTGCAGTAGTTGACAAAGTAACCTTTTTGTTTTACGTTAGAATACCCTGAACAATTGTGATATTTGAAAAGTTTAAAAGCTGTGCATATAGTCCATTGTCCTTCAAGTAAATATATACGGCTATTTGTTAGTAGTGTCACTAAAAAAAAAATCACACTATCTTGTCACCTTGACACTAGTCTCAGTAATTGTACCTTGGTTCAAGGGTGCCTGGGTGGTCTCTGAGAAATATGGGACTTGTAGAGCCATTGGGGAGCTCTCTAGGAAGCAGATGGCTTAGGAATTTATTATTATTAATAAACTGGATTTATATAGCACCAAAATATTATGCAGCGCTGTACATTAAATAGGGGGAATTTTGCCTAGGGACCCTAGAGAAGCGTAAACGATTTTTACATGGGGAGGTGGGATCACTGTCATTGGGTTACCCCTCATCCTCCATGTACTTATTGTTCTGACACCTTTCTTAGTGTGATACCTGATGGGAGTGAAGGTAGCTTCCGAATCTTCCCACTTCTGGTGTGATTGTCTGACCCCCTTCTCAATCATAAATAATCATTTTAGTCTCCTTGTTGTAGAGATCTTTCACACACTTACATTTTCTGCAATCACTGAATTGTTACACAACTCTGAATCACCCAATATTAATATAAATATTATTATTAACCACCTGGGTGTTACACTGATATCTAGATTTCTGT
>NC_092858.1:100603514-100609793 GCF_032062135.1 Pyxicephalus adspersus
ATATTACGCAGCACTGTACAATAAATAGGGGGTGCAACTGACAGACAGATACAGACAGTGAAACAGGAGGCGGAGAGGACCCTGCCCCGAAAGCTTACTATCTAATTGTGCTTTTGTGTGTTTAAGAAATACTGATATTGTTTATCTATGTTAGTATTGATTTTTTGTATGATTTAATGCACACTTTAACCACATTAAAATATATAGATGTGCATGCATTAAAATAATGTCTGTGAAATAAATATTGATTTTTCCACCTAAAATGCAAGTGCATGGGTGAAAAATAAAAATGATGGGCTCAAGAAACTGGTTTGTTCCCTCTGGAAGCTGATCATTTAATGATAGACTAGGCCTGCCGGCCAACTTTACCCAGGCAGACATATTGTCAGACATGCAGGCCTGCACCCAGTTTGAGTTTGAAGTCTGTCATTTGACCTTATACAGTATATGTTGTGTAGTTAAACGTCAAACTCTTCTATTTTAAATAGATATATATATAGCCTCCATACCCTGAGTGGATTTCTTAAAAACTATTTGTTGTTAATTGGCAAATTTTTCAGTCATGGTCCAGATACAATATAGGTTTGCAGGATCACCCATGTTTTTCCATATTAGTCTATCTTCTACGGTCTTGGAGATATGTAATAAATCAGGCCTATTGTGTTTAAAGTTTGCAACTGAAACCAAGAAAATACTGTAAAACTGCAGTTCTGAGTACATCGTTATTTCAGTAAAATCTTTAATTACTCTATTATTAATACTTTATTTACTTAACATTACATTTAAGTGTGGAAAGTGAATTCTTCCAGGCCAGTGAGGGGAATCCTAAAGAGGCTTACTAACAGCTCTTGTAGATGGGATTTTGTGAGAAATGTGCCATAAGACCAGTCTGTCAGGAGGTTGGCAGTGACCCTCAAGTAATTCTCTGTGCCATTTGGTTTGTTTTCAGCTGATGAGTAAAGTTTTGCAGACACAACCCTCTCTCAGGATTTCAGGCAGTCCTTCCCATGTAGGAGTGTTAAAGTTCAAGTTGGGGCAACCTCCTGTAACATGGGCACTGGCATAAGATTAGGGTTACTGGGCACTGGTAAACAATGACTGCGGTGTACACTTGTACTAAAATGTGCCCTTTTCCAGCAATCTGCAACAATTGCAATGGAAAAAAGCCCTCAAAGCTTGACCAGCTATATGAGTTACAGCAGGTTGCAAAAAACAGTACAGAAAATGTATTTTTTAGCTTTGGGAAATAATTATATCCACTGCAAAAAAACTGCAGGCATAGACAATCCAGATTGGCATAAGTGTATTGAGTCTTCAGTGCTTGAAACACAAGGGTATCGGAATTGACCTATATATAATAATCCAAGGTCTAGCGTGACAAGCACCCAATACTCTCTCAGTGTTGGCTAAAATGAAAGCTTTTCATACATTTTGTATAGACACTAAATTTAAACGTTTGGCTTGAGGTAAATATGTATTTAAGAATTATATTACTTTGTAATAGAGCTAAACAAATAATATTATAAAGTATTAGGTTGCTAAGCTAAAGTACTCCCCATCCCTTCACAAATCATGACTTATTACTATTTGCAACTTGTAATTACTAACATCACCTTACCTTGAAATAACTGTTTAGGGTCCATCCACTCAAAACTGATATTTAAGTTCTGTGGTTGATATTGAAGAATTAAAAATCATGTAAGAGTTTCTTATAAGTCTTAGGGACCTTAGGTTGGTGCATTTGGGTACCTAAGTCTGCACACCCACTGTTACCATTATGATTGGAACTTTCTTTTCCTGTTGTATTATCTTTTTATTAATTTAATATGTTTGAGAGTTTTTTAAATGCTATGGAGGTAAGCTGCTGCTTTGTGTGTCCAACTCTCCTACATGCTGCTGCAGATTTTAACCCTTGCTGCAGCACTTTTGCGTTATTTGCGTTATTGTATATTCAGGCTGATTGTGTTACAGTAATAGTGAGGCTTTAAATAATTCACATTTATGTAATCTTAAAACATATCTGCAAGAAGATCTGTCACTGTGTGTCTAGCCTTTTTTAGTAGCTTACTATGACAGTAATATAAATGTCTTTCATTACAGTATAGGATGTTGTGTAGAAATCTGATATAAGAGGAAACATTTGTTGGAATGTTCCTTTATTCAGAACAAGGTTCATTAAATTGTTAAAGGGTACAAGATATATCCAACCTTTATATAAATGAATATCTCATAAAGTTTCAGCACTGTAATTATGGAATTAACAAATCACACCCTTATTTGTACAGCCTGGCAATGAAAGGGTTACGGCGGGAAGGCGACACAGCTACCCTTGGGGACAGGTAATTGGCGGTGACTCTGTATCACAAGCGTCACGCTCTCTGGGCCTGTAATTAACCAAGAGCGATTTAATGACAGTGGGACCATTCTGTCACTCCTGCCCCCACTTATTTTTTCTGCAGTGCTCTTTCCTCTTTTCTATACCTCACACAGTTATTCTTTTCTCATTTCTCTCAATTTTTGCAAAGTGCAAAAATTGACATTTTAAATACAGAAGCCCAACATCATATTTTATTTCATCAGCAGAGGAAACACATTTTTTTAGAGCAAATCAATGGTGCTTAACATATTAAAGGAATGTGTCAGTTCACAAACATTTTAACACAAATTTGCTCATCCAATTTATTAGTCTGCGTGAGTGTCTTTGAGCAAAAAGTGGCCATACTGGGTGAATAAGGCACAAAAAAACATGCATCAGAAAATATAAACAGCAAAAAATATAATACATGATCATGGTCTAATGGTAATATTTTGTGCTGTGCTTGCATAACGATGAGTCTTACAAAACTAGATGGAAAACCAGACAACCTTAGTTCCCTGTAGTCACAAAATTGGTTGGTAGAATAGTTGGAACTTTCTCTCTGTTTTCGAATAGTTTTCTAGGATCAGTGTAGGGTAGTGTGTAATGTAGTGTATGGGTATGTATTGGTAAATGAAATAAAAACACAGTAGCTCACTCCAATACAATTAACCCAATAATTTGTCTACTGAAAATGCAGGAAGTACAATAAAAATCATCTTTCTTTGCCTAAAATGTTATGTGCTTCTTTCTCTAGTGAGCTGATAGAAATAATATTTGTCTTTTTATTGCTGCAAGTAATTGTATAGTTTAGCAGTTAAAGGGCCCATCCACTTAAAATTGACATTCACATTTTTTGTAGATGGTAAAGAGTTAAAAACCTCCTAATATGTTCTTATCCCAGATATCCCAGACTGTTGGTGCTTTATCTGTGTTTAGTTCCTGGGTATGTACACCTTTTGTGACCATTATTAAGGGGTCTGGCTTTCCTTGTCTTTTTATTTAATAGAAGCTTCATCAGGTCCTGGAACATACAACGATGAGATGGAACACCCACACTTCCCAAGTGAACAGTAACACAGTTAGGACATTATTCTTTTTTAGTATAATGTATAATAATCCATCTATAATAAAAATCCCAGATTGTAAACTCCTGTTTCTTTGTTTGTATTTTGACAGTTGCAACCCCTACAATGTACAGCGCTGTGCAATATGTTTGCACTTTTTAAATATAGTTAAAAGTAATATCAAAAATCTTTTTTTTTTTTTTTTGTTCCGGTGAACTGATCCTTTAATGACAAACTATTTTTTATAATTAAATTAATAAGGTTAAAACAAACCAAACCTAAAATCTTCTTTTATTGGATTTCATCTGCTGTATTCTACATACCTAAATACCATTGTGTGACTGGTGCATTGTGTTATCTCACCTTGCTGTACAGATTTGCAGAATGTGATGTCACTGTTTCATTGGGGCTGTCATCTTGCTTTCTGCAAATTTTTTTAAAAGTAATATTACTTGTATTCTGAGCATTGAGCATATCTTTTTCTGGTTTTATTTAAAATATGAAGCTAAAATGACATGTGTGTTAATACTAATCCTCCTGACTCACCATAATTTAGCTTAATCCCTAGTCCTTTTTAAAAGGAATATATACATTTACGGTCATTTATTCTCATGTAGATATTGGTTCATGTTGAGGATTATCCTGTTTGTGGAATGTTTGCTTGTGAAGGCTTTCTTGAGGTTGGTGTATCCTGGTGCCTGTTCTACTGGGGTGACTGCCCTGGGAATCTTGGGATGAAAGTAGATTCTTAGCCTAATTCCCAATAATAATGTAATAAATATTTCAAAATATCTTACTTATTATTGCTTTAAAACATGCATAGGAAAAAACCCTCTTATATGTGATACATTTGTATTGATTGTACATTTTTCCTTGGCTATAATTCCCTGAAGAAGCAGAAGACTTGTCTATGGAACGCTTTGGGAATACAGTTGATTGGCTGTAAACTTTTAAACTTTTCAGGGGGATATTATTCATAAGTCAGTTATATATTATATTGAAAATTCATATATTATGTATTTTAATTTGCTAAGGATAAAGACTATGGTGTTTTTATGAAATACTGTTGACCATTATATCGGTTGTTAAAAGCCCTGATTTGTGCTTTACTTCTGTAGGGTGGGTTGATCCCTTTTTCTGTTTTGGTTATATAATTAAGGGATGGGGCAAACATTATCCTGAACATTAAGTCGGAGTCTCTCTTGTATTATGTTAGTTCAATGTTCCCAACGTCCTTTGTTTTATTACTATGGGGTCTTTCACTTTTTTTTCATGCAGTTTCTTGAATATGTATTTCCCCCCAATCTATGTTCCATCTTGCTCTTTGTATACTGGGGGCTGGCACATTTCCTGTCTTGGTTTGTATCACATTGTTACCTTCTACATTTTTTGTCGTTTTTATGATTTTTTTTCTATAAAATGTTAACAAAGACCTAATAAAACAAAACATGATCTGTCTTGCAAAGTTGATCTATTTAACACTGTTTTTATACTTTTTCTATATCTAAAGGCTTTCTTTTTTTTCTCCAAGCTCCTCTAAGATAAAAATGTCTGCTTAACCTTGCTTTCAATACCCAAAGGGGAGCAGCTCTTACCTTCTGAAAACAGCTTGAATTGTACTAACAAAAGGTCAAACAAAATTATCTTTACAGAGGAGCTCAACTATAGGTTTTGTTTGGAAAAGTGCTTCTGAGTTCAGGTACATTTTAGGAAAATTTTTTTACTTATGTTAGAGAATATGCATATTAAAATAAGTTTAGTAACTGTGCGAACTTTGTGATTTGTATCCCCCACTATATTTTACTGCTATGCAGGACAAAGTTCACAATCTGCTGACATAATTTTTACTGCTAAACGCTGAAGGTTACAAAACCCTGTGTGACAGTACATCGGAGAGATGGACTTCACATAAAGCAGTGGGCTGGCTCTCCGATGGTTTCTTTCTTCTTTTTTTATTCTACACATTCATCCTTTTTTCATTTCTGTAGATTTTTACAAGTTGCACAAATTGGAATTTTGATTACAGAAGCGTAACATCATAGTGTATTTTATCAACAGAGAAAATGCATTTTTTTTGGAGCAAATCAAATGTGCTTAACATAATAAAGGAATTTGTCAGTTCACAAAAACTTTAAACTCACATTTGCTCATCCAATTTATTTGTCGGTGTGACTGTCTTTGAGCCACAAGAGCACATACCAGGTGATGAAGGCAAACAAAACATGATATCAGAATTATAAACAGCAACTTCCCATTGCATTACTTGAACATTGTCTAATGTTAATGATTGTGATATAGTTGCATAACAAATATACAAAGTGTTGGGCAATACAATATAAAAGAAAGAAATAGTCAACTTTAATTCCCATAGTCACGTGAAAAGTTGCTGGGGTGTAGTTGAAAACTTTTGCCTGTTTCTGTAAGGCCCTGGTCCAGCACCAGTACTTGGCAGACCCCAGTCCCCCAATCTAACACTGCAGCCTTTGCCTTTGGCAAGCCCCCACTCAGACTCGGGAGACTGGCTGTGTTTCCCAGCACACGGTTGTCACTAGTTGCGTCTGGGGAGGGGCTGGCAGAGACCCGGGAGCCCACAGATAAAGCAGTACAAAGTTCTACAAAAGCAAATCCAGAACACTAAGCTAAAGGTCATACACAGGTAGTCTCCAGTCACAAGCAAATGGTCAGTCCAGGTAGCATACAGTCAGGAACAGGCAAAGTCAGCAACAATAATTCAAAGAAATCATACACCAGCAGCAATTCAGCCTAGCTTAATGCTACAAAAGGCACAGTGGACTGTGGTCAAATGGACAATCCAATTTTCCAACATAGGACATGGCAGGGAAGAGAATTTGGGAT
>NC_092858.1:100610998-100671447 GCF_032062135.1 Pyxicephalus adspersus
CGATCGTATCTACTGTGTGTACAATATCTACGAACGATCGTGTCGTTAACTCTATGTGCAGGATCGGTGCTATACGATCGGTCGTATATATCGTGCATGAACGTTCGTCGTTCGTTTTCCAACGATAATAATTGGAAGTGTGTACGTAGCCTAAGTCTGTATACCATGGAAGACCCAAAATGACATTAGTTAGTGATGATGGGATATCTAACAGAAAAAAAACACTTATCATTTCTGAATAGCACCATCTTTTACCAAAATCTCTGGAGTAGAGGTTAATGGTTTTCTCTGCTGAAAGGAAGAATCATCAATAGCCAACACACATAATGGTTCAGGCAATTAAACAACAGAAATTGCCAAAGAACATGCTAGAGCCTTATATATAAAATTGCCAGCGGTTCCACTATCTAGAATTGCTGGCAATGATTGACAAAAAAGATTCCTAAGCAATCTTTTTAGATACAGAATGCAGTCAGATTTCAGGGGAAATACCTGCTTGTCTAGATGAGTGTCCTTAGGCTCACCTAGGCACTGAACATCAGTTTTCTTCCATGGACAATTTTTGCAGCTTTAAATTTAGAATCCATGCCCAGGATATTCTGGAAGGAATGGGTGGACCAGGCTCATTTTTTCTGGGCCAAAATTTGGTAATGGCTCTGGAGCACCTGGCCAATGATGATAAAAGGAACTGAGGTCAGGTGGCTCAGGTTGACAGGCTGTGTGCAGCCTATATGATGGGAGAGCCTAGGAGGTCTCCCAAAGTTTAGGTCTGCAGGACCACTAACTCTGAAGAGTGTCAGGGAAAGAGCTAGGAGGCAAAATGTTGTGTTTATGTTCTGAAGGACTTTATTAACAGTGAGAGAAACCCCTAAAAAATGATGTGAAAAATAAAGACATAAAATGTCTTTCCATTTCTATATAAATAGATTATACTGTGTTTACACTACTCTTGTAAGCTTTGTAATAGTAATAATGTTGTAGCTAACCTGTTCTGCACACATAATGGAAGAAAATACCATTTATGACTGCACAAGTACTGTCTTAAAAAACTTAAGATCTCAGTAGTACTTGATGTGGCTGTGGCTCAGATGCTTGTCTGTGTCACAGACCTGCCTGAATATTATAAGGCTTATGCATAGAACCTGCAAGAAGCATTCAAGGTCAAACAACAATGTCCATTTATCTTTGTTATAAAGAAAAAATACTATTTACTTCCATCACATTCAGCGTTGCCCAGATGGTGTACTGAAGAGCTCCTGGAGTGTTGAGATGTAGTTATGAGCTTAACTGAACTAGAAAAAATATGTGACCCATTACAGTTTTTCTGAATTTTCAGCATTAATGACCCATTATATTGGAGGTTTACATAGCTCTTTCATATATGGCCTTGAATGTTTAAAGTATGCTTTCAGTAAAGTTTTAACAATATACAGTGTTTATTTTCTTTAAATAAACTGTCTTCAATAAGACTTGGGCTTATGTCACACAGATGACTCGTGACTCGTAACGATACAATATGTAGGAGAGCATTCCACTAGACTCTATAGAAAAGTACTTCCTCCCTGTCCCTGAACTCAACCAGATCAGGATCACTAATAGCTGAGAAGCAGTGTTGCTGGCCATGCTAGCAAGGGAGCAATTCCATAGAAACCATTTACAAATATCCTTAAACAACCGTAGACCTACAGGGACCAGAAGACGGCCTGACCAATCTCTATGCACTTTTGATCACTGAGATCTAAAAGAATTATCAGACAGACTAGAAAGGTAATCACTACTGTTTCTTTAAAGAAAATCTGTCAGGCAATATATGATGATAACCTGATTGTAATTTCTCCTCCCCTCTCTATCAAAAGCAGGCATGTTTGGTCAGGTTGGCTAAAATCTCTCATCCCTGCTTTATACTGTACGTAATAATGCTCACGTAATATCTGACTTCTCCATGCTCTATAGCTACATCTGGCTACCTCCCATGCACTTGTTCATATGATATAATACTACAATATAATGTCTGGCTACAACCTCTCAGCACTAGAAGGCATAAACACTTTCGGCAAAAGAATGGAGGTAGAGTTTAAGTGTCTGTATATTCAACCATTTCAATACTTCCAGATTTGGTGTATTGTATTGTGTATTTTGTCTAGTTCCAAACAGGGACATTAACACACATACTCATTAACACACACATACATAAACATTGGCACACACACTTCCAACCCAACTGTCTATAGGAGCCTCAGATAACCTGCAGGGGTCTCATGCACACCAGGCACCTGTGAGTTTCGTACAATAAAGGTATACCTCAATTATATGAAGCATCACTGATGCATACATAGGTCAGACATTTAACACTTCGGGTAGTGACAGCAGACCTACACACAGGGTGTTACACTGACTCAGTGTTTGAAAAGGGAAATTGAACCAAAAGGTCTGGATCTTCTCTGGGTTACCAGGATTTTGCTGTTACAGCAGCAACTACTAAAGGGTTATGGTTAGCAGAAAAAGGCACATAAGAGGGTATGGAGAGCTACCGGAGATTGAAGGGCAGCATGAGGAGCCTAAATGTCAAAGATGGAGCTTTGTTACCATAAAGCAAGAGGGATGTTAGGGGCAGACTAGGGATGGAGAAGGGTTTGATTTCTGTTAGTGAAAGCAGTAGAAATAGTGAATTTGGGGAAGATTGTGCAGGGAGTGTAACGATTTGCCTGCAGGTTGTAAGCCTGTTTGTGAAAGTAGCATGCATAGGTTTTAGCACGTCTGGGTGGTTATTTGTCAGTCCTGGCATCCACAGAGCCAAAGGCTATTGCCTAAGTCAGCATTTCTCAGCCAGGGTTCCTCCAGAGTTTGCTAGGGTTCCTTGGGAAAAAAAAGTGATTTGTGCCTCCCAGGTCAGTTTAACTGATACCAATGATCATTTTAGCTACTGTAATGTTGACATTCTTCCCAATGGCCAGCAATGTCATAGGTATTCTTCCTATGATCTATCCCACTTATATAGTGTAAGCTTTGGACATAGTATTTATAGCAGGGGTTCCCTGAAGATCTAAAAGTTGTTTCAAAAGATTTCAAAAGGTGCCCACCATGTTAAAATGGTTGTGAAACACTGATCTAGGTTGTCTAGACAGAAATCCAGCCCTGCCCATTTTTTCAGTTTTTTAATAACCTACAGACTACACATACAGGAATCTCCTTCATGAAAAATCAGTGAAAAAAAGGTTGAGTTTTTCCATGGAAAATGTTAGTTATCCTCCCAGGATCCAGTGTCAGCTTTCTCCTCCAGTGGCAGCTGCCAACACTTACAAGTTTTACCCATATCAACAATGCCACTGACACATCGCCTGAGAAGTGGAGTAGTCAATCAGAAGACAAATCTCCTGTTTGGAGTGAAGTAGTGTTCACACTTTCCATCACTATGCTTCTGCTGAACCCCTACATCTAGTATTTACCCTTCAGTGTCTTTTGTGGCAGTCTGCAGTCCCTGTAAGTCCTGTAACTCAAGTTTCTACATTTCTGACTCTCTGGTTACCAACGTTGACTTGTTTCTGATTAAACTACACTTAGTCAATACCTGCCTTGACCTTTGCTTTGTTCCTGGATATAATATTATCTGCCGACACCTGTACTTGATCACTGTCATTTGCTCTTTAGGGTAGGTGCACTTGGACACTGTGACTTTGCCTTTTTTTAATGGCCCAAAGCCACTCTATTATGCAGATAGGTTGTATGGTTCATCATCCAGTTAATTAGTAATCTATTGTGCCCCCAGTAACTTCAGTGCTTCTTATTTTGTTCTGATTAACCTGGACTCTGTAAATTCAGACTCCTGTCCTCCGCACTAAGTGAATCCAATTTTGGTTGCCATTTTTTTGCAAGTTCTATTATATGGACTTGTGCCATTTTGCTATTGTGAGCAATAATTTGTTGCTGTCTTTAAACAGGATTTAGTGTTTCACTACCAGGAGTTTTCTAAAATCCTAAAACATTTTTGCTGCATTTTAAAGCATACACATAGATGGATAAAGGGATGCTGAAGTATAATTATACAGGAAAATGGAAGAGAATTAATATTTTAAAGCAGTTTGTAATGTGAGGCTGAACAACTGGCATCCTACAAACCGGATGCCAGAACTGGCATGAATAGAAATTGTATTGTGTTATAGTGCACTAATTATTTTTTAACGGAGCTTGAATTATCTACTTGTTGTCAAATATATTGCCAGGAATTCAGCAGATACAAAATTAACTGTAAACAGACCTGATGTACTAAAAACCTTTATTCCTTATTAGAAGGTCCACATGCCACCAGAAAAGCAATCTAATAAGATGTGAGTTAATTTCACAAATTTAATTTGCACAGCAGAAAATCATTGCACAGAATAAAATTGTTTGTGTAAAGTGGCAATAAAAGAAGGTTTTATTGTACACGAATATTGTGATGGCTTACACTATCAACTGTTTAGTATGTGATCAGTGCAATTCTGCTAGATAGCTGGAGATGAAAAACACGGCAAGTTGGTTGTTTGGGTTGTAAGTATTCTAATTCTCATGCTAGGACTGGTTTAAGATAACTAGCTTCATCCAGTGTTTTATTTCATTTACTGAAAAAGCTAAACAAGGAATTGATTCTATAGTCAACCACAATTACCGTTTTGCAGCATTTTTCTTCACCCCATTTTGATAAACTTTGAAATACTTAATACAAAATACTGAGATGACATGAGTCAGAGCTTTTCCTACTTAGAAAGTTTTGTATTAATGCATCGGGAAAGTACAATGTTTAGCTGATTTAATTGAGAGTTCAGTTATGGGTTATGAATTCTACAAACCCTATATATACTATATTTTTCAATATGAGTACACCAAACTTCATTTTGAAGCTTTAAAAAAAACTATAATTAGAAAAACATAGAGGTAGCCATTGCCTATCTTCTAAAAAAAGCTATTTGTGATGTGCTACCCAATGGAGATTACTGTGCTGGCACACATTGAATAGGCATCAGAAAGCAATGGTGTGCAGTTGTAGCTGGAGTGTGTTCTTGTACATGGGGATGCAAAAAAAAAAGGTTAAAATAGTTTTTTATTTTAAAAAAATCTATTTTTTTATTAGAAAGCACATAATGAATATAAATATAGAAAACCTATCCTGGTTTTAAACAATTTTAAGTAACTGATTATGACAGTTTGTTGTCCAGCTCCTAGTCATAGCCAAAAGCAAAGCAAATGTTTCTATAGAGGTTATTGCACTTTCAAATGTAATACAATTCGCTGCTTTAACACATAAGTATTTTCTTTTCTTTCACATTGATGATTGGTATTGAACCTGTCTGCAGGAATCAGTAATATTCCACAGAAAATGTGAGTAAAATCAGCACTTTTTTAATTATAATACCAGGTATACTTTTTAACCTATTTTATTCTATATGTTACTTTTATAGCATATGTTACCTAAAGATGAACTTCAGTCTTACCTTTTTTGGTTTATAAACTAGTAAAGTTTTACCAAGGTTGTTTACAAAGATCACATATTTTATTATTTTATTCCCAGAAATTAACGCTTGATTACAAGTTTAAATGTGATGACCCCAGTCGTTGCTCTGCCCCTTCTCTCTAGACATGTATGTCCCGCGGGGATTGTCGATCTGGTTGTGTGGAAGGAACCCATCTCTCTTACAAAAATATGGTTACCATTTGACCTAATTTGTAATTTATTGACCATGTTTTGTTGGTAAGGCTTTATTTGGATTTACTTTTATCTAATTTTTTTTTTGTCTAATTTATCCTATTTTTGGTCTGAAATGGATTTCTTAAAATCATTTGCTATCATTTAGCAAACGATTTCAATCATATACCAAATTCATTCCAGGTTTGCTGGATCACCCATGTTCTCCCATGATAGTCTATCTTCTCCAGTCTTGGAGAACTTTAAGAAATCATGCCTAATGGGTTCAGTAACAAAAGGTCTGCTTTACAGAACACATTTGAAATATTTTAAAATCTGATATGTAGGGATGAGCGAAAAGGCCCCTGACTGTCTCGTGAAAATTTCCTCGAACTTCTGATGTGTCCGCAAAATTTTGGCGAACCGATTTCTCAAATTCCATTAAAGTCAATTGGCCGACATTAACATTATTAGGAAAGCCATTATACATGTTAGAACCACCAAATTTGCTAGGTATGTGTAAGAGAACAGTGGCAACAAGGGACAAATCCAAAAGTTTCAAAAGACCTTGTGGTTTTCCAGAAAATGGCAGGCAAAGGGACAGCAGGCAAATAGGATTTTTGTGTGATGGACAGCGTCTGGAAGGCAGCATAAACATTAGGACATTGAGAAAGGGTGAACTCAACCCACTAGCAACAGTCTGGAGGACCGAGTCTGGAGGAGACAGAGCGTGGGTCAGCGAGAGCAGTAGCAGTGTGTGACCTCTGGTCAGCTATCGCCAGGGAGACTGCATCGGTAGGTGTCATGGGGAGCTGGGTGTAGTGCATCGTCAATGCCACCTAGAAGTGTCTAATACAATTTTTGTGAATGGAGTACTGACAGGCGGCAGCAGCAGGAGAAGGCTGTGGGTCCTGAGACCGCGTCTCACCGTGTGGACCTCATTGGTAACTTGCATCTAAAGCTGGGTGTAGTGCATCATCAATGCCACCCAGAAATGTAAAATTTTAGTAAATAGAGTGCTGACAGGCGGCAGCAGCAGCAGGAGGAGGCGGTGGGCCCTGAGACAGAGCGTGGACCGGATTGGTAACTGGCATCTAGAGCTGGGTGTAGTGCATCATCAATGCCACCCAGAAATGTACAATTTTAGTGAATGGAGCAATGACAGGTGGCAGCAGCAGCAGGAGGAGGCGGTGGGCCCTGAGGCGGAGCAGGGACTATGTTGGCATGAATGCCATCCCTTAATTTTACAATACTTAGCTGAAAAATTAGGCAACGACAATGGTACCTATCAGTGTGGCAGTACTGGGGGTTTTCATATGCCGTTTGTCGGCCTCCCAGAAGCAGCAGAAATGTAAAGTATATTGCTAGCACAATGGCAAGCATGACATTGGTGATGAATGCCACCCCTGGACGGTGGTGATAACTAGCAGAAAAATTCAACCGAGGCAGGCTCAGCTGACAGGGCGTTGGTGATAGACAGCCACAGACTCAGCACAGGACCAGTGTTGGTTCACAGAGACATCTTGGTTGGCCAGTGAGTACTTGTGTCAGTCAATCAGTGACATCTGCAGTGGGAATATGATAGTTGTTAGTAACCCACCTTTTGTTTATTTTCAAAAAGGTGAGGCAAATGACATTTTCCAGTTGTCCATGACCACTCTGCCAGCGGCACTGAAGGTTCTTTCGGACAGAACACTGGATGCTGGGCACCAAAGAAGCTTGATGGCATACTGTGCCAACTGCGGGCAGATTTCAAGCCTGTTGACCCAAAAATTAATGGCGTCAACACCACCACCAGCCAGAAAAGAGTCAACGTAATCATGCACCATGCGCTTCATCCATTTTCGAAGGCTATGCTCCTCCACTTCACTTGTTTGAGGTGGCTGCATCAGGTTTCGCCAGGTTTAGAGAAAATCCCCCTGGCCTTGGCCTAGACTTTTGGATGTGTGCGGCTTGCTATGGTGGAGGCAATGTCCTCCTAAGCTCCCTGTGTGGAATGTGGTGTGCGGAACCCCTCACACAGCCAGTCGCATAGTATTCTGCTCAGGCGGGTCACCTTTTCTTTCTCTTGCGCCGGGTTTAACTGTGACATTTTGACTTTGTAGTGGTGATCCAGAAGGGTGGCCAGCCAGTAATCATCCTAGTTTTTGCTGCTGCAAATGCGGGGGTCCCTCCGTAGGCATCGCAACATGCAGACACACAAATAAAAGAGGGGTTCCCTGGGCTCATCCTCCTCCTGTACCTCAGTAGGCGCCAAAACATCTTCCTCTTCATCACCCACCTACTTCTCCTCAAGCTGCAGCAGTTCCTGTTGTTCCATCGCCCGCACAATGCCTGGGGCGTGACAGCACAAATGCGGGTTGGACGGGTCCTGTCTAGCAGCTCCAACATGATCTCTCTCATCATCATCATCATCATAATAATCTTCCCCCTCCTCATGAAAATCTTGATGCTGGCCAGTGTCCCTTCTTGCTCCTCCTGATGCTGGCTGTGCTTTATGGAGTGTAATGTCACCCTCATCCTCCTCCCCCATTTCTTCCCCTCCTCTCTCATTGCCACTTTCCATCTGGCCACACAGGGTCAGAGGTCAAGCAGAAAGATGATGGGTATGACATCGTTCCAGCCTGACAGCTCCTGACTCACAACGTTTGTGGCCTGCTCAAAGGGGGCCAGTACCTTGCACAGCATCTCATTCTGCAGCCACTGGTCACTGGAAAAATAGCTTAGTTGTGTGGCTGTACCAAGGGCCCCGCTGCCTCCATGCACCACGCTGACCAAGTAATGGTGGATGGCTAGCTTTTGCTCACACAGACGCTGGAGCATGTGCAGGGTGTTGTTCCATCTAGTCACAGTGTCACAAATGAGTCTATGCGTTGGCAGCCTCTGTTGGCACTGGGTCTTGCTAAGCAACGCAGTGGCAGTAGGGGATCGGCGTACATGGCTGCAGATGGAGCTAGTCTGTCTCAGTAAGTCCTAGGTATGTGCGGAGGAACTTCTGTACCACCAGGTTCAGTAAGTGCGCAAAACTGGCCACATGTGTTATGCGGCCCATGCGCAGAGCAGCCACAAGGTTGTTGCACACTACGTTGCCTGTTGTGAGCCGGGAGGGCCTCAGCCAAGCCTCAACCTCTCTGTGCAAAGCGGGCAAGAGAGTGACTTTTCTCCATCAAGGAAACCTGTTTTAGCACTGCCCGGCAATGCCTGTGCTTGAGAGTGCCGCAGTGGCGTGCCCACTTAACCACAGTGCCCTCCGCTGCTGGCTTTTCAGGAGGAGTGTTGAAAAGAGAGGGGTTGACGGTAGAAGGAATGCAGGAGAAGGAGGAGGGAGAGGACTGGGGTGGCCCACCACACCCCTCGGCGGGGGTACCAGGTGCTGTAATGCCTCTTGCAGACTACCACCCACTGAGCTATGCAAGGCCAGCCAGTGAGCGGTGAAGAACAGGTAGCATCCCATTCCGTGTCTGGTTGTCCAGGTGTCCATCGTGACATGGATTTGGCTAGACACCGATAATGCCAATGCCCGGGAGAGCTTTTCCATTACATGTGCATGTAAACTGGGAACAGCTGTGAAGTAATGCCTGCTTGGTATATTCCACCGACTCTCGGCACAGGCCATCATGGTCACAGAAGGGAGCAGAGTCCACAATGCTGTATGGCAGTAGCTGCGAGGCCAATAGTTTGGCTACACATAAATTTAGATTGATGATTCTTTTGTTGGTCGGACCCATAGCCTGATGCCTTGTGCAGAACTCTGGTAGAGTGGGCTGAAGGAACTGGGAGCTAGGGGAGCTGAAGGGGTCACTGGAGTACTCATCTTGCGGTGACAAACGTCGTCTGACGCCACAAAACCTCCATGCAGAAGCTGATACTTCATCTCCGCTAGAAGTCTGGCTGGCACCAACCTCCTTAGACGTAGTACAAATGGCAGTTGGAGGTGGAGAAGGAGTCAATATAGGTGGAAGAAGAAAGGATGACATGGTTGCACCTCCTTCAAGAAAACGCAAGTACTGCTCCCACTTTGGTTTGTGGTTCTTGCGCATGTGGGAAAGCAGGGATGTTGTCCCCAATTGTGATCTGGCCTGTCCTCTGCGGATGTGCCTGTGGCACAGGATGCAGATTGCTACGCACCCGTCATCATCTTTCAGCGTGAAAAAGGACCACACTGGAGAGGTGCGTGCAACCACTCTGCTGCTCTTTCTCTTTGCCTGCCTCTGCGTTAGCTGGGTGCCCTGTGTCTGCTCCAGCTCCACCTCCCCCACGGTCACATCGTCTCTGACTGTTTCCCTGCTTGTGCCCATTCCTCTGTCTCTTCTTTGGGACTCACGCCCAGCAAGTGCTGACCACACTATCCAAGGGTCTCAAAGTCTGCCTCCTGCTCTGAAATTCGCACTGTCAGAGCCTCAGGCTGTTCGTCAAACAACAAGAGAGAGTCATCAGGAGGTACAGGCACATTACCCACGCTAACTCCTGTCTTTGCTCTTGTTACGGCTGTGCTGGTTGCTGCTGCAGAAGAGGAGCCTGTTGCAGAAGAAGAGCCTGCTGCACTTGAGGCCTCTGAGACCCAGTCTACAATACTCTCCACATGACATGGCTGTATGATTGTATTCCGCCCTCTCAATACATCTACCAGCGTACTGGTGCTCCGCACACATCTCAGACCTGTTTGACAACTTGTGCTGCTGCCTCCAACAGTTTGCTGCTGTCCCACAGTGGCGGACTCCCGGGAAGGGTTGCGGCAGGTTGCCCAACGGTTTTTTTTGGTAAATAGCAAGAGGTATCAAACACTGAAATATTTGTATTTTTTATATAGTAGGACAGAATTTTTTTTTTACCAAACTGTTTTCTTTAGTAAATAGCAAGAGGTATCCAATACTGAAAAATCTGTATTTTTTATACGGTAGGACAGAAATTTATTTTTTACCAAACGGTCTTCTTTGGTAAATAGCAAGAGGTATCAAAGACTGAAATATATGTATTTTTTATATAGAAAAACGGAAATTTCTTTTTACCAAACTGTTTTCATTAGTAAATAGCAAGAGGTATCAATTTTTTTGACAGTAGGACAAAAATTTTTCTGTAGCAAACTGGCTTCTTTCGTAAATAGGACCTGGTAGCATCAAAAACTGCTATATCTGTATATATACAGATATACAGAAGGCTTCTAACCTGTCCCTGTCACAATCCACATCTCTCCCTGCTTCTATCCTTCACACAGAACACAAGATGGAATGACTAACCCCTCCCTCATTCCCTGTATATATGCCTGTGCTCAGATCTCTCCTGATTGGGCTGCTGGGCCTTGCTGTGCATCCTGGGAGCAAATGATTCACTCCCAGCTGTGATTTTCATCAAAAATAGTGGGCGTTACCCCAGCTTTTTCCCTTGTTCGTTTGGCGAGAACACTATCTCATGGCGAATCAAATTTAATTAAAAACTTAAATGTTCAGTAAGCGAGAAAGGGCCGAATCGCCACAAGATCCAACTTAGAAATTTCGCTCGCTCATCCCTACTGATATGTGCTTTAGTCCAAGATGCTGTTGGAGGCTAGAGAAGACTTTTTATCTAGAACCTGTTTGTGTATCTTATGGCTTAGCTGGTGGAGTCTGAATTAGTTTGTATACCCAAAATAAATAAGTCTGACGTAACATTTTGCAAACAAATAAAAGTAAGTATTGCATGTTCATGTTCTCATGTTCACTGTGAATGAGTTAGTCTTGAAGCATAAAGCAAATATTTCCATTTATGATGGCATCAATACTTTGTGGAGGTGGAATGGCTTGCATGCCTGAATATCTCTCAGAGCTCAGCGGGGGCCTCTGCTCCTGATGGGAACTCCTTAGCTGAAAAGAAGAACTTAAAGAGGAACTAAACCTGGCCAACTCAAATGTCCCTCTTCCAGTGCCAGGCACTGCCATCCTCCGTCTCTTCTTCCTCTTCCTGGCAATCTTTGGCCATCCTGATTTAAAGTGCCGGAAAGATGTAACGTCATAATTACAACTCTTGAAAACTCTATAAACACACTCATTTGCATGAGTAAACTGATTTACTAGTTAATGATTTGATAAATGTGTCCTTCAGACCCCATCCTAGTTCATTTCAGCAAGCCGGCTCATTATAAATGTGTATGGTGTAATGTGAGATAACTGCATTCAGTCCAGAGACCGATTTTCCGTCTCTTCTGTTAGACACCACTAGTACCTTTGATAGGCTTCTGGTGCTACTAAGTGACAAGTCAAATTTATATACAGAAGCAAAGAGTCAAAAAAATTCCAAGAAAAAAGTAAATCAATAGTTACACCCATCAGGATGTACACATATAGGGTAGCCACATAAAAGCCTCTTCTAATGTAATGCATATTACTGTGTTTAGACGCATCAGAAAATGAAGCACATAATATTTTTATTTAGTCTCAGCATGGGGGACCCTGTAGCTATGTTTCCTGGTAGGCTCTTAACAGTGCTGTCATGGTAGCGATATAAATAGAGGAACAGCTAGTCTAAGCCTACAATTGCCCCCTTTTCTCAGCCAACTTGCCACAACTAAGTGAGTCTGCCCTGACTCTGCTGCAAGACTGAGTAGATTGTAAAATATCAGATGCGGCAACATGAAAAAAAACCACAACCAAAACATGACTAAAGCACAAGATACCAGGCTTATTTAGCTAGGTGGTTCAAAGGAATAATAAAATTTAATATTCAAAATCCTACAGCGGCTTTCATTTTTTGTTTTGTCAGATCAAAAAAAAATGAAATTCGATTGGCTGCTGTGGTTTACTGCACTTTACATGTTACCTTATGTAATGTAGATGTAAACCCTAAATGGATAATATTTAGTTTCCTAAGGTGCTGTTTAACATAAAAATGTCATTTTTGCAAATTATATGCATTGTCATGGTCCCCTGTAGGCTCCATCAAAGAAGCGTGTGACAGATTACCAATGCAGAAGCACATAAACAGAATAATGTTACCTGGGAAAAACCTGAACACCTTTTTGACATAAGTAATAAAAAAAAACTACATTTTAAAACTTCATTATTATTATTACTTTCTGTGCATCCACTCCCCAACTAATTAATAGATATGTTAAACAGGTTGTGGAGAGTTTACTGCTTCCCCAAAAGAAAGCCCCCATAGGAAATGATTAGGGGCTGCAGTGAGCGGAACTAGTACCTAGTTCTGGGTCAACTTTAACTTTGGGACCAATGACCATGGCCATGAAGCAGCAAAGAAACCCCAAGCCATGGCATACTTATAAAATACTTTAACGGTAATAAAAGGTACTTATCCTTATCCTTATCCAAAGTGATGTGTTTGGTTTGTGCTTCTGTCTGTTGCTCCTCTATGCAAAAACATCTATCTTTAATTTTCAATTACAAACTGTAGTTTTGTTCAAAAGGATGTAGTTTTAAGCTCTGTCTTAAGATCTCTTTCTGTAGATGCATGCATTAGTTTCCAGCTGATCTCTTGGAGACCTCTTTTAAACATATATATTCAGCTATAGGGCTGATTTTGCATTTTGTTCATTGTGAATAAAGAAAATTAAAAACCTTTTCTGTGTGCGATGTATTAAAGTAGATCACTTTCGTCTTTGAATGTTTGAATAAACGTTGAATGTTTTTTTATTTAAATATGCTAAAAGAATTCAATTTTCTATATGGTTTACTTATATTTTCACCTAACTGTATACTTTATTAGGCCTTTATGCAACACCTTTAGCATATATGTTTTTCATTTTCAGATTGGGAACCATGGGAAGCTATCTTAAAGATATGTAAATAAATTACTCAGCAGCACAAACATGTATTAAATAAGTCAGAGGGTTAAAGAGAGAAAGTCAAAGGTTAAAAATCTAACCTTATTTTAAATTGTCTATACTTGTTGCAGGCCAGTGCTATTTAAACAAAAATTAGCTATAGGCCTATAGTTAGCAGTGTTAGCCTACCAATTTCTCTCATCCGATGTGGGAAATTCTTACCCACTAACCTCATAGTAATCAAAAAATAGCCTAATATGCCGATTTGCCTAGAAAAAAAAACAAGTATTAACTTCCTAAATGCAAATTAAAATATAATTCTAATATGTTACTATTGGCTACTGCACTTTTTTGAATAAAGTTGTTTTTATCAAAATAGAAATATTGTTGTAAAAGACAGATGAGAAAGTAGATTTAAGTACATTCATGTTATTGTTTCCTAGTGTTCTGCTGCCATTATGAGAGAAAGTCCATTTAGGCACAAAACCAAGAAATCTGCAGTAAGAATCCACAATATTTTATTGAACACAATTACTCATATTTGAAAGTGAATGCTGCCCCCTTCATTGGACTCTTGAATGGACTCAGTATGAGTTTGCCTTAAAGATCTCTTACAAACTAGTGACCAGCGGGAAAATTCAATAGGGGTTTTAGCAAATGCCATTTGCTAAATCTTTTATAATGGGGGCTGTCTTTACCCATAAATGCTTTGGCTGCATTTGGCCCTCATGCTATGGCCATTTTGTTAAGTGAAATATTGTGAATTTGTTAAAGATTTCTTGGTTTGGTGCTTTTTGTGTGGATTTTTTTGAGTCCCCAGTGCCATGGGGTGAGCACAGTTGTTGAGAGCAGCAGCGTTGAAGTGTTGAAATTTGAATTTTTATGTTGAATATTTCACGTTAGAATTAGTAGATATTAGCATGTGTAACTTATTCTGTTTTTTTAAACAATGTCAAAGAGACATTGTTTGTCTGTATTTGTTACCTAAAAGCAGTAGAGAAGCCTTTAAGAAAGTATAACTTTGGTCCCGTCAATATCTTCAATTTTGTGTTGAAGGATGTTCCCAAATGCATAAAAAGACCATTTCATAAAAGCCACACAAAAACAAATAATATATGGTTTAGTAGCAAAATATACCATAGATTGTAAGCTCTTCTGGGCAGGGTCCTCGCCTCCTCCTGTGTCATTGTCTGTATCCGTCTGTCATTTGCAAGCGCTGCACAATATGTTGGCGCAATATAAATACTGTTTATTAATAATTATATTATTCATTTTCACATTTCTGTAGTTTAATTAAAGTCAGTGACACTGCAAATCAATTAGACATACACAGAAGTAACAAGCATAGAGGGATATACAGAAGATTGTTCTTGTGACCTTTTTCTTTTACCTTGAATACTGTCTATCGATCTGACCCAGGACAGGCATACATATTAAAAAGTTAGAGTAAATCAAAAATTTTAATCTAATCTGCATTCTTGTTCTATTCCAGTGCTTTAAAAATTACTGAAGCATGACAGCCAGCCAAAAAAAAAATTATTGGTACAGATTTCCTTTAAATGTAATCCTAGTTTGGTCATATTTATATTGACACCTTTTTTGATAATCTCAAAGAAACCATGATATTTGCATCATGAGCTAACTTTATTTTTGCAATCCTGTATATATTTGCTCAAATTGCAGTCTTGAACAGAATTCTAGCTGTAAATATACCTGTGACGCATTACCTTCACAGAATTTATCTGATACCATCAAACTCTTGAGAACCTTTAATTGCTTTCGGACCTAGCACCCTCCCTTAAAACACCTAATCTCTCTCTAAACTTGGCTTAAAAATTTGGTAATGATGTAAATGTTTCTATAGGATAACTACTGAAAACTTCCTATGAACTTCTTTTTAGTTCATACATTCGGATTTACAGACTTTTTCTTTTTAATGTACTCTTCAGTATAAAAGGCATTCCTCACAAATATCTCAACATTTTGAGATTCCTGGAACACACAGAGATGTGAGACACCCCAGCACATTACTGTCACCAGTAATTATTCCTCTACCTGTCTATACTGCTAGTTTAGATCTCTTCCGCTAACCATACTACACACATGTACTCCCAAAACTCTCATTCCCCTATGATGCATGCACATTTCTACCCTGGTAGCAGCAGTAAGATTTTGACTGCAAGGAGCAATTAAAAATTAAAATTTGTCTCACTGGCGTGCAGAGAAGAGGCAGCCAGTTACCATAGCAACGGGGAGATTCAGGAAAAAGGGAGAGAGTGGTAGAGAGAACAAAGCTGAAAGATGGAGAGAACTAAAAAGATTGTGTGTGAGAGGTAACTCCTCCTCTCCCAGATATTCACTACAAGTGTACTCAGCTTTCATTTTAACTCATGGAACTCCCAGCTGTAAGGAATCATTGTGTACAACCACCTTAGAAAAAATCTTCTATTTAAATATTACTGCTGGTATAATGTTACTTGGGCTTTTTTCCTGCTGCACCCTTTGTAGCTATTACTATGCCATGCCAACTGTTACAGGCTGTAGCCACTTCCCATATAACTCCATCTATTTGCTACATGTCCCTATCATTCATATTACCATTCCATATTGCATTAGCATCCATATGTCTTCTGTACATTATTCCGCCCCTTTTAAGACATCTCTAGATTACTATTCTTTTATACTAAGATGATAATGTCTATTTCTTTATACTGCTGCTTCTCCGCCTTAACCTATATAGTTTACACAAATCCAAAAGAATCCCCTACATAACACAGCCAGGCTTCCTCCAGAGGTTGCTAGGGGTTCCCTGAGCAATGAGCAATTTGTGCCTTTCAGGTCAGTTTAAGTGATACCAGTGATCTTTTTGGATATTTATAAGTTTTATAAGTTTAAGTTCCCTGAGACTCTAAAAGTAATGTTAAGGGTTCCCCCATGTAAAAAAGGTTGAGAATGGCTGCTCTATTTTGTGAATACAAGGATTCTACAATGACTTGTAAAAGAAGTACAATTTTGTAGAGCTAATTGACAGTTGTGTCTATTATTATCATTATTGCACAGTATTTATATAGCACTGACACATTACGCAGCGACGTACAAAGTCCATAGTCATGTCACTATCTGTCTCTCAAAGGGGCTCACAATCTAATGTCCCTAATATAGTCATATGTCATTAATACAGTCTAAGGACAATTTTAGGTGGAAACAAATTGATCTAACTGCATGTTTTTGGAATAAAGAGAAAACCATAGTACCCAGGAACCCATGAAAACACAGGGCGAACCTGCACACTCCATGCAGATACTGTCCTGGCCGACATTCGAACCTGGGACCTAGCTGCTGCAAAGGCCACAATGCTAAGGTTTGAGTAAAATGCCTAGCAGATCCTACTCTTGTACCTGTAACTGTTCACCTTGTTACCACCACTGATAAAATATAGCATGTCTGCTACAAACCCATTTATGGGTCTGTGTTGGTCTGTGATGGCCTTCTTTTAAGTCAGAACTGCTGCTCTCCACATACAAGTCAATAGGAATGTAAAATCAGCTTGACTTGGCTTAGAAGCAGGTTAGCGTAGGTCAAATGAACCTTTAATGTTCCCAGTGAAAACCAGTTATTGATAGTGGGTGGCACTTTAGTCTATCAAATATGTCCAATGAGAAACAGCAGCCAGTGCCAGGCTGTACAGAAGATGTTATCCTGTCCATTGTTTTGAGAACTTTGAGTCACGGGTTGGGTTAAAGTGGCCAACAATATATAAAGTACAGGTTAGTTGCTGCAATTGTCTTTGGAAGACTATTGATATCATTGTTGGGGGGGGATACTGGACTACTTTATGTACTAATAGTTCTGGTTAAGTATGTCCATATGTTTGTGTTCACTGGCATTTTACATGAACCTCTAGAGATGTCACTAGCTAAACTCCTGTTATTGTACCCTATTAAAAGGGTAGCATTCAAACGCTGCACAGGGCAAGTTTAGGGCTCCCATCATCAAACATAAAATATCATAAAACTATGATTTACACTTGCAGAGTGTCTCCTTATCACAAGGGTTAAGTGTTTGTTTTTTCTAGTAGTAGATAAATTAAGAGCCAAAAAAGAGTTAAACTTACTTATCCCTTGCTCCTACAGCAAGCAGCATTCTCATTTACTTGCATGGGAAGTAATAGCCTAGCACTGAATAGGATAACATCAGTGACCAGACCAGAGGGCCAGGGTGGCTTAGGAAGAGGTTACGGGGTCTAGTGGAGAGCAGGGGAGTGCTGGTTGCTGGGGGTTCCAGCGGTAACATAACTTTTAGAGAGAACAAGAACTTAACCTTTGAGGTGAGTCAGGGGATCCATTGTAAGTGTTAACAATCGTTTTACCCAAGGTCCAACTTTAGGTTATACAAAAAAATGTGTCGATAAAACTTATAATTGCAATAAATGAAAGTATCTAAAACCAATAGTTTGTAATAAAGTGGGGACTAATTAAAATCTGTCCCTTGTCAATGTTTTGTCATTTGTATCCTATTGGGAAAGTGAATCTTTCCAACAGGGACACAAACAGCAATAAAAAAAACCCCAAGGGTTTCACACCTATTATATTCTATCCAAAAACAGTTTTGGTTTTATATACAGTTTAGGAATGTTTTCTGTTTTTTTGGCACAGAATTTAACCCAACCTTTTTACCAAATGGTAAATTACCTTGTACTGCATCAATTTGGAGCCGGCCTATGCAATGCAGCATCCTGGATGTCCCACTGTCTAACACAATAAGCAGAGACACTACTGTTTTGAAACTGTATTTTTATTAATTTTTCACAGGAAAAAAATTACAGAACAGACATAAAGAAAATGTAAACAATAAATACAGCACAAAACAGAGAAATTGGGTAAAAGGGGAACATTTTGCTATAACACAAGTGCACCATGTAACAGCCATATGAAAACAATGCTAAAAACAGTAATATAGAATCAGAGTCCATATATGTCATAAAGTCCAATCGCTGTAGATGTCCAGTGCTAAACGAAAGGAAGAGATAGGCATCCAAAAATTATAGAACTCGTGTAATACAGCAACTGACATATCAAACAAGGCATGTTTGTCATGGGGTAAGCTCATGAAAACGTGGTGATAAAAAAGAAAAAAAAAAAAAAGGGGGGGGGGGATGATTTAGGAAGGAGGGATTAGTTTGCGTGGACAAGGTGAGGCTTGGGATATGGGTAAGCCCAATTGGTACATCAATATGTCTAATGGGAAGTCAAACGAAATAACATCAGAAATAAGCTGCTTCACATGCGTCCAGAAACCTTGGATCAGCGGGCAGCTCCGAAAAATGTGTTCTAAGGTGCCTCTGTCAGCCCCACATCGGCAACACACTGGACAGGGAAAAGTCTATGGAGAACCTGTGAAGAATGGTACCATCGTAATAACATTTTATAGCTATTTTCCTTGCATATAGTGCTTTTGTTGGCTGAGGTGCATAAGTCTGACCATTCCTCCAGAGATAGCTCCTTTCCCAAGACACTCTCCCATGTACGCATGTATGAGAATTTAGAGCTTATGGTGGGGTCCTCCATATGGAGAAGCCTATAGATGGAGGAAACTAAACCTTTTGAGTATTGCCCATCTCTACATAGTCTCTCAAAGGAGGTGAGGGCTTAAAATCTGGCAGGAGGCTCAATGGATTAGATAAAATGATTGATTTGTCGGTATGCATGGCATGAAGTGTTGGGCAAATTGCGTTTCTCCTGAAAATGAATAGCCTGTGATCAATAGGATGTAGAAAGTGTCTCACATGAAAGGCTTTGCTCTTCCATGGGAACAACACGGAAGAGAAAAGACTATCTGGGATCAATGGGGTAAGTATAATTGATTGCATTGTAGATGCAGGGTTAGTCAGAGCATATTTGGTCTTACATTGCCTCTAGTGAACAACATTGGAGAAAGTAGATCTTATTATGACGGTAAAAGCGAGCAACTCCAGAGCATCACATTTGGGTGAGTAGGTCACACCCATTTCTCCTCAATCTCTCTGCAAACACTAGGAGAGTGAAGGGCAGACCAGAAAGCTAGGCACCGCAAATGGACTTCTGAAAAGTACTTGTGAAGGTCTGGGGGCCCCAACCCACCCAGGTCCTCTGGAGTACATAAAACACTTTTTGCCAGAGGGTGCCGTTTTTATGACAGGGACACTCATTTGTGTAAAAAGTTGCATACACTTTAGATGCAGAACCCTTTTTGTAGCACTTACTAGGTAAATAAGGAGTAAAAAATCAGATTTATTACTATATTTGCATTCTGGATGCATTAGAGTAATACTTTTCTAGGGTTGTTTTGGATCTTAATAGAATTTCTTCTATGGGGATAAGTAGAAAGTCAGCAATGGGTCTTAAACATTCATCCATACTAAGCAACCATAATTTAAATAATTTTTTCTTAAATTTCAGAACATTTTAGCCATTATTACAGGTTTAGGTTATATAAAGTTGTTTTAGGTCTGATTCAGCTCCGTATATGCATCAACTGTACAATCTATTCTAGCTGCAATTATTATAGTAGCACTGGATGTTTAAAATGTTGGAGATATGTTGTATGAGGAAGAGCTATGATTCTGGGAACAGAAATGGTGTTGCAGGGGAGGACTGTTGGAAAGAGAAAGTGATGCAAATCTTTTTGCTCCTCCAGTTTTCTTTTTATAACTTGTTCCTCCTTTACTTCAAACATCCAAGGGTATCATTGCCAGTGATACCTAACTCTTTCAAATCTAAATCTGCAATTGTAGCACATTGGAAGGGACAAACCTTCTCAATTAAATTGCTTATATCAATCATCAATGTAAAACCATTTTTTTACATTTTAGATTCAGTGGCATCATGTCAAGTCTCTCCAATGCAGGCAGATTATGGCTGGTGGAAAGAGATAGCAGAAAGCTGTACATAGTTTCCTGAAAGGGAAGATATAATACCGTTACATGTAATCCTGTGTCTCCATATTTAAAGAACTAAAATCTAGTGAATGGAAAGGGTGGGCCAGTGAAAGATTGGCTGGAAAGATATATAAGAAAAAGTTCTGATTTAACTTCAAGGAAAGCTTACTGGTAACACTTAAAGTATATTGCTTTTGAGCTAAGTGAGAAAAGCAATTGCACAGCAATTTATGCTTTTGTATCACGGGTGAGCATTTGTCAGACTAAACCTGGGAACATAATCGTAACTGCTTTATAATAGAATTTAAGTCAGTGCAATTGCCAGGCTTGTTTGTACCTCTTTTCATGTAGGGCTTCTACAGCTGCCTCGTGGCTGTGGGATTTGGGGATTCCCCATTTACTGTAATTATCTATTCTGTATCTCCCTTAAGGGATGGCAGGGGTATGTTTATTGCTCAGTTCTCCTGGTACTGAAGTAAGGTGTTATGGGAAAATGTTACAGGAACGCCCTGTAGGACCAAAGATTGCATCAGAAAAAATGAGACATATGCTGTCTTTTTTATATATGACAGTGCAATCTTAAAGACAGGTAACTGACAAATTCAAGCAATGGTAATGTAAGTTTTAATGCTTGAATTCATCTCAAAAACAAATGTAGCAGAACGGTACTTCCATAGACCAGGAGTAAAAGCATGTATCTGCCAATCAGGGGATACAGCAAGTGGTTTTTTATCAATATATGATTGGAACAGGTTCAGCACTGCAGATCCAAAAGATATCCCAGATGGATGGAATGTGGAATGTTCTTATCAGATACTTCCGGACAATGTACAGCAGCCAAGTATAGTTTCAGGGTTTTGTACTAATTGCCAAACAGCATTCTGGAGGTTTTTTGTATACTGGAGTTATGGAAAAAATGAATTTTTTTTAGAAGGCCTGCTAGACTATATATTTTAATGAGGTAATTACAGTGCATTCAATAGGTAAATACACAGATGCCCTTGGCAGTGCAGCAATATATCTTAAGACTGGCACTTCATTATATGTACAATCCAGGTATAACTTAAAGCAACCTTGTCATTCAACAAAGGTTTTAGGAGCTGCAATAAAAGCAAATAAATAAACCTTTCCTCCTGCTTCTGTCATCATAACACTGATCCATTTAGTAGAAGTCTACAGGGAAATTGACACTTAAGGGCATATGGATCTCTTGGGATCCTACAGCTTTAGCTAGTTCTATCGGCTGACCTCCATGTCGCTACTGTATGTTGTAAAAAGTTGGAATGACAGGTCAGCAGTGGGCAACAAATGAACAATCATAAAACACAGGCAAAAAATGGTCAATTGCACGCAATATACACAGCAAAGGACAGCAGCCAGACAAACATAACAATACCTAGGTAACAAATGTGCAAGCTGAACAATATGTAGGCGATAAACAAGAAATACTACAGTATACAGAAAATAAAAAGACAATTGTGACAATACTAGGTAATGAGAAAACATTAAAAAATTTTCTAGCCCAATCAGTGGGAACAAAACCATATAGTCACTGGGAATATTGTTCCTTATATTGGTGTCAAGTGGAAATACTTTAGGTTTCTTTACTTTGGCAGTCAATAGTAAAAATGCCCTTAAAGGAACTAAACTTTTAAAATAAAAAACTGAGAGCAGTCGGCTCTTTATTGCATAAATGGCAGGCTATTACCCGTCTGCAACAAAAATAACCTGCCTGTTTGCAATCTTTTGTTAAAAGTACATGTAGTAGCTGTACATGTGCAGCCCAATTTTCGGATCCCTGCATTTAGGTGACGGGAATGAATAAACTCTCGTGTGCAAACAAAATGGCCAAAGACCAGAACGCAGAAGAAGACCAGATGTCTACACCGACAATGGAGTGAGAAGTGAGTTTTGTTCTGGTTAAACAATGGTGGTCAATAAGAAGAAGTATTCTCTGTAACAGGAAACTCTACATAGATATGGGAAAATTGAGGTTGTTGGTATAATGTAACTACATTCCTGCTTCTGTAAATTGAGGAAACATTACTTTACGCTGTCTTAGCTTGAGCTTCAGATGCCATGTTTCCAAAAACAGGGAGATATCTTTACTCTTCCCGTTCCCCCTCATGGTGGTTCCTGTTCACCTTTCTTCTGACTTTCTGTTTTGTCTGACACCCAACAAATAGGCAAGAACTGAAGATACTGCGTGAATATTTTTTCTCGCAGATAATGAATAAATAGATTACAAATAATGGGAAATTGATGAAATAGTGGCTTTCACTATTTCCTCCAAATAATTTGCTAGAGTTGTGCTTTTTATCTAAGACACAAGACCTAACTATAGAGATTACATGCTGTAGGTGGCATTGCTACCATGAAGATGGCCACAGATTCTGTAGCCACTCCAGGGGTTTTGGAGTGTCCTGTAATGATGAAGCTATTATCTTTAAAGTGTAGGCTTTTTAAAATATTTTAATTAGCACTTTGGAAATACAGTGCAAGCCAAGACATTTACATACGTGCATGGTGCTGCACTGCTTTAAGAGTCAATAAAATATTTTGTACCACAATGAACATTAAATGCATACAGTGCATTACCATACATCAAAGCCTGTGTTGCTTTTCCACACAAACACATTCCTTATGCTATGCTGTATATTCAAAATCCCACATGGCCTCATTATGTACATTGTGCTATACATTGCCTATTCAAAATCACCTCATTTCATATGCTGTGCTGCACGTTTTGTATTATACACTGCCCTATTCTGTATGCCAAACTGTATATTCCCAATTCTTTGGTGTTCTGACCATTCCTTATTACATACTGCCTCATTTTGTACCAGGACTGCCAATCCTATCATTTTGTTTTAAACCCATACATTCTGGACACCTAAATGTTATCACAGACAGGAGTGGAATTAGCAGTGTTTTCTGTAGGTAAGTTGTGGGTGTGGCTAAATAATGCTTTTTACATTATGTTGGCCTGGCCTAAGAGCCCTGCAGAGCTCAAAAATTTCTATAATAAAGCACATTTCTGATCAGTCTGTGATACACACCTTGTCATTCTGCTGTACCTACACTTTAATGACACATACCATCTGTACAGGAAGATAAGACAAAGGCATTTGCAACCTTAAAGAAACTAAATAACACCACTCAGCTACCCTCACCGGTCAATTTTGTCCCCCATTTACACCCTGACCACATAAATGTACAGATGCTGCTAACAAGACAAAACAGATAATAAAATGCCCTATTCCTCCTGATGCCACATGTAAGCTCATCAGAGGAGTCCCTTTGCCAGACATGCCAGACATGTAGCTAATGATGAGATCATTGCACTGCCTCCAGCTGCCCATTTTCCCTAGGTACTTCTCCACCTGCCTCTCTCTATGCACCTGTCATTGCCATCCTCACTTTCTCTGCAGGGTGGGGACACGGCTGTTACTAGTGCTTTGTCTAAAAGATGGGCTGTGTTGTTCAACTTGGTTCTCCCTAGGTCAGATCCTGGCTAAAATATTAGAATTCGGGCAGCTGGGCTTTTGCTAAGGTTGGGCAGGCAGGCATGACATGTGGGGCCAAATGCACGAACATCCTGCATGGTGTAATGATGCAGAGCTTCAGGGGTAAATAAGGCTTATTTTAACTTATAAAAAGTAAGATACATACATCACAAACAGACCAATTTTGCTTGCTTGTAAATTCACAAACAGTTGGAAACGCTGTTCTACAAATGATGCCATACATTCCTTACTGAACTACCCACCTTATTTTGTATGTGGTGCTTTATATTATCTATTCCAAAAAAACATTTTTTTAGCTAAATATTTTGAATTTAACACCACTACCATTGATACAATGCTATATTATTTGTATTACACTTGTTTGTACCATGTGTTTTTATATATATATATATATATATATATATATTTATTTAGTATGTATCCTTGTAATTGTAAAAGGTACCTGTATTATAAAAAATCTATCATACAAATAATACTAATAATTCTAAAAGTGCATCTAATTGCAAAAAAAAGTTTTTTTCAGCAAATTGTTTCAGCATGTTGAACATCAGTAATGCCCAATTTAGACTTGTGGTTAACAGCAGCATCCTACGACAAGCTGAACTGTTCCCCAATTGCTCCCATTTAACCTAATAGGATCGGTTAGGAACCATTATGTGTATGTGCTTTCACACAGCTGCAGTGGAACCCGAAGTAGTTCCTGGAAATTACACATTGCTTTTCTGGAGGAAGAACTGCACCCCCAACCACGGCATTGAGCATTGCTGCTCCTGAGCACTTAGCAGCAGTTTGCTTTGCGCCTGGAAGTGACTTACAGCACAGTTTAGAACTACAAGTGTAAAAGGGGTTAAGTCTTACATATAGTCTGGGCCTTTGATGAAGGAGCCAGTAGGTTGTGTTTGCCCCACTCAAACTAAAAATTCTTATCTGTGGTAGTAGCATTGGTCATTATTTTGCAGGCATTAAAGTCTGATGGCGGTTTCCTCATAAATGAGAGAAAAGATGCCAGGTGGATCAAACAGAAAAACACTAATTGTCATACTGTTTGTTTTCTTTTAATTCTTCCCCAGCCCCAGGGAGCGTGAATTTTGCTGAGTTTAGAGCCATAATTGTGGCAAAGCAGAGGGCAACTGCTGGAGACTGCCAGGATGATTTTGAAGTTTGGGATGACACTGGAGTGCAATTGCATTAACAAAGTGGGAGATGTACAGTAAATACTAAAGTTTTAATGTAGCATTTATTGCTTTCCTGAATTGGTTCAACCACTGATAAACCACATATAAATACAGGGGAATACAATTAGCATTAGGAGAAAGAGGGGGGGGGGGGTCAGTCACGTTTAAAGTTTTTTTTTAAACCCAATAAGAAAAAATGATAGAGATTGCAGCTCTCCAGTCCTTGTATGTGTATGTTGAAATACTTGTTAAGTTTTTTTTTCCCTTTACTTTTTCTTGGTAGATTTGCCAGTAACACATTTCTTGTCCTAGGGTGACAACGCTCACCTAATATGTTTTATCTATAGAGCAACAGCGATATCACTCTAGAGCAGGAAATTAGTTAGCACACAAGAACACTTCCTCCTCATAATTTTCTTAACATAGTTGATGTTTTATAATCCTCAGCATTAGCTTTGTACAATAAAGTGTGCAGCAAAGGCAGTCTGTATAAGAAGGTTGTACAATCAGTTTTGGCAGAATCAGCAGATTTTTTTTCACATAACATATGTACAAATGCTCTAGGAAAATGCATTTTAATAAAGGAGCAAATATCTTTTGCACAATCCTGCTCACAAGTGGTGGCAATTTGCAGCCATTTGTTGCACTTTACATTCATATTTTCTGCATGTGTGCATACTGTTTTACATTTTTTAAAGAGGCTCTACATTAATATCTAAGGAAAAATCAGTGCAGCATTTTTCAGCCATATTTAGAAACATTTGCATTCATTCTTGTAACATCTTTTTACCATATATTATTTAAACCATATATTATTCAGGGCTTTACTATTAAGTGAATTTTATTATGTACACCTTGCTAAGTACTGGGTTTGCCCCCTTTTGTCCTCATAATTGCTGCATTTTATTACATCAAAGAGTCAACAAGGTGCTAAAAATGTTCTTCAGTGATTCTGGTCCATATTGACATGACAGCATTACACATTTGCTGCAAATTTGTCAGCTGCACATCCATATTGCAATTCTCTTGCTGCACCACATCCCAAAAGGTGTTCTCTAAAAAGACATCTGGTGACTGGAGGTCATTTGAGTACAGTGGACTCATTGTCATGTCCAATAAACCAGTCTGAGCCCTGCTAAAAGTAACCATCAGAAGATACTCATAAAGGAATGGACATGGTCAGCAATAGTGTTGGTCGAAAAGCTCACTATTCGATTCGGCAGCTATTCCCTCGAATATAGCAAAAAAATTTGGGTGGTCGAATGTCAAAGTCGAACACCATTAAAGTCAATGGGAGGAAAAATTCAGGTTTTTTTTAGCACTGTGTAGAGCTTCTACAGCCTCCAAACAGATGTAAAAAGATACATTGTAAAAGGATACATAAAAAGATACATTATAAAAAGATACATAACACTATTACATACCCCTGTACTTCACATGAAGATTAAAGAGCACCTGTCAAATCAATTTTAGGCTAAAGCTAGGTACACACTTCCAATAATTATTGTTAGAAAATGAACGATTACGACCGATCAACGATTATGCACGATTATACTTGAACAATCATATTGTGCACAATTCTGTACATGCTGTAACAATATGATCGTTCATATATAATCCACCAATGGTGTCCACACACTAGATACAATCGTTTAAACGATGCAGGGAGGGACATGTAAAGGAGAAAGCGTACCGCAGAAACATGCAAGATCACTGAACGACCGTACACGATACTGTACACACGATAGATAGTGAAAGATTGTCGGCCAATCAGATCCACCGTGGCGGTCGTTCATTTCCAACGACAATCCTCGTTCGTCGGCATCCTTGGTCACTTTTTTTGGCCAATCGGTTGTTCATCGGTCGTTCGTCAGTCGTTTCTAACGATAATTATTGGACGTGTGTATGCAGCTTTAGTCTACACGGACTGTTTCCCCAGCGTTTAACCTGAGGCTTTTTAAAGCCCATGTTTGAAGTCCCCATGCATTCCCATGGGCTAATCTACACCAGGACTTTTCCTTCAGGCACGTTTTTGAGCGTTATCTTAAATGTTGCTTGCAACATTAAAAAAATTAAACCGCTGGATAAACGCGGGAAAACGCTTCCATTGAACTCAATGGAGGCTTTTTCAAGCGTTTTTAAGCTTTTATGAAAGTTTCCACTGAAAACAATGGGGGCTTTTATAAACATTTTTAGCAGGACTTTGGAATCTGGAAGCCCCCTTTAATAAGGAGACTCCCAGATCTCCACCGCCCCACCCTGGGGAATGAGTACAGGGGTACATAAATCCCCTTACTCATACCCTGAAAGGGTTAAAATATAAGTAAAAGATAGGACAAGGCTTTATTGTTAAATTATTTTATTAATGTGTGTGTGTGTTTGTGTAATTAAACTTTTTTTTTTTTTTACAGGTTATCCCAATGACAGGAGGATTTCCAGGGTTGCAACAGCCCTGGAAATCCTCCTGACAGTGAGGGATTGCAGGGCACTAGGGGTTAAATGAGGACAAGCCTCTCTATTCACCCCTAGTGCTCTGGCTGAGGTTTTACATTTTTCAGCCATTCAGCACTAGAGATGAATGGGGAGACTTGTGCCCAATCTTTCCTAGTGCTCTGTGATTGGCTGAAAAATAGGAAATCCTGATGACAGCTCAAGTATCATCAGGATTTCCCTTTCCTCAGCCAATCAGGGAGCAGAGCAATCAGCGGAGCTTTACTATGCTGACAGCTCTGCTCCCCTGATCACTGTGACGAGTGATCAAGTTCAATTTTTGGGATACAGTGTGTCTGCGCAGGGTTTGCGCATGGACCCAGACAAACTTTCATCTGTGGTAAACAGGCCACAACCACTTTAGGTTCCTGGGCTTTGCTAATTACTACCGGCAATTTAATAAAGGCTATTCCACACTGATTGCCCCAATTACAGCTATGACCAAGAAGGGTAGTAACTGCAAAGTCTGGTCACCGAAGGCTCTCCAGGTCTTTCACTGGTTGAAGAAGGCCTTTGCATCAGCACCTGCCCTGACACCTTCCAGCCCTTCTTTTTAGAGGTGGAAGCTTACTCTGTTGGAGTGGGCACAGTTCTTTCCCAGAAGAATGTGGCAAGAAAACTGAGATCCTGCGGTTTCTTCTCTAAGAAGTTCTTTCCTGCTGAGAGGAACTACTCTATTGGAGACTGTGAGCTTCTTGCAGTCAAACTCACTTTGGGGGAATGGTGCCATCTACTAGAGGGAGCTCAACATCCTGTAACCATCTACACAGACCACAAGAACCTGTAGTACTTACAGTCTGCACACTGCCTGAATCCTCGTAAAGCCTGGTGGGCACTCTTCTTTGCCAGGTTTTATTTCATACTCACATATCGTCCAGGTTCCAAAAATATTAAAGCTGATGCCCTTTCTCACTCCTTTAAAAAGGAGGACCCAGAAACGGACCCATTTTTGTTATTGACCCTGCGCGAATCATGCCCATGGCTCCAGTCCCACTGGTCCAGATTCCCCCCAGAAAATCATTTCTTAAAAAGAGCCAGCCCCCTTCAGCCCTTTAATGGGGTCATGCTTCTAAGGTTGCTGGTCACCACGGGCAACACAAAACCTTTGACTTTATCAACTGAAAATATTGGTGGCCAAATTTAAAGCAGGATGTCTGATCCCCCTCCGGTCCTTTGAAGCCACTTCCAACCCCAGGACTAACTTGGACCCATATCTCTATGGATTTTCTAACTGACCTTCTATCCTCAAATGGGTTCACCACAATATGGATTGTGGTAGATAGATTTTCTAAATTGGCCCATTTTATTCCTTTTTCTAGTCTTCCTACTGATCCCTTTGGCTCTGCTTCCAGGTTCCAGTTGTTTGTTTTTCCTGTTCCAGATTCCTCGGCTTGTTTCCTGACAACGCCTTTTCGCTGCCTGTCCTGACCTTTTGCCTGTTTCCTGACAACCCTCGTTTGCTGCCCACCCTGTCCTTAGGCTTGTTTAACTCTGGTACCTGCTTGTTAGCAGTCACCTGCCTCTGCGTGCACGGGGGCTGCAACTTAGCAGTTGCCTGCAGCGTAACACCCTCCCCTGTACAGGGTCTCTGGTGAAAACTGGGCAGCTGCTTAGACTCTGCGCCCCGTGCACGTATCTACCTACTGAGCTGGTGACACAGAGGGTCCACTATCCTGCCTTGCAGCTACCAAGAAATCTCAGAGCTATTGACCTGCCACCAGTGGTTCAATGTATGGAGGGAGTTTAATCCCACCACCAAGGATTATCCATTTTATTCCGCAACACATGGTAGTTTCACACAGATAGACCATAATTTTGTACAATACCACTTTTTGCGGCAAATGTCTTAATCTAAAATTTTGATGACCTATGATCTCACCACTCTCCAGTGTTAATGCAATGTAATTCTTTGACTCCAAAGTCGAAAGCATTTCACTGGCGCCCTAATGGCACGTTACTCTCAACACCTGAAGTGACTAGGGAGATAGAACAGGCGTTAATTCAATATTTTGATTTGAGTAGTTTTTCAGTGACGTCACCAAAACACTTTGGGATGCCCACAAGGCCACCTTATGTGGAAATCAATTATCCTCTCCTCAGAAAAAAGCTATAAATCGGAAAACTGCAGAACATACTAGGGTTCTTGAACAACTAGAGAATAGGCTGAAACATAATCCATCCAGACTACTGTACAAATTCATCAGGTGAGGGTGGAGCTGAATAGTTTATTGGACCAAGTTAAGAAACAAATTTGTTGGTCTAAAGGGAATTACTATGTGAGGAAACAAACCAGGACCTATGTTAGCTAAGGTGCTATCTCCCAAACAAGGTCTTTCAGATCCCAAAAAACTGAGAAAGTTTAATGGTCAGATTACAGCCAATCCGATAACTATCTGTTCAATTTTTACTGATGTACTCTCTAATGTTTATGGTCAAGGTGGTACTTTTAGCTCTGAGAAAGCTGATAAGTTTTTCTCTGGCCTGTCTCTGCAAGTTTAAAATGAGAGCTTGGCGAAATTGATGGACGCTAAGATAAGACTGGAAGAAGTACTAATGCTGATCAGAGTCTTAAAACCGTCAAAATCACCGGGGCCAGATAAGTTTTCAGGATTATATTGCAAGAAATTCTTGAAAATTTTAGCCCCCAAACTAGTGGATATGTTTAATTACTTGAGAGATCACCCGGACCAAAGAGAAAGACTCTTTGGACTTTCACAATTATAGGCCAATATCCTTACTAAATATTGATGTCAAAATTTTGACAAGAATTTTGGCCACTAGCCTTAATAAATTCTTGGATATATTGATACAAAAGGACCAAGTTGGCTTTGTCCCTAACAGACAAGCCTCCGACAGTACCAGGAAAATCATTAGCCTTATACATTGTGTAAAGTGAGATCAAATACCCAGAATGCTATTGGCTCTCGATATCTAAAAACCCTTCGATTTGTTTTATGTTCTCTCGAGATGGGGATTCCGATTGAGGTCTATGATGTAACTAAAGGCACTTTACTCTACGCCCTCTGCGAAAGTAAGATATTCGTCATATTTTTCAGAATTCTTCCCTATCATCAGAGGAACAAGACAGGGTTGCCCCTTTTTACTCATATTGTTCATTTTAGCACTAGAACCCTTAGCATGTTTACTTAGGGTGAATGTACATGGAATTGAGATACCTGGCACCATTTCAAAATAAGTCCATTTGCAGATGATCTCCTGTTGACCATCACTCAACCAAGGATTTTCTGAATTTATTCAAGATACTTAAAGAGTTTGCAAACATCTCAGGTTTAGTGGTCAATGAACAGACGTCTGTGGCTTTAAAATTACCATCCAGCTGTGTGAAACTCTGCAAGAAGAATTTCACTTTAGGTGGGCTCCATCCCATGTATGTACTCTACACTTTTGTCCGCCAATTATCTTCCTTTATTTGCTAATTTAAAACAGATTATGACTAAATAAGGCTCCCTACGCACATGCTGAAGGCATTTCAGAAATTTGTATTTTCTTTTATATGGAATAACAAAAAATCTAGAATCGCACAGAACACTATGCATGCTCCCAATTGTCATGGTGGATTGGGGGTACCCAATATCTTAAAATATTACTAGGCGTCTCAAATAGCCCCTTTGACTTCCCTTTATTCAGGCCATAAGGCCCCATCCTGGGTATACTTAGAAACTGATTTGGTTTCTCCAATTGATGTACGTTCACTCCCCTGGCTCCCTTACAAATTACGCCCAACTACCATGAGTGTACATTTAAGACAGACACTTAGTCCAGAGGAAGGCAAAAAAAACCTGGTACAATTTACTTTGACAGGGGAAAACAAATTCCTCTTCTGATTCCATGAGGCAATCGGATGTTCTCTGATCAACAGTCACTGGTATTTTTACTTTAAAGCCCTAATACCCAGTTATATTCTGTGCTTCTAGAAAAACATCCAGCTTTTTCCTAAAGCAATCTATAGTAGTTGCTGAAACTAGTTCCTGAGGGAGCTGCTTCCACATTTTCACAGATTTTACAGTGAAGAATCCCTTCCTTATCTGGACCTTAAACGTCTTTTCCTCCAGACACAAAGAATGTCCTCTTGTTCTTTGTAATGATCTCAAAGTGAATATTGGGGAAGAGAGTTCTCTATATGGACCGTTTATATATTTATACAGGGTGATCATATCCCCCCTTCTTCTCAAGGAGAATAGATTCAGTTCAGCTAATCTCTCCACATAGCTGAGTTCCTCTATTCCTTTTATTAATTTAGTTGCCCTTCTCTGCACTCTCTCCAATTCAACAATGTCCTTTTTGTGAACTGGTGCCCAAAACTGGACTGCATATTCCAGATGTGGTCTGACCAATGCTTTGTACAGGGGCAGGATAATGGCTCCATCTCTGCAGTCTATGGGACAGATTTTCTTTTCTTTTAGGAAGGAACTCAATTATTAGTTAGGAGGAGATTCGTTCAACTCACCAAGCTCAGATGTAAAAAACGAAAAAGTTCTTTACTCGGAGACATTGGATCAACTCTCTGATTGGGGGGGTGGACCTCTCAGCTAAGGTAATTTTGTTTGAACATGTAAGTTTTAGAAAGTCTTTATGTCCAAAATTAACTATTTTATACTCAAAGCTGTTGGAAGTCACTAGGGCATCAATACATTCTTATAAATCCCAAAAGGAGAGGGACTTAGGTGACTTAGGGACTTAGTGCCTGGGCAAAAATGGCTAAATGTTCCTCAAATATTCCTACCATGGAATCTGCTTTCAAAGTGATGCTGTGGTGGTATATGGTGCCATCTAAAATGAAACATGTATCCCCAACAGCATTGCACCTGTTTTAGGGGTTGTCAAGAGCTAGGTACAGACTTCCATATTTGGTGGACATGCCCTTCAGTTATAGGATTTTGGGGTAGAGTGTTTCGAATATTGAGCACTATTTTCTCCAGGCCTGTGCGTAGGGACCCCTGGATAGCTTTGTTACAATTTAAATCATCCAACTTAACTAATGTTCAATTTCAATTATGTATACACATACTAATTGCGGCAAAACAAACAATTGCAAAAAACGAGAAAACTCAAGCTATTCCCTTTTTTAAACTCTCATAACGGGTGGATATATTTCCTAATGAAAAGCTCTCTAGTGTTTTGAATGATTCCCAAGAAAAAATTTCTGCTGTATGGGAACCCTGGCAGGTGTACTCTTTGCCAAATTTCAAAGTGTTGTGATTACCTTCTAGGTCAGGATAATCTTTTTTTTTGTCATTTGAGATTTATCCAGTAAATTTTCCTTTAATTTTGTAAGATTTGATATTGTGCTTATCTTCCCTCCACCCCCCTCCCCCTTTCTATTTCTGTTTAGTTGTTTTCTGTTGGGTTGGGTATGGTTGTATTTTGGGAAAATATTTGTTCTTTGTTTGAGATTCTATTTTTGTAAATTCAGTGTGGTGCTATGATTTGTATTACCCATACTGTATTGTTTTTGTTTTTTTCCTTTTATAATTTGTTTAAAAACTTTAATAAAAATTATTGATACCAAAGTCACTTACCCACCTGGGCGTTTCACTGATGTCTAGATTTCTGTACCAAAAGCGGTACACTGTTTTTCATGAAATTTTTTTTTTTAAATTGTAGACCTGTAACTTACAGAAATATGTCCAAACAAGGGTCTAGTAGATATCATGAATATAAAAAAAGTTTGAAACACACAATCATTTACAAAAAAACATTTACTTTTAATAAAATTAAAGAAAAAACACAAAAATCAGCTTAAACAAGAATGCATAAATAAATCAAAAATACTGAAAATACTGAAAAAGCAATAACTCTGTATATTGTATAGTAGTATATTATTCTAAAACACCTCAAAGTGTGGTAAATTTTTGAATTTCCTGGTTATTTACTTTGTCTTTATTTTATATTATTTTGTATTGGATTGGATACGGGAGTTTGTATCCAATCCAATACAAAATGTGAATTTGAATTTCCAAGTTATTTAATTTGTCTTTATTTTATATTATTTTGTATTGGATTGGATACGGGAGTTTGTATCCAATCCAATACAAAATGTGAATTTGAATTTCCCAGTTACATACTTTGTCTTTATTTTATATTATTTTGTATTGGATTGGATACGGGAGTTTGTATCCAATCCAATACAAAATGTGAGTTTGAATTTCCAAGTTACATACTTTGTATTTATTTTATATTATTTTGTATTGGATTGGATACAGGAGTTTGTATCCAATCCAATACAAAATGAGAGTTTGAATTTAAATTTCCCGCTGATGGACACACGCGCCGACGACGTCATCAGGGACCGCCGAGGGACACGTACATGCAACGCGAACAGAAGAAAAGAAGAAGAAGAAGCCGGCGGAGAAGACAGGCACCCGACACTGGAGAGGGAGATCGACGCTGGAGAAGGACGCCGGAAAAGGACGCTGGAGAAGGACGCTGGAACAACAGAACACGAGATGATCACAGCGGGACCAGGTAAGAGATGGCTTTTAACCACCTGAGAAAAGTTTGGGTTTAACACTTTCTGCAAGTGTTTTTAGCCCGAACTAAGGTCGGGTTTAACGGCCGGGTGGTTGAATCACCTTTCTTCCCTATTCTTCGCCATGCTCAGTTTGAATTTCAGCTAGTTCAGCCTAAATGCATTGAATTGCTGACATCTTATTAGCTGATAAGATACAGTATTTGCATAAACAAGCAGTTAAACAAGTGTACCTAATAAAGTGGCCTATAAGTGTAATTGTGCTATTTACTGATAAAACAACAAGTTATTTTATGTATCTTGAGACCATACAATTGCAAACTGTAAACAAACAATTCGGGGTATCTATAGATTTTTTTATGCATTGCTTTAAAGTATTCATTGGGTTCAGAACTACAATGTTTCCAGAAATAGTTTTTGTGGGGGTAAATATAAAGTGTTGTATAGTAGGAATTATTTAAAGACTGCAGAAGAAAAGAAATACTAAGAAATGCTTAAAAACCCCGGTCAGAATTATTATTGTTATTTAGAATTTTTTTCTTATCTGTGTCCTATTGGGAAGATTCATGTCCTGTAGGCACAGCAGAAATTGAGAGACAACTTTCCCATAGCTCCCGTATAGTTGTTAATAAATACAAAGCCTCCCTTTAGAAGATTTTCCTTGTTCTGTAAAAATTTAAAATATATTCAAACCAAACTTTTAGTGATGGAAATAGAGATATAGACATAGATCTAGAAATATAATGTTTCTCAAAGCCACCAATCAAATTCAAGCAAAATGCAATTGTGGGGCAATTGAGATTAACACCACCTTCCTGCAGAGAAGCCAGGATAATCATTAAAAATACAGTTCCAGCACTGCTCTGCATCATCATCTGCATTGTCATTAGGGGGAATGTCACCCTTACAGATGCCAAAAGGTCATTTGTGTCCCCTCATATGTCCTGAGAGGCAGAAACTGCTAAGAGACTGTGGTCTAAGAGAACCACCTAAAATGATACATGTAGGTGGCTATGAGCTTGCAATATACTACAGCTACTTACAGATATTCTGTATTTATGTTTACTAGGAGTGCAGGTATCACATAAATGTATTAGATATGGTATCTGTGTGATAATAACAGTACATTATCATTTTCCACAACAAAGCTAAATCAATAAAGACAATGTAAGGCCTTATACTCCATTGGTAACAATATTCTGAATCCACCAGTGTAAATTGTTAGACTTTTAGTAGCTGTTATCCCTGCATTCTACCTATGGCAGGAAATGAGTTAACATTCTGAGTCTGTCTGCTGGGTCTTGGGTCTCAGCCTCTAGCTGAACCTTATCTCTTAAGCTGTCCACACAGTGAAGGCTGTAAACTGGCAGTGTTATGTTGTCATGACAACTAGGCCCATTGACAAGATGGTGGCAGCCAGGACATAGGCTGTGATGGGAGTGTGACAGTCTGTGGAGCAAGCTTTGCATATGTCAGTTTGCTTATTCTTATAGTATTATGCTCTTTATAACCATTTATGAACATATGACCTATGAAAAGAGTAATCCTTTTTTGGTTCAGTTATGTATCAAGCTCAACCATTAAGAATTTGTGTAAAAGCTAAACGTTATCAATCATGAATCATATCCCTGCAGTAACCTTGTGGCCTCCCCAGTAGAAATTCAAATGATTACGTTTGATAAATTAACAGAAACAGTTAGGATGCGTTGAGCTGCGAATACTTTCCGTCTAATGTAAAATGGCCAATTTGGTGAGTGTGTGAGGGGTGTAAAGTCACAGTCATTTCTATTTCTAGTAAACAGTTTAAGCATCCATGTTCTTACTAGCACAAAGTAATCCACTAGAAAAAAACATATGCTCTTTTATTAATATATAGGGTAGGTTATAGGTGTATATAAGTTTTGGACTGATACTCAGCAGTAAAAGACTTGTATATACCCTAATATATACAATACAATTACAGCTTACCCATTTATACATAACCTCCACAGTCTGAAGCAGTTGATGTGCTAAAGGAAAGTTTAAGTATTGTTCTCATTATCCAAAATCAATATATTCCTAAGAGTTAGAAAATGAATGGAGGATAACATTGGACCCGACAAAGAATTTAGGAAATTCTTTGGCAAATGGGGTTGCGGCAAAGGTAGTACCCTATTCATATACTTCATCATCTCAATGGATGGAGCAACATTCAGATCTAGAAAAAGTCACTTTGGGCACATATCTTAATCAAGTCCGCAATGAATACATTACTGGTTACAGATAACATGACATTTCTATTAAGATATTTCTACCCAAATATTTAGCAGTTATGAATGTCCCATTGCCTATCATTACATTTTTAAAATTGAAGACAGGAAGGTACATTATACAGGTCTTTTCAGTTTCTTTAACTCTGAGGAGCTTGTAAAATACATTTTCAGGTCTCTGAAATCCTCTGCTAAAACCAATTTATTTAGTGGGGAAACAAGTATCCTAAATTGCTAGCCATTGGAAAAAATGGCCCTGATTTAATAAAGATCTTCAAGGCTGGAGAAGATACACTTTCATTAATGAAGCTGTGTGATCTGGTCCAGGATTCAAAACATTTGCTAGCAAAAAGAAAATGACTTTGAAGCAATACATTCCAGGTTTGCTGGGTCACCCAGCTTCACTGATGAAAGTCTATCCTCTCCAGCCTTGGAGAGCTTTAATAAATAAGACACACTGTCCTCCCTACAGTAGTGACAACAATACCATCCTTACTGATAACTAAAAACATCATTAGAGCTGTGCAGCTGGCATTACAGTGTGCGTTTGGCCTCAGAATTATACAGGCATAATCGAATCGGAGGTCAATAAGCCAAAATTTCTGGAGGAACCCCAGTGTTCCACAGAACCTTGGTTGATAACTACTGCCCTAAAGTAACAACAGTTCTCACTTATAAACTCAGTGACCCAAATCAATCAACCAAATCAATGCCCAGAAATTGCATCGTTCAATGAATATATTACTGATATCCCAAGATCACCCCAGTCTTGTAATTCCTCTGCCAGCCCAAATTGCCACAGCCAGATTCTTCAAATCTGCAAATACACCAAGGAGCTTAGTAATAAATAAAATATTGTAGATCATTATAAGGTGGAGGCTACCTAGCATATTGTTTGATAAGAAACATATTTTTCAGAAAACTTGGGTACCTTGCATTACCAAACTCGATTTGTGATCTATTTAACACAGACTTGCATTTATACAAATGATGTGTAAGTATACCTTTAACTTATAAAATCTGTAAGCCATTACAATTGTTAATGGCTTACTAAATCTGTGCTGTTGTTTTTTTGAAAAATGAATACAAGTATTGGAAACAAAAAATGAAAGGAATCAAGCTATTTGGTGCTGTGGGCTATACCTCAAGCTGTTCTTTTTTTGTAGTTGTTAACAGAGAAGTGGTGTCGATACAAAGTATTACTCATGAATCCTAACTACTAGAAGCACTTTTATTACATTACAAAATAGAAAAAGGCACCAAACTTGTGATGTGGCTTAAATACTTTTACTCTACCCCAGGGGATCCCCTATGTATTGATCTGACCAATTAGGGCATATGCACAAATAAAGATTTTTTGCTGACCACTGCTCTGAAAAAAATATAGATTCTTGCTTGGAATGTGGCTTCTCCACAGAGCTGTTGGACTTCCTACCTGTAAGAGGGTGAGAAGTTGTATCATGAGCTATAAAGACTTTAAGCCATTGCTGTAATGAAATTAAATGGTTTAATTTGAAGTGTCTTGGATGTTGTGCATGAATACCAATAGACAGTTCATGTTAGTGACATGCTCATGAAGCAGGTAAAAGGACTCAGGGCAGACTGTGCAAATTCTGGAAAAATATTTATTTCCAGTTAGAAAGAGAAAAAAATGAATATAAAGTTTTGCCTACATAGACTTTATAGGTGCACAATTTACTTGACAATGAAAGATGATGCCCACAGTGTATAAGCCATTATTTTATCAATGTTTACCTCATCTAGAATCAATTTAATTTTCTTCTTTGACCACAATTTGCATCTAAACAGGTGCCTATATGAAAGTTTTATTAAATGAAATGGTGTCATGCTAAAAGAATTTATGGTAAATTACATTATTCTATATCATAAGCACTGCTTAATTATATAAAGAACTGCGCATGAAAAAATTATACATTTTCTGTACAGTAGAGCATGATCCTTGACCCAGGAAGGACAGCTGATGACTGAACAGAAAAATAGAAAGATAAGTTTGTAAAATCAACAGATGAAATCATACAATATTCCAAAATGAACATTTCAGTTTATTTAAAGTGGACCACCAAAATTTTTACTTTACATAAGAGTAGATAAACCTTGCTGCTCCTTCTGCACATGGCTGATCGCAGGCATGCCCAGAAGAGACATTTTCCTGCAATGGAAAAAAAGTGCCAATCTCATGCATGTGCTCCCCCCCCCCCCCATTTTCAGCAAGCTGTCTCCTAAATTTGCACCTGTGCTGTTTGAGATGGGTTGACATAGCCAGAAGAAGATAGAAGGAGAAAATAGCAGTTCGCCGAGACGAAGGAGGATTTCAGAAAGGCGCAGGAGGTATTGAGGTGTCTGTGGAAGTTACATGTAGTTAGTTTAGTTCTGCTTTAAATTAGAGTTTTGAAACATACTGAGTTTTCATTTAAATAATTTGCTGTCTATTGTAAAATACAATTCACAGCATTTATTACATTACAAAAAAAACTTTAGAAAATTTTTCTTTTTTAGAAAGGGCAACCTTTTTTATATTTCAAAAACTTTTGGCTACGGTGTTTGGGACTTTTTTGATATAAGTAAATAAAATGCATCTTAGGCTAGGTATACATATGCAATGGTTCTCGATAATCGGTTCAGGACTGATATCGGACGAGAATCTTGCATGTGTACAGAGCCATTGTCCGAACGACCGTTCTGGCGGATCCACAGACAATGAACGACGAACGATAATAATCGAAGTGAAGGGAAGGGAGCGTAGCAGGGTGTCGCTCAGTCATTCTCCCCTCTCAGTAGAGCAGAACGGTGTTGTATGTACAGCACTCGTTCATGCATCGTGCAGTTGTTAGTCGTTGGAAAGGATCGTGAAAGATCCTTTCCAACGACGACTATTGCACGTGTGTACATAGCTTTATATATGCATAAATGTAAACTTTTAACATTCAAAAATTGTTGTGGGGTGGCAAAGAAATTGATAATAAATAAAGGTCAATGTTTTATCTTTCAGAGTAAGATACTACTTGTTGCCTATTGTTTTGTTCAGATCTAAAAAATCTTTCACCTTTTATGTTATGGCTCAAAAAAAACTATTGAGGGTTAAAATTCACTGGCCAGCAATGTAAGAGGCATTCTTCCCACTGACCACCACACTAATTTACTGTGAACTGCAGATATAGTAATTTTAGTAGGGGTTCCCAAGGACCTGAAAATTATTTTAAGGGTTCTCCTGTGTTACAAATGTTGAAAAATAATATCTTATAAGACTGCACATGGCCATCTGTAGGGTGTCTCTATTCTCAGGATGGAATGCTCTGCTTTTGCCACTAAAGCTTTTCTTTACTTGATATCTGCTAGGAAAAGCCTGGGAGATTACTATTGTACCTATTGTACCAGGAAAGTTAGAGGTATAAAGGGATATTTTATTGGATCGAAACTAGTTTTCCATCCTCCTAGTTTGCATAGTCAGATGCAATTTCTACCCATGTCTGATATACAAGTCATTAATGACTTTCTATACCCAATAAAACCTCCAAGGAAAAGTGAATGGAATCACTTTAAAGTAAGCTTGTCACTTTGCTTATTTAGTACAAGTGACAAACACCCTTGGGAGGCATTTTGCTTTTAACCAATATTCATTTCTGCCACATTCCCCAGCTGATCTTCATGTGGTGGAACCTTTGAAAATACCTGGTGCTTCTGATTATAGAGATGGCAAAGAAGTTAATGGTGGGGTTATTTATGATGCTTTTAACCCTTCCTAGACTCCTCCATCTTGTGTTTATTTGCAAGAAGATGAGCTGTTTTTTTTCACGTCTTTAATTATACTTATTATACACTTGTGACACTTGTTGCAGTTTTTTTGAGATTCAGAAAAATTCTGGCCTATTGTTCAATTCTATTAGGTATGTTATATCTGTAAATAAACTGGCTTTCCAAGATATGCAGTTGTTTATAGAATATAGCTCCACTAAAGGAGGAAAACGTCAATTAAACAAGTTGATAAAGGTTGTTTAATAGTCAGTTTGTTCTTTTGTGTCAGTTTGTGTATGCCAGGCAGTTTTTGTATGGCTGTACTGGATGATGACTGTATAGTATACAATTCTGAACACCTATTCACCATGTAAAGTCCATGAGTACAATAAATACCTAAATCTAGTTCTGAGGGCACTGATGGCTATTTTAATGCCAAGTCTGGACTAGGGCAGGTTTGTGTCCTACAGTTTCCCTTAGATTACAAGTTAGTTGGAAGCCGTCTTATGCAAGGTTTCCATAGAAACTGTACTTTCTTACCATCATTTGGTGCTCAGCCCCATGCGCTGTAATATTTAAAATTAGTTACGGCTATATTATACAGCTGACCCTCTATTTGACCTACAAATTGTCAGAAGAGTTTTGTATACATTTCAGTACCATTTACAGTGAAAAACTGAAAGGGAAAGTTAAACTTTTGCATACTGATTTGGCTTAATTTCCTCGTGACAAATATAGGAATATAACTCCTAGTTTTTATGTATTATTTCAATATAGTTCAATATCTTTTCATACCTTCAAAACTGTGTCTTCACAATACAATTATGTGTAGGTTATGAGTGTGAACTACAAGCCAGGTAAGTATCAGACAGCGGATAGTAATGTTTAGAGCATCATTACCTTTTCATATCAGATACAGCATGTGGCATCAAATGGTATCATGTCAGTGTTATGGCCTTTACCAGTGAATGTTCTTTAAAATTCAGTTAGCTTCTTGTAAAGTACAATACTTTGCAAAAAGTTTTAGGCAGGTGCTGCAAATTAAGTAAATATGAATTTTAGTTCTAATTTGTTTATTCCTATTAATTTATAAAATGCAAAGTGAGCTAACAGAATCAGAATTTGGTGTGACGACAATCAGCATTATTTCTTTAAGGTACACTTGCACAAAGTCAGGGAATTTGTAGCATTATATTTAGGTGTGCGAATAACCAATTATACCAAACAGGTGCTGTAATGATCATCATTGTCATATGTAGGCTATAACACAATCATTAATTGAAACAAAAACATCTGTATAGGGGGAATAAAACTGGGTGAGGAACAGCCAAACTCTGCTACCAAGGTCAGGTTGTGGAAGACATATTCATGTCACAGATCATACACCATGGCAAGACTGTGCACAGCAACAATGCACAAATTAGTTATACTGTATCAGCAAAGTCTCTCCAAGGCAAAGATTTCAAAGAACACTGGGGTTTCAGACAAGCTGTTTTGAAAAAGCAAACTTCATATGGCAGATGAAAGACACATCACACTTACTTACCTTTGAAACCAGAGGATGTCCAGCAGAACTATTAGCTTAGAACTGGCAGAAACCTGTAGAACCCAGGTACAACCATCTACTGGAGGAGATTGGCCAGAAGAGGTCTTCTTGGGAGCACTGTGGCCAACATGGGAGCAATCACAAGTTACTTACTGTGCATGAAACCATAAGAACCAGGGTGCAGAAAAAAGTCAGGAGCTGCTCTGAACTGATGAGTAAAAAAATCGAAACATATATTGGTGTAGCAGAAGGCAGTTTTTTCACCAACAAGCTGGAGTGTCATATAAAAATGAGTGACTGGAGCAAGAATGAAGCACCGTGGAGGCTCCACATGCTGCATTTCTGTTAGGATTTGAGTTTTAACAGGATTAATGATGTTATCAATGTTGAGAAATACAAGCAGATATTTACTATCAAGGAGGTGTTTGATTGGCCCCAAAATTATTCTGCACCAGAACAATGAGCTCAAATATACAGCCAATGTCATTAAGAACTATCTGGAGCCCTCTCTACTTCTTTGAGTGTGTCTGGGGTTAAGAGAAAGAAGAAATTGATGCAGCTTACATCCACCAATGGTCTGGTGTTAGTTCTCCAAAGTTTTTGGAACAACCAACCTGGAAAGTTGCTCCAAAAACTGAGCAAGTTTACCTAGAAGAATTAATGCTGGTTTGAAAGCAACGTGTGGTCACCCAAATATTGATTTGGTTTTCCTAGGTCACTTTGCATTTTGTCAATTGATAAAAATAAACAACTAGAATAAATATTTATGAATGCATTCTTAGATTACAGCATTTTTCACAACTCCTAACTTTTGCATAGTTATGAAGAAATACCCTCACTGGAAATATTACTTTTTTCAACATATTTAAACAGACAAACATTAGATCCTTAATTTAATATACATTGTACATTATTCATTATATATTGTACTGGCAACTTATTTTGCTAGTTGTCACATTTGTCACGTTTGCAGAAATGCAAGAAAATACCATTATTTGTGTATAAATAATTATATATTTTTAGAAAAAATGTTTTGCCCGTTTAGAGATAGTCCTATTAGAATAAGTACCTATGATCTACAGTATTTCTCCTAGCACTAAAACATAACACATATAATGTCTGTAATATGTAAGCAAAATGTCTAATAAAGCAACAAATTCCAGCAGGAACTCAAGCATGCATAGACATCTACAACAATACACAGTATGCATGATGTACCACTGTTCATGAAATTGTAATGGAAAAATATATACAATCAAACTGTACCCTGTAACAATACTTTATTGAGTCTTTAGAAAAAGAAAAAAAAACAGTGTATGACTTCTGATGATTTCTTATGTTTTCATGTATATTTTATTCTAATCTGCTGGCTATTAGTAATATGTGCTCTCCATAAAATACTTTTGTATGGGGTGTTACTGTTCATATTATGAGCTTTTGCATCTCTGATCCTCATATTTAGTACTGTCCTAAATGTAACTATCACTAATTACCTTTTTTTTCTGGGCTCCTCTCTTTTTATTGTCATAGATGAACACTTTAATGTAACATGTAAATGCAGTTATTAAGAATCAGGATCCATTGCTTTTGTATAGTTTTGGAAAACAGAAATATTTAGTAACAAATTAAATGCTGACAGAACTGATTGTATAAAAAGATGGTTGATATCCAGAAGAGGCTTTGGTTTTACCTCCTGGCAGTTGATTTGAATGCGCATATTGGGGCTTTAATTATTGCTCAATGTTGTGGAGAAGTAGGGACACACACTGTATGTGAAGGCAACAAAAGCAAATGAATATTTATTTCTTTATAGAAAAATATCTATATATTTCCTATAGATAGTAATAATAGTGATAGTAGTTATTAGAGAATTCTAAAATAAATACATAACAGCAGTAGAAGGTAGTGGATTGTAAATAGAACTTTTAAAACATTGTGTAACTGCCATCTGAGCATAAAATTAGTAATAACTTAAACATTTTAAAAAACTTTAAAATTCAAATGATCCCCTAATTATTGGTAAGCAGAAAAAAATCTTTCTGTTACGATTGAAAAAGATTTTTTTGTTTGCTATGCATAGTCATCTATGCAGACTGGACTTTATTTAGCTATGATGATACAAATAGCGGTTATGGATAACCAAATGGTTTCCCCACTATAAGCTGTATAGCCCACACTGGCTGCCATAGGTAACAGTTTGAAGTTTACTATTCATTTACATGTGGATGCCAGCGATTAATGTAAACGTTTCTTAATGTAATGATGATAAATGTATTTTTTGGCTTTTTTCAAGAATATTTTCATTCTGCTTTGTTTGTTTTATCCATATAGATCCATAGTGTGGACTTTGAGGAAACAGCATTGATCAGACTGGGGACCAGGTTGTGGTTCTTTTCTCAAAATATGTGTACCTCTTGTTTTGGGCTATTTACCTTTATTTTGGGGTAATGTTCTATGTTAGCATCAGTACAATGCTCCCTGGGGCTGCTTAGAGACATATTTTAGTAGCAGACCCCTTTAGGACAGTGGTATACTGATGAATTTAAATATTCGGTATTCCTGATCTGAGCATGTCAAAGTAAAGAATGATACCCAGATCTAGGAAGTATCTCAAAGCCACAGCACTATAAAAATAGATTTCTACCCCTAAAGCTAAACATCACTGCAGCTGTGTCTTTTTACTGCTCAACTTCTTCATATAAAATGTTTTGACTGATGTAAACCTTTGAATATGATCATAGTACTTACTGATTAGGAGGACTGGAAAAAAAGCATAACCTCTTAATGGAAGCATGAAATTCCCATAACAAGGAATTTATAAATAAGTAAACATACAAATGGAAAATTTACCATATCCAGTATTTTAGATATAACGATCAATCCTAAAATATAACATCAAGATTCAGCCAGAATCTCAGCATTACACTGACATGGGATCTCATTCCACTGTAGCGCTAATGTGCAAACACAGACTTTGCTTCTTCAAGTTACATTTAAATATACAGTTTTATTATTTATGCTCCATCTGCTTAATTTTAATATGTAAATTAGGGTTTACATTTTCAGTATTTACCAGAAACTTTGTATCAAAATTTGGTATGCAGCCAAATCTAAATCATGAACTTGCAAGCAACCCTAAAGTGAACCTGAGCTGACCTTCACAATTCTAAAAGTAAAAATAGTGCTGAAAACTACAAGGTGTGACTTAGAACGTCAGGACTGTCTGGGGCTGTACATATCTTACTGACCACTAACACCACAATTATGTGTATACCAGTAATAAATGTTTCCATTGTTAGAGAGTGCTAATTTGTGGGGTACTTATTGTTACAGTGGGGCAGTGTTGGGTACATTTGTAGATCGTCTATTCTGCACCTGTACACATAGAACTAAACTAGGAGCAGAGTACAGAGATATTTTGCTCTATTCTGCTTGTCCAACGTATGAGCTATACTGGCACAGGTCATGCAAACCAGCAGATTTTGCAGCCCTCTTATGTACACAGGTAAAGGATGGGTGAGACGTAACTGGCCTGGTTGAGGGAACCAGCATCTTCCATTTATTATGACAACAACGTAATTCTGAGGCAGAAGCTGCATCATCACACTACTGATGGATCTCCTAGACTCCTAGGCAATCTATACATAAAGAAAATAAAAAAACAAAAAAACACCAAAAATGTAAAAATGTGCTGCAAATCTAAAGGGACACGAGAAGGAACTGCCCCAGAGCCAGTAAGGTCAAGGAGGGCAAAGCATAGCTTCCACTGTCTCTCAGTTATAGCATTCTTACATTCTGTTATTTAGTGAAACCAAGCTGCACTCCTCTGTCTTTACAGCTCATTATATTTTTCTGTTATCTGCTGTTTGAGCAGCATAAGGCAGGATAGGCTTATGGAAAAAGAAGAAACTAGATACAGTTTTATTAAAAATTAACAGCCTAAGGGCAGAACTACATTAGCACAGATTCTGTCTTTCACAAGTCATGGAAGGGCCCTGTGCAGATTTTGCTGCAAGACCCAGAGGAGTTTAGTTCTGCTTCTGCTTAAATATAATAACGGGTGGTTTAAGCCTTACAAGTCTTCTCCTTTAAAAGTGTTAAAAAACTAGGTACAAACCATCCATGTGCATCTCTTTACAGATTTTACCCCATGCATGCTTAAATGCTTAATTCCGTGTATATATATGTACACACACATACAAAAGTAGTGTTATTAAAAAAAGGTACTAATGAGTTTAATGCACCCTGTTTTATTTAGCATGCAGGGATCCTACACTGATTTTAATTCTCATACTACTGGTTCCAGCTGTGGTTTTATTTCAGGGGCATTCTCCAAGACATGGTAATGTAGGCTTATGTGTTGCAGTGTCATTATTTTAAATTTGCACCTAAGATGTGGTTTACCAAATTAAATGGGTTTTGCTGAGTTTTTATTTTATTCATTTTGAATGGACTGGCTAAACACAATGCATGGTAATTGCACTTTTTTAGATGTGATCTTGGCTTTCGGGATACTGCACTGATCTGAACTCTCCTGTTTCCCATCCCGACATTTCTTTTAGTGTGTTCTGCAGCAGAACAGAAAAGCAGGTTGAGCTGATGACAGCACTGTCATATTGTTTAGAGACTAAACACTAAGAGAACACTTAACATAGACCATTACTAATTATGATCTTGAGATTATGATGTTTCACTCAGAAGTTGACATTAATCTTTTGCCTGGATTTAGAGAATTATAACAGAAAGTGTTGAGAATTCTCTACTGTGAATAGCCAAGTCATGCTGAAGTGACAGGGTTAGCACACTGTTGTTCTGCATATTAAGCGTCATGCTAAAATAATTCCTAATATTTGAATTGTGTCCTGAACTGCATACTAAGAACTTGTTGATACTCATTTGCACTGACACATGCATTGTTGTGGGATCAAGCCTGCAACAAACAATATTTTTTTCTTAAAATAATAAAAACCTGTTTAGATATATACATTATACATTCAGAGTAGTCTACATATTTGAGGGTCAACCATAAACTCCAGTTTTTTTCTAAACTTAAAGGACACACTCCTTCTTTAGTCAGACAATACATAATACAATAATACTAGTATCAGTGGAACTGACACTGATAAACAATATTTTTGATGGTCTCCATCCACAATACAAATGTTGGACATGTAAAACAGGTAATCTATACAACAGTTAGAATATCACTAGCACAAGAAAGAAAGTGCTTTTTCCAAACTTGTCACCAAGTATTGCAGCAGCCCTGATCATCCATGGCATTGTTTACTGGATAGCTTGTTTGCAATCACAGCCGGGAGATGAATCAGCAGAAAGCTGAATTAGCCAATTTCAATTTGAGCCCAGGTACCAGTCAATTTTCCTCCTCTTCATACCTAAAAAAAGCTCTCTTCTTAGTATAGGTGTACTTCTGTTGTAAGTGAAAATGGCAACTCCTGCTGCCTGTTAAACTCTCTCCCCAAATTCAAGGTATAGTTTGGAAGGAAGCCCAAACGTTTAAGAGGAAGAACAAAAGACAGCTAAAATGTAAAATATGAAAGAGGAGTTTAAATTAGATGGAGGTTCTAAATATAAGACACTAAGAATTAAAGGACAAACAATTGTCCTTGATGAGAACCTTTAAAATGGAACCTGTGTCCAAAAAGCAAAGCAAAGAGCAAAGGACTAGTCAACAGAATATTCTGTAGACTCCCTGCAGCAGATCTTTACCCCATTGCTGACTTACCATGCCTTGGTCCATACAGAGTCTCTGGTTGTAGGAGGCTATCCAGGTGAAGGCAGGACTTTAAAGCATAGATAGTGGAGAGTAGATGATTCCACTTTAAATCATATGGGACTAGCAGTCAAAGAGAGCAGTGCCTTAGCTGATCTTTCCCAACAGATCTAAACCCATGAGTCTACAGAACAGGTTACATGTCAGACATTTCAATAATATGTTTCAGGAGGTATCCTGGACAAAAGTTACATATTTCAGGGCACAGCTTAAGTAAAATCAGCATAATATAGCTAATTTCCACTATTTTATTTCAGGTCTTCTTTGTGCCAATAAGAAATCTGTAGAAGTAAGGATGAGATAGGCAAGGGCTACTTGTTGCCACATGTTCTTTTACACAATGGTGTTGAATTAAAAAAATAATAAAACTATATAAAAGAGAGTTTTCACTTAGCTTAGTGAATAAATTGAAACTTGGCTGCAACCATGCAATATTTTGCCTTTTTTTTAACATATTCCTACATGTTACTAGGTATTCATTACAAAGTACATTATTATCAGCTTCAGTAAGCTATGTGAAATTTCCTTTGCAAGGTGATAAATACCTTTGTTAGGTGAACAGCATAAATATCTTTGGAAAATCAACCCTAAAACAAAAATGCAGTATTTGACCCTGGGCCAGGAGATCATATTGTATTGGGCAGGATGTGAGAAGTGGTCCAGTGATAGACCAGAAGATTAAAGAAAATAAACTACTGAAAAGTTAGAAAAACTTTCCTTTTATAGTATACAGAACACCATCAGGATGGTAATTTAGTAAAAATATAACAATTTTTAAAAACGTAAATTGATCTCCAAGATGGCTTATTACAACGGCTCCCCAATTTTATGAGCCTATCTACCTACCTTATCCCAAAACAAGAAATGTCCTAAAGCAAAAGGTGGCAAAAAATTCCCTCCTTATAGCTGATGTCTCAGATAATCAGGTAATCCAAATTACTAAACGCACAAGTTATGTGTGTCCTATTTGAATCTTTTATATTTGTTCTTGATCTGTGCACTGATCCAGTGTGAAACTATTCCTTTGTGTAGGAGATTACTATAATGAAGACCAGTCACCTCAGATCTTTTACTTTATGCAGGGAGACTGATCTTGTCTCTATACTCCTGTGGATTTCAGCCTGTAGTGGGTGAACCTGCTGAGTTCCTTCCACAGCTATGCACATGCTTTGTTCAGCACACTGATGATGTCACTTCTTTTACATGGTAATATTATCTGGGTTTGGTCCACACAAAGTTGAGTTTAATCTTTGTGGCTATAAAGGAATGTGTATCTAAATGAAAGTCTTTGTGTCAAGAGTTCAGTTTATAATCTACATTGTAAAGCAGCAGTGAAAACACAGCACTGACAGGAGCTTTTTCTATAAAATCGGTTTCAGATTTTATGAAGAATTTAGAAGCAGGGTTTGAGAATACCTAGTAGTAGTTAGGCACAATAAACTAGACATATTCTGTAATGTTATCTAAACATTTTCAGAATTGCAGTACACAAGGTGATTTGAATGTGACTAACTACTGTTACTTGGTATACCATGGCCTGGATAAATGGGAACTTTACAGACCGCCATAAAATAAAATACTTCTGTTTAGGGGGATGTGCACTAGTCCTTTAACTGTTCCAAGTTCAAACCCCATATGAGAGATTGCATGTGTTTGTGGTCACCTCTCTGCATTTGTGATTAAAATCACCTGAGATTAAAACCTAATTAAAACAAGCATGCATTGATTATGTCCAGATGATTTTAATCAGAAAGAAATCACTTCATCTGTCTTCCCGTACGCCTGTCTCCCTTTATTTTTTTTCTATAAACACATACAATTATAGGACATAAATGCATGGCGGTATAGACACAAATCCATCTGTGTGCATTCAGTGTGCCAGTATGTATGTGTGAGTGTAGGGGGTGTTCAGAACGGCCTGTCAGTGTTCCACAGACTGCCTCATTAACATGCAAATTAGCCCGCTCTGTCTGACGATCCTTCTCTCAGACAAGCTACACGGATATGCAAATGCTAACGAACCTCTTGAAATGGCAAGTTTGCTTCGTTAGTGAAGAAGCGCAGGGCAGGCGGGGGCTAAACATGAGGGGTTCAAGTCTGACAGAAGAAGAAGCATAATGTCTGCTGTGGGGTCTCTGAGGACTATTGGATTTTTATCCTAAGTATTCCACCTTTGTTTCTGCTACTATAAACAGTGACTGTTACTTTCATCTGTCTCTCACATACGGGTCAATAATCTATTTTCTGTTCATGGGTAAATGGCTGATTCATGCCAATCTACACATACTTTTCCTTACGATTATAGGTGCTCTGTCATTGTGTTTTGTTAGCTATTAAAATATTCACATTTTGTTTAAAAAGCACCAAAAAATAGGGGCTGCAGAAGACAAACTGGCATATATAACAAGTACAAACTATGGCACAGGAAAAGAGGACCCTGCCCTGTTGAGCTCTACTCATGTAACTGCTACTTGAAACGCAAAGCAATCAGTATCTCATCCCTTTTATTCTCCCTGCCCCCACTTCCCCGAAAACTCCACCTATTACTCGATATATTGTTTTTATACCTCCTGCTATCTCTCCATATAATCCTTCTTGTGTGGTTTTCATTCAGATTAGGTATATATTGAGATATATATATATATATATATATATATATATATACATATATTTAAAATCCTCTTATCTTACTATAAATCCTTTTTCTAGGTCCTCCTACTTGTCCTTAAAATTTCTCTCCCTTTTTTTCTCTTTATACAACTGCTCCCTACAAGACCTTCTATCTCCCCAGGTATTCACTTTTTCTTCATATCACTTCTTATCTGATCCCTAAAACACCTCCAATCTGTCCATGTAACTTATCTATCTCTCCAAATATATCATTCCCCATAACTGTTTTCAGACGTATAACCATACCCTATAGCGCTTCTTATTCCTCACATCATATACCTAACATATATCTGCTGTTATGCCTGTAAATAATTGATCCCTATTACTCCCTTATTTTTCTAAATTACCTTACTATATAGCTCTTTTTGTAACAGATTGCTGTAAAGACTAGTATCTCTTTATATAGCTAGTTTGTATTCCTTTTCCCATTTCTCCATGATATTGATATCTACTACACTTTAAAACTTTATTTTGACAGTCAGAATGTACTCTCTATTACATACAGGTTAATTTATCACTACTCCATTGTTTATCAACCAGGGTTCCTCCAGAAGTTGCTAGGAGTCCCTTGAGCAATGAGCAATTTGTGCCTCTTAGGTTGGTTTAAGTGACTCCAGTGATCTTTTTGACTATCTGTATGGGTGGCATTCATCCACCAGGCCAGAAATCTAAAAGGCGTTCAACCCACTGACCACCACACTAATGTACTGAAAGCTGTGAATATAGTAATTATATTAGGGGTTTCCGTAAGACCAAAAAGTTCTTTCAAGGGTTTATAATGTTGGGAAACACTGCACTAGTCACTAATGGTAATATTCAAAATAATTTTTCCGATGATAATCCTTGAACAAGTGCAACAATTTGACTTCCGTACAAGGAAGTGTATTTTTAATCTTCAAACTAACCCTGCTTGACCCTACTAACCTTCCCTGTAATTCTAACCTTTACACTAACCTCCTATAATCCTAATCCTTACAATAACCCACCTTGTAATAATGGAACTCACAATAGCCCTACTTGTAACCCTAATACTAATTGTGTCTTAAGCAAACTTAGCCTCTCGTATGTCTATTTACCCATCCGTTGTGCCAGCATGCCAGAAGCTCCTGCATCTCTTGAGATAACTTTTCTCTAACTGAATATTACTATTCATAATAGGTTATAAAGGGTTAAGAAGATATTATCCTTCATTGAATCCTAAGTCTGCTGACAGGTTTTCTGTGTTTGAAAAGTTCAGGATGGCTGCTCTCATGTCTAACGGAAAAACAAAATGGCATTTGGGGTTTGTCTTTTTTTATACGCTGACCCTTCTCTTTCTCGTGTGTCTCTCTCTCCACGGGGAAAAGGTCAGTCTGCGTCCAGCCGTCAAACTGCCCTCTACAAAAAGCCATTAATGCTTTCCCCTCATTACAGCAGACAGAGCACTTTTGAGGTGATATTTTATGCATATAGAAATCCTACACCCTTATACATAGCCGCTGCCCAGTACACCTCCTTCAGTCATGGTGCACACCCTGAAGCAAACAATTATCTCTGATGATCTTTTACGCCAACATATGTAACACACAGCTATAATACACCCTCAAGATTCACTGTAATGACACATTTGTACATTATGGCCAAAGCTGTTTTCTGTAAACTTAACTCCAAATTCCAAAAGGTACACAGAACACATGCAGCAATACTGATAAGGTTCTGTAATCCAAATGAGAATGGCACTAAGAAATGTATTAAATACTAATAATTCTAAAAGTATAAGTAGCTCCATATATATCTGTTTCAAAATCTCTACAATTAAAGTTGTACGAAAAGCAACGTACTTCCATAAAATGTTTGGGGATATCAGATAAAATATGGGAGCTGATATAACTAACATGTGAAGGATGCATGCTTGGTAAGTCAGTGCTCTATAACAGGAAAGGAAATACTGTAAGTCAATATGCTAGCTTTTTCTGTTTTTGTGACCTAGTTAAAGTGTATCTAAACCCAATAACAAAAATGTAATATACTGCAAATTTCCAGTTTTTATGTTGGGTAGCTTTATTAATATCTTTTTGATTATTCACTTTCTTGATTCACCTGTTGATCCTACTTACCTTATATGTATATATATATATATATATATATATATATATTTATAAATATAACATACATCCTTTTGTCTACATTTTTTCTCCACTGTATTTATGGTGGAAGTGATAGCTGTTAGATAGGATGAACTGTCTGCCTTTGTCATGTACATTACATAGTGGATTGTTGGGACTATAGGATTATACATTTAACATAAGGTTCTTTGTGCTTGCTGTTAAGCTCACAAATAAGGCATTTTTGGATTTAAAGGCTATAAGCAAGGACCTGAATGACAGCCTGTAACGACAGTTCCCATATTTCTATTTTGACAGTTCTACTTAACATACAACACGTTTTAGATTACACTTTTTGAAAATGATGCTACTTGATATTTTTGGAAATATAATTGTACCTTTGGTGCTTTTACCTGCAAATGCCCGGCCAAAACTTGTATGTGTGTATTGAGGCAAATGGACTTGTTTATACATAGTGGCTTTGGATAATTGTGGCCAGTTCATAAAGGTTTTATTTATCCAGGTCATGGTATACCTTGTAGTTATTAGTAGTATTTAGGGAGCACACAATGCTGGACTAACGACTGAATCTTACTACTGTCACATATATTTGATTTTAGTAGAGCTCCTGGGTCGTATATCCCCCACAGACTCCCCCCACTAATGTTTTGTTTGTTTCCAGGAAGTTGCTGCTTATTACCTTATGAATATAAAATTCTCTCCACTTACCTATGGTTAAAGGTATCAAAGGGACATGAGGTTCTTCATTTGCCTTGATTACAGCTACAAATATCTATGCTAGATAATTGTCACCCAAGACAAATGATAAAAAAATCAAGTGTGTGTACAGTGGTCCCCTGACATTGTTTAGCATTCCCGCAAGGTGGATCTTTAAATGACCGATAAGACCGCTGTAATTTCTGTGACCTGAGGATGCAGCAGGGTTTTCCTTTTTATGGAAGTAATCAGCACTGTGTGTACAGAACATGTTTTCATCACTGTCTCTGTTGAAGAAACATATGCTGTTACAATCACAAAAAATCATTTCCAGCAACAGAAATTTAGTGTGTGTACATAGCTTGGGACATTCACACTGATAAGAGTCTGCTTAGTTTGAAGGACACAATATGGACCAATAGGTAGACTTTCCTGGCTTTCATTGTTGAGGTATACAGAACAAGGAATATCTGTACAATAACCCAGTACATTGGTGGCATTTTGACTGGTAAAGTATTATTATACTAATTATTTTTTTTTCTATGAAATAAACATTTTATCTTTAAATACATATATATTGTTCTTTTATGTCTTGTACATTATGATAGGGGTCTTGATTTCAGTACTTAAAAAGTCAAAAACTTTAGAGTTAAATGCTACCTCCATGATTTGTTCTTTCCATTGGATTTGTATTACTTAGTAGCTAGTTCTTGCTACTAGTAGTAGCAGCAGTAATTGATTGTGACTCATTACTATAAGCTGAATCAGAACCAGCTCATATTCTTTTCATGTATTTGTAAGCTTCTAATGACTTCCCATATCAGGGGTTCTACGAGTATGGTATCATTTAGCTGTAATGATTTGTTAGTAGACTAGATGCAATTCTATCTTGGGTCCCAATATACATTTCCTATGATTGTATGTTCCTTGCACCATTGGGAAGCCTGATTGCTACATTACTTACACTGCATTATATGTTGCCTATCCCACAAATATCTATTATGATGCCAGCTGTTTTTACAGGATCATTATCTTTTTACATGTGCTGTCCTCTTTCATGCACTCTTCTGATCCTGTTTTACATTTCAGTTGCTTGCACATCCCTTTTAGTAGAAGCTCCTTTTGCACACCCAAACTGCCCCTGAGCTCTATACTTCTAGTTACACACTCACTTTTCCAATAAAATGTATACAGAATAGGAACAGATAATAAAAAAAACTGCATTTGAATTTCTATTAGATCCTCAGCCCTTTGGCTAGGAGTCTTTAATGTTCAAAGAGCTGTGGGAGGGAGGGTAAGAGATAGGGATGGAAAGAAGTGAAGTAAATGATAGCAAGAAAATGAGTAGGAAGAGACATGAAAAAGAGAGTGTGCATAAAGGAAAGGATCGGACGTATCAGAGGCGAAGAGCAATCACAGCTAACGGAGGCACTCAGACATAGAACCTGTTAGTGATTCAGGTAACAAAAATAAGAAAATAGGCATAAAGCTACGTTGTGCATTATGGTATGTGGATAAATCAAAGGGTAATCAGAAACCAATGGTGACTGGAATGGGAAATCGGAAGGAATATTTGCTGCAACATATTATAGAATAATGCAGCCTGTACGGTGATAGTTATTCCATAAGTCATCTGTGAGCATAATAACATACATAAATAATGTTATATTTTTTTGCACAGCAGACAAACTCCTTATGTCCTCAGATCTCAAACTGGCTTGTTATGGCACTAAATATATTTAAGCATCAGTGTCTGATAAATATTTGTAAGCTTTTTTAATTATTTTCCAAGCTCCAAATTAAAAAGAAAAAAAAAACAATACTAATATATCATTATCACACTGAGCATGGGAAATTACATTAAATGGATTATGAAGAAGCTAACTAGGCTGTACTGATCTCACATCTTTAATATCTGAGTGCAGAATCAGTACAAAGTATATAAATGATGTACAGATTACACTCCCTAATTCACATCTATGCATATGCAAAGCATGTATAGATTCAGAACATGCTTTCAATACGAGGGAAAATACAGTGTACAGTCAGGCTAAAGTCTAATGAATAAAATTTTAGCAAGGAATAAGAAGACAATTAGGGGAAGAAGATTAGGGGTCCTTCCTGCCAGCCAGCCCTTTAGCAGCTGTGTGGGCTAATATGACATTGCATCTATCATGTTTCATCTTCAATGGTAGCAAATAAATGTAAATGACACGTAAAAATCACAGAATGTTCAAAGTCCATGACACAACCTAATGGTAAGGTAATGTAAGAATAAGACATAGTATAGGAATAAGACATTTAGTTATAAATTGTAGCTTAAAACTTTGAAGCCAATAGTGTTCTGCTCATTTAGTTTCTACTTATTTATTTTAGTTGTATATGTTCACCATATAATGAAGTTCATATATATGCTACTTTGTGGTTAGCCAGTGGAAATGAAGATCTTCCCATTTATTCAAGTTAAAGTTAAATTACACTGGGGAACAATTTTGAACACATTTTTTGTTGACTTAAATTTTTAAGCTTATTTATGATGAGATTACAGTAGCGTGGATTTTTATAAGCTTTACACTTAAACGCAAGACAGTGTGGTCAGAAAATGTGCGCTGCTCTACGTAGTGAATAAGCAAACATTTTTTTTTCTATTTACACAAGTATTTCCTTTCTTTCAGATCGTGTCCTGCTCTGCTATTTCTCGTTGTAAGTGCCTAAACAACCCAGATTCATTTTGTTATATCTATGGCAGTTTCACCATTCCCAGTCAAAGAGCGAACATCAGCACATTAGTAGAGCAAGCCTAGTTGGCATATTTCAAAGTTAAACTTGGTGATCAAGATAAGTCTTGGGCCCCTCATAAGCTGTGCAAACAATATGTTGAGGGTTTACATATGTGGAAAAAGGGAACACGTGATAGGATGCCATTTGGTATACCTATGGTTTGGCGAGAGCCAGGAGATCATTTCAGTGACTGTTACTTTTAAACGTCAGGATATAACAAGAAGAATAAATGTAACATAAAGTATCCTAGTCTACCATCGGCTATACGCCCAGTGGCTTATTCAGATGAAATCCCAGTGCAGGTTTTCGTTACACTACCCTCTCTTAAAGAACATGAATATGGTGATGAACTAGGTGACAATAATGATGAAGAGTTTGAAATTGAAGAGGACTCTGTTCGTAAGGGATTTGATCAGCATGAGTTGAGTGATTTGGCACGTGATTTGGGACTATTGAAAAGGCTTCAGAAGTCCTAGCATCAAGACTGCTTGAGAAAAACTTACTTGAAAAAGGAACAAAGATATCGTACTTTCTAACCAGAAAAATTGCATTTCTGCAGTACTTTAAGTCTGACAGTGGCTTTGTGCATTGCCATAACATACCTGGTTTAATGGAGGAATTGGGAAATCCAAGTAACATACCTGGTTTATATCCAGGTAACATACCAAGTAACAACCAGTAACATACCTGGTTTAATGGAGGAATTGGGAAATCCAATCTATGACGCAACTGAATGGCGACTATTCATCGATAGCTCAAAGCGGAGCTTAAAGTATGTCCTCCTTCACAATGGCAATATATTTGGGTCAGTCCTAGTTGGCCATTCAGTTTCTCCTTGTGAAGAATATACAGATATAAGGAGAGTCATTGAGTTGTTGCAATATCACCAACACAATTGGGTCATCTGTGTTGACCTTAAAATGTTATGTTTCCTTCTTGGTCAGCAACAAGTATCCCTGTTATCTGTGCATGTGGGACAGCAGAGCTCATGGGAGGCATTTGGTGGAAAGGAATTGGCCTCCATGATCTGCTCCAAGACCAGGTGATCCAAACGTTCTACATGAGACACTCGTTGATAGAAATAATATTATATTCCCGCCTCTGCACATAAAACTGGGTCTGATGAAGCAGTTCATTAAAGCTCTGCCAACTGAAGGAGACTGTTTCAAATACCTAATTTTGGCATTTCCTAGCCTGTCATTTGAAAAAATAAAGACCGGTGTGTTTGATGGTCCACAGATTCGGCAGCTCATCAAAGATGAAAATTTCATCAGGACAATGTCAGAAGTCGAAAAGAATGCTTGGTTATCATTCAAAGCCATTGTCAAGGACTTTCTTTGAAACACACAAGCAAATAATTACACAGAAATTGTCCAGAAACTCTTGGAGAACTACAAAATGCTTGGTTGCAATATGAGCATCAAGGTGCATTTTCTGCATAGCCATCTTTCTAACTTCCTTGGTGCAGTCAGTGATGAACAAGGTGAACGATTCCACCAAGATTTGAAGGTCATGATAGAAAGGTATCAGGGTAGATGGGATGTACATATGAAGGCTGACTATTGTTGGAAAGGAAAGGCTATAAGCGTAACTTTTTACCTTAACCAAGGTAAGCTTACTCAACTAATTTTCAAATGTTTTACTGTTAAAAAAAAGTCATAGAGTACAATAAATCCATGTATAAACAAAATAAATTTAAATAAACAGTACATTCAAGTTATTATTTCATTATTTTTTCAATGTATGTAAAATTTGTATGTTTTCTGACAAAAATGGAGGGTACCCTGTATGGATGTGACAAATACTGGATGTGATAGCAAAAATCTAGGGTCATTTCTGGATTCACCACCCAAAAATTAGTATAAAACAAGTGTAAGATCTAACTCATGCATTCCCCAGTGGTATATAACACATTGCCTTTTGGGAATTGGTTCCCTATACTGATGTTGTTTGTTCTCACATACCTTGTAAAGTCAAACGTAATGCTGTTTTTTATTGAATTTTAATTACATTAGGTTAATTGATTCAAATAATGTTTATGGACAATTCATTATAGGATCAATTTACAATGTAAAGAGGAGAGGGCTGGGAACCTTTGGCTTCGGGGCAAATACAACCAAATGGCCCTTTATGGTATGGACGTTTGATAAGTGATATGTGGTGATGGTGAAAAGGTACAGTTTAAAAAATAGATCTTATTGTGGCACAACTTCCAGAATCAGCTTCATTGGCATCTATTGGCATAATAAATAAACCTAAAACCCATTTCCGTGCACAGTTCTTATTCCATCCATCCCAATCACCGCTCACTCTTTCAGCAGGTGGGAGCAGGTTGTTGAGCTAGAGTTTTCCTTTAAATATAGCATAGTTGAAGGAAAGAAAAAACATTATTGTGTCAGTAATATTGATGTAGTAGTGTTAATGTGACAGTAATACACTGCCTTTCCCTGCAAATATTTGCAGGGGGTAATATTTCTATACTGATGTTGTTTGTTCTCACATACCTTGTAAAGTCAAACGTAATGCTGTTTTTTATTGAATTTTAATTACATTAGGTTAATTGATTCAAACAATCTTTTATGGACAATTCATTATAGGATCAATTTACAATGTCAAGAGGAGAGGGCTGGGAACCTTTGGCTTCGGGGCAAATACAACCAAATGGCCCTTTATGGTATGGACGTTTGATCAGTGATATGTGGTGATGGTGAAAAGGTACAGTTTAAAAAATAGATCTTATTGTGGCACAACTTCCAGACTCAGCTTCATTGGCATCTATTGGCATAATAAATAAACCTAAAACCCATTTCCATGCACAGTTCTTATTCCATCCATCCCAATCACCTCTCACTCTTTCAGCAGGTGGGAGCAGGTTGTTGAGCTAGAGTTTTCCTTTAAATATAGCATAGTTGAAGGAAAGAAAAACATTATTGTGTCAGTAATATTGATGTAGTAGTGTTAATGTGACAGTAATACACTGCCTTTCCCTGCAAATATTTGCAGGGGGTAATATTTCAATAATCCCAGAACACTGGGTCCATACACATTATAGATTTTGGTCATCCAAAAAGATCAATCATCTCTGTTGAGAATCTATCTGTATACAGATGTCCTCCAAACATTGTATATAGTACGTATTGGATCGTTCCTAAACTGAAACGATTGCCTACGATTGCCTTCGCACACCAGCAGTTGCAAGTTTGTACTAAGAAATATGGGGATTCGATTTAGTCACAAATAGTGCCAAAAAGAACAGAGAAAGGACCTCCAAAAACTCAACCCCCTAATAAATCAAGCAGCTTTCCTGCTGTGATCCTGCGCTTGACTTTTTCATTTGTCTGAATTAGCTATAATAGCCTAGAATGTGTTGTCTGAGCTGTATACTGTGCTGTCTCGGTTTTCTTGTTCCCAGCGTCCCTCTCTCCTCCACATCTTCTTCTGTCTCACGCTGATCTAATTGTGCGTGTAGAATCAGATGTGTATCCGACCAGGCGAAATAAGCGTGCACACAGACAGCGATTAACATTACCCACTAACCTCTCACCTGCTCGGTTACCCCGGGGAATAGCCGATTATCAGAGACTGGCTGACCTTGCATGACCTTCCACTCAGGAGATGATGAGCCTGATAGCCTCAACTTATTAGCACGGCAAGGCATACAAAAAAGAAATATGCCACGGGAATGCCTCCCATGCTGGTAGCACTGAGGTGTGCATACGGACAAGGGTGTATAATTGTACTGTGACTTTCGCCTCTTATAGGGGGCTGTCCTTGCGTTTTAGGCTGTACGCTTGGCTGCCACAGACTCCTGGCTTGTGTGAGCCGCGGGCTGTGGATGTGACACTGGGAGAAATGAACGCATGTGATACACGCTGTGTCCCTGCCAGCCTCGCACGACATGTGACACAGACAGTCTGTGTGTCACCATGCAGCACGCAGACCGCCAGCTGTGCAGGACAGACACCTACGTGAATGTGCCTATGCTGACTGGGCTCAGCAGTGTGTTATTGTGCTGCCAAATCATACATAGATATCATAATTATCATATATAATAGGGCCAGATAACCTGTCACTTACTTTGCATATATATAGATACAGTATATAAATAGATATTTGACAGCTAAGGATATTGTTTGCAGCTATTTTTTATGTTCTTTAATATATACAGTGCACCTACAGAATTATACATATATATATATATATATATATGTATATATATATATATACATATATATATATATATATATGTATGCCACAAGCAAACAAGAGTTAGTAAGTAGCAGCCATTCTGTCCCCTTGGATATTCATTAATATTTCATAGCTCTATCAATTATTCCCTCCTCTACCATCATCTGTCTGCAATGAACAGTGTCTGAGAGAGAGCACTCACCCATAGCATGCTGCACTCCCACACATCCTTGTATAATGATGCTGGGTATATTTCCAGCTATATCTATCAATACTGAATATAGCAATCTGTCCACCAAAGCATTTCGTATTGTAACAAGGCAGGTGAGCGTAGACAGCGCATCTGTAGGCCATAGATGACACAACTTTATAGAAACGCAGTATATTTCAATTTTACGCTTTTTATTCAGCTGGTCAATCCAGCAGTTCAATGGTTACATTTTGATCCTCCACCAAAAGTGGGATAAAATAAAATTTATGTCTTTTAAATGCAGAAAAATAGGCAGAAGTTGGCAGCGAGAAACAGAAGGCAGGAGGGGAGCAGATGCAGAGAGTGGGAGAAGACAAGGGGGGGAGTATAAACACTACTTCTTTAATACATATATATGCAAATTACATTTATACTATATATATATATATATATATATATATATATATATA